>NC_134080.1:91839958-92145325 GCF_000715075.1 Nicotiana tabacum | reverse complement strand
GAGGCTGGTATGTCAAGCACTTGAAATTCAACATCGAACCAAGTTGGCCCCATCTGCAAGCAAAGATTAATTTCCCTAATCGTGGCCCTCTAGGACCCATCGAAAGCCTTCATATTCATGCTTCCAACCTGTATCTCATGGAAACCTTTGTTCATCCTTTTCAGTGTGTCCAATGGACAAATATTTAGGCTCAAACCTCCATCAACCAGGACCCTGGGAATGAACTTGTCTTCAAATTGTACTATGATATACAATGCTCGATTGTGATTCAAACCCTCGGGCGGTAGCTCATCTTTGTGGAAGATAATCTTATGGCTCTCCAGCACTTGCCCAACCATGTTGGCCATTTTTCCACTAGTGAGGTTATTGGGTACACAAGCCTCGCTCAGTACTTTCATCAAAGTGTTCTTGTGTTCCTCTGAATTCTGTAATAGTGACAGGATAGATATTTGAGCAGGGACTTTGTTCAGAAGGTCAACAACAGAATATTCCTTTTCTTATACTTTCCTCCATAGGTCATCTGGCCCAGTCTCAATGATAGGCTGTCTAGAAATGGCCTCCTTACTTGAACCTCCCAGGTGTTCAGGTGTATAGACTTTTCCGGTTCTAGTCATTCCTTGTGCGGCATCGGATTCCTATATCTTAGTCTTCCCTTTTCACCGAGCCTCGACAACATAATCTCGGGGTATTGTTGTTGAGTTAAATGGGGGTGTGGTTGATACTGTCACAGTAAAAGGTGTGACCACTTCTACTTCAAATGGAGCGGTGGTGATTGCGGGCAGAGCCACTTCTACCTCGAATGAAACTGATGCAGTTACCTCAACATCGATTGGTGCCTGAGTCTGAACCACAATAAGAGTAAGTGTGACTGCAACCTTAAAGTCATCGCCTTTTGGAATAAGACCGATCGACCCCTCAAGGTCCCATTCTTCATTTGTCTATATCACATGTACACCATTACCTCTGTGATTAGGGAGAGGATTATTGCGGACGTTAGGTATGGCTTCCTTTGCTTGTATGACCTTATTGTCAATCAACGTCTGGATTTTATCCTTCAATGTTCGGCACTCAGCAGTGGTGTGTCCTGTTATACCGGAATGGTACACACAAGTTTTGTTCGAATTGACCCATTGAGATGGATTTTCTGATGCCACAACAGGAATAGGGGTGATATAACCTGCAGATTTTAACCTTTCATACAGTTGGTCGATGGGTTCAGCAAAGGCGGTGTACTATCTGGGTGGCTTTCGGTCAAAGTTGGGTCTTGGTATTGGTTAGTTTTGGCGAGCTGGTGGTGATTGGAAGTGGGATGGTTGGGAGTTATACGTGTGATGGACAGTGGCTGGTTAGGAATATCTGAGAGATGAAGGCTGATATATAGGCGGTGATGCTTGGTATGTGGGTGGAGGTGTTTGATATGTGGGTGGAGGTGTTTGATATGTGAGTGTAGGGGTTTGATATGTGGGGGGAGGTGTTTGATATACAAGTAGAGATTTTGGACCCTGAGCCACCATTACTGTCCCAACATCACTCTTCTTCGATATGCCACCTGATTGTAGTGCCTTATTTGTGGCTTGCAGTGCCTCAAAATTTGTTACCATACCGCTCTTGATTCATTCCCCAATCTTTTCCCCGAGCTTCATGACATAAGAGAATTTGTGATTTTTGATGACGATTAACCTCTCATAATATTGTGGATCCTGTGCCCTGATGAAGAATTTATTCATTTGTTCTTCGTTCAAAGAAGGGCCTGACCTTAGCTGCTTCCGACCTCCAATGAGTAGCGTACTCACAGAATGTATCAGTAGGTTTCTTTTTAATATTCTCAATGTAGAAGACATTCGGTGCATTCTCTGTGTTAAACCTAAACCGGTCAATGAAATCTGACGCCATGCTTACCCAATTGGGCCATTTCTTCTGATTCTGACTGATATACCAAGACAAAGCATCCCCAGTAAGGCTCCTCATAAAGAGCTTCATCTGGATTTTTTCATCTTTCCCGACCCTAACAAGCTTGTCACAATAGGTCCTTAGATGAACCATGAGATCACCTGTACCATCAAATATCTCAAACTTTGGAGGTTTGTATCCCTCAGGCAATTCCACATCTGGCTATATGCACAGGTCTTCATAGTTTAATCCTTTCATTCCTCTATCGCCTTAAACATCTTGAACTTGGCTTGTCAACTTCTTGATTTCTTCAGCCATGTTCTTAATGACTAGGTCCTTCTCGGAGGACTCCGGTGCACATGAGATTGGTTGGGTAGAATGAGGTATAGTTTCCACATATATAGGGTTGCCTTGATGGGTGCCAGGAACTTGGGTATAGTGATGGTCGTTGGTGGAGCTTTGGGGATCGAGAATGAGTGGTGGTGTATTTTAGGGAGTGTGGTAAGTGGTGGTTGGTGGGTACTGAATTTGTTGATGATAATGTTGCGATGGATTTGGTATTGGCAATGGATTTATATTTTGGGGTGGAGTTGCGTATTGATTTGGTGCGGTAGGATTTTGTGGTTGTTGGCTTTGTGTGTTCTGAGGAGGTGTTGGGTTCTTTGTGTTTTGTTGGTGGATATCGGGGACATTGAGGGTGAGTGACAAGTTTGCCATGTTGCGAACCTACTCAAGTTCTCCTTGCAATTCCAGTATCTTTTGTTCTAGTCTCAAGACTAGATCATTTGGGGCCGGAGTACTATGGTCATTTGAAGTCTCTGTGTTCTCAACATTTTTCTTTCGGATTCCACTTAAGTCGTCCATCTTTGATTTTCCTATGCCTTTTGTGTTTCTTGGAGGAGGAGGAGGAGGGCCTCTAGATCTGGTGTGGTATGCTGACGAGGCTAGTATGAGTGAACCAACCTAAGGGGATGGGAGTAATCAAAATAAAGAAAACAAAAAGGTAACAAGTCAGTGAGGATTCTGAAACGTTTGCAGTATTTAAACACATATTGCAGAAATGTAAATTTGTATCCTATTTTGGGAACCTCGTTGTGCTCGAGGTAGGCCTAGCGACAAATAAACTTGGAGAACTTTTAATGCTAATAAATGTTTCATTTCATAATATAAAATAGACGAATCCCCAAAACGACACTAAGATAATAATAAAATAAGTCACTACTGGCACTTGGCCTTATTACATTTTAGGAAAAAGCAAATAAATCTAGCCTATTTGGTCCCAGATGGGCCTTCCTCAGATTCGATCTTCCGGACTCCATCTTATAGATCTCCCAGCTCAGACAGCCCCAACAACAAGTAGGCTCTGGCCAAATGTCCTCCCTCAGCTCCTTCAGCGTTCTGGCAATTTTCAATCCTCTTTATGACTTTTCCCTCTAGCTCCACTATTCCTTGCTCCAGATATTCCAATTTTCTATTGGAATTTATTGCCATTTCTTTCCATTTATCGATCAACCTCACATTCCTCTCGTGTATTTCCCGGTGCTCATTCTCAGAGTCATGGACCCTCTTGCATAGCCTATTGTACTTAACTTAAGCTTCAACTTCCTCATATATGATTCTGCTTCCTCGACCGGCCCCTGGTGTCACCATTCCTTTCAGATTGTCCTCCAACCATGCTGGGTAGAGAGGCTCGCATCCTGCATGATACCTGTTTGGCTCAACAGTGTTCTTCTCCACAATGATTTTGCAGTGCCACATATGTTGAGCTTGGCACTTGTAAGGGACATCGTTGTCTTGGAAGTCTGCCCTGAAATGACTCTTCTTGACAACCCTTGGTACAACCTGTTTCCTATCTGCTTGCCTCATAACTTGCATAGGGACATATGGGTATATCCCTCTAAACCCGATGAACACCAAGTGCGGAACATCCCTGGACCTGATAATAAATTTGTCTGTTGGAAACCATTCAGACATCCACTGCACCTGCTCCTCGGTCAGATTGTCGAAGAACTCTACCTATTCCTTGGCGCTTTCTGGCTAAGAAAATCTTTCTGGAGTGTAGGTCATCTGTTTAGGGTGACGGAAGGCAATATGGTCATTCCACGCCCTTCACGGAAATTCTTGGCGATAGATACCCTTTTGGAAATGCTCCAGCAACCATAACTGCAACAACAAATTACAACCCTCGAAATGCTTGAGCCCTCTTTGACAACGCTCCAGAGCCCTGTAGATGTCGGCTATGATCATGGGGACTATGGTATATGTCTGTCCATTAATCCCTTCCATCAGAGTCTTGGCGACCATGGCCAACCTAGTATGGATTCTTCCCCTTTTCATTGGGAACACTATCAGGCCCAGAAAGCACCCAATGAATACAAACACTCTACAGTGGATGTGACCCAGAGAGGTGAGAAAGATCTCATCATGATAAGTGCGAAAAGACATGCTATGGCCATACCTCTCGTACAGGTATTCGAAAGGTATGTAGGATTCCTTCAAGAACACTAGGTCGACATTCTTCTTTAGCCCCATCATCTTCAAAAATCCCCTACCCGTACGGTTTTCTAGCACCAATAGCTCGAGACTGTCCCAAGTCAATCCCGCAAACCCTCCAATTTCCTCTGAAACAGTGACATTTCTATGTCGCCGAAACAAAACATAGCTCTTCCACTAACCCAGAATAAAGTGGCAGCTTAGATCAACTTGTTGTTTGGCTCAATATCTAGCAAGGAGGGCAGGTTACCCAAGTACTTTCTCACATGTTTCTTGTCACTTGAGGAAAGGTCTTCCCACCAATCTAGCAGCAATGGTGGGATGTTGCTAACCATACTGAATCTAGGAACCTCATGCCTCATTTTTTGCAAAATAAAAGGTATAGACCTTACCCCCACCAGACTCGACTATTTATACATTTATGATCAACATATCAGCATTTAGTTCTCCAAGTTAATGCATAGAATGTGGTTGTGTCCGTTGGGATTATGAAAAACCTGATGGACTTTGGGTAAGGCTTATCTTAAAGGATCATTATGTGGATAATATAACTGATCTAACTAGGTTTGACCATGATGCATGCACAATTTTAACCCGAGTAATGTTTCTTTGGTGTTTTAGACTGGTACCCTCAAACGGACAACTCGAGGGGGAAGGCACGGAACCGTCGACTGCACCGCTGATCGACTAGTTTTACCGCAAATAAGCATTTTCGAATTTAAGGGTAGTAAATAGGAAGAGCGCAACCACTCATTAAAGCGTTGCTATACGATTTGATACACATGAGTGGAATATGCTGCGGAGCATAATTTATGCAGCAATTAATAATACGTAGTCAAGTATTTTCACATATGAAAAATAAAAACAACATTTAAATAATTGAAAGACAGTTACAAGAAAAAGAAAACAAAGAGATAAGTCACTTTTAGAGATAAAGAACCATAAATGCTTAACAAATGGACAATTAGATTCAAATAAGGGAGAAGGGTACGGGATAAAGCATGCTTGGACTAATTAGTAAAAAGATAAGTTCGTTATGGTAAGAGCCTAAAGATATCCCCAGCAGAGTCGCCATGCTGTCGTGCCTCCTTTTTTCCCTCCGCAAAGAGAGTAGTCCAGGTTTCGACATTCATGGGGGGTAATAACTCATTTCCCTTAGGGAACTGGGTATTTGAAGAGTCGCCACCTAACGGGTTATGGTGCGTTAGGGAACCTTGAGAGATTAACTCTTGGATTGGTTTGCATTACCAGAGATTAGGGTAAGGAGTCAAAATGAGCTCGAGGGAAAGGTGTTAGGCACCCTTCTTGGTCCACAATTGTGGGTCCCTGCCGAACATATATTCACAAATTAGTCCATTAATAAATAAATAGTCGAATCAAATAATTTACAAGTAAAGCACGTTGGACGTTGTATAACTTCAAATAATAAGACAAAGGTTTTGAAAAAGTTGTTTAAAACAAAGTTTAAACAAATGGAATTTTGGAAAAGGGGGAGTCCTAGGTTGGTTAGCCTATAGGATCACCCCACACAATGTCCGGTAAACGCTCCTCAATGAGGGGCTACACGTGACATTAGTGTGTAATCATCATATCCCATATCTACCCTTCCCACCCCTTAGTGGTCATAAAAGCGAGTGTTGGTCAACGATCTATATTGCGTATTGTTACACGTCCCTTCTTAATGGTCCTGGAGGGATTTAGGACCTCTACCTATAGGTGGTTCTAGACAGACCTCTAAGGTTTCAAATGTGAAAATACTAAGGCGAAAGGCAAGAACAATTAGGATCTTAGCATATAAGATAAAAGGGAGCAATTAAGGCTCAAGTTTACCTCCTCAAATAATACACATAAGCAGCACGACTCAAGAACAAATAAGGGCCTTTTGTTAAACAGTATCCTAGGGCATGATGTCTAAGTGAATATCAAGACACAGAACACATGGAGTTTATTTTATAAACTCAGAAGTAATGGCCCTATCAGTTTGCCTACTTATTTATTAAACCTGTTAAGTCAGAACAATATCAAGTGACAGAAATAGTTTCAGAATTGCAAGATTTCGAAAACGCCCTATAGGCTTGCCTATACGCGGAATACTGATAACTACCTTTAATATAATAAAACAAGGCAGGTTTTTTAAAACAGACTACTGAATCCCTATAGGCAAGCTGTCTAATGATAGATTAAGACAGTTTTTGAAAGAACTTATTTTAGGGAAAATAGACAATTAATTAAACCAGTTTCGAAGTGAACTAATCATTAACCAGATTGATTGATTTAAACTAAACTAGTTTAGATCTATAGGCACAATTTCTGGTGTTGTTCCCTATAGGCATGATATCTAGTTGTATAATACTGATTCTAGAAACTTGCAGGCATGATGACAAATGAAAAACACATGTAAACACTTGTTATAACAGTAGTTGGATTGGATTATATCCTATAGGCATTACATCTACTTGTGAAGTTGATTTTAAGACTTATAAACATGATTTCAATTATCGGAACCACTTGAGACCTATAGGCATGATTTCTAACATGGTAATACAAGCATAACAAGGTATAAAATTCCTATAGGCATGGTTTCTACCCGTATTACCCCATAAACATGTAACTACCCGCACTTTTTACTAGTTACCCCAATACTCGTTTACAAATTATTACATACCTTATGAATGAATTACATAAGTAGATAAGAAAATAACAAGTTATTCTATAGGGAGCCTACAAATAGGCCCAGATTTCCAAAGCCTCCAATAGCCTCAAATGCCCAAATTCCATAGACAATGTCATAGTCTAGTTGCCTCAAAGTTCCCTAAGGATATCCAGGATCCAGGGCAGTGCTTACACATAGACTTGGTAACCAAATTGAATAAGTGCACTGTGGAAGGGCCAGCCTCAGTATGCCAGAGTTCAGAGGGTTCTCAAGAGGATCCCAAGAAAGTACACATACTGGAGGGGGCAGAACCTAGTGACTTAGGAGTAGAGTGAGAGTGCTTGATACAGTTTGAAAGGTTTTAGAGGGAAAATAGTATTAAAAAAATGTTTGCTTGATATAGCTTTGTGGAGTAAAAGAGGGAGTTATGCAGTAAAATAACTTTGAAAAGAGATAATTGCATGATTAGACAACAACAAATCAAAATGGAACCCAAAACAACCTCAGCAATACTTAAAGAACACAGAACCAAACAGAAGGAATAAACCTACACACAAGGATGATAGGAATTGGGGATACATGGAGCACATGATGATAAACTCATAACAGGCAGAGGTCTTTGGAATTGGTACCGACATGCTCAGAAACAACTGATCAGGCATATAGAGGGTAATATGTTCATACTGATCCTAAGGATGGGGAGTACATAACATGCTAATAATGTAAACATATGAGCTACAAGTTTCACAGCAAAACCATAAGTAAAAGCAGACTAGGAACAGGATAAATTGAAGTAATAAAAAGACCATATTGTTTTTGGAACTTGTATTGAAGTCAAAATATACTAGTAAAAAAGGTAGTAAACACAAAGTGAGGAGCAAGAGAGTAGACTAATCAGCCTTGGCTTGCAGCTGCTGACTTCAACAATAGCAAGTAAGTAGAGAAAAGAGACCAGAAGAGAGTTTTTGGGCCAGAGAGAGTTTTGAATCAAATGTTCGTGTGTCTGTGTTAATGAGAGAGTGTATATATATATAGTGGTTTGAAATTAGATAGAAATAAGGCAAGAATCATAGTATCATAGTAATTATAGAACCAAATACTAATCAGAATCAAATCAATACAAGTACTCCTTTAATTAAGGGGTAATCGACCAACAGTAATAGGCAGAAATGATTAATGAAAGAAATCAAGTATAGCATAAGGTATAAAATAGACAATTAGGGGTAGGTACATAGGGGTTTAATTAAGGAAACAACTAATGAAGAACCAGTAAAATACTCAGTTAACCAAATAAGGTAAGAAAACAAAATAAAGTTGAAGAATATGGAAATAATCGAAAATCAGCATATAGTAAATCATGGAATCAAGGATTCGAAATTACTGATTTAAGGAGAGTAACATGGATTCCCATGAATAAGCAAATAAACAAGTCTAAAATAGGAGAATCGAAAGTCTAAATGAAAGAT
Organism: Nicotiana tabacum; assembly: GCF_000715075.1. Lineage (NCBI taxonomy): Eukaryota > Viridiplantae > Streptophyta > Magnoliopsida > Solanales > Solanaceae > Nicotiana > Nicotiana tabacum. The sequence continues at coordinate 92,136,823 of NC_134080.1, read as the reverse complement.
TTTCAAATCAAGCCAAGAAACAAGGAGTTCTGAGTCAATCAAAGAGAGAGTTTTAGCATATAAAAAGAGTAAGACAGGAGTAACCAAACACAACAAGCAAAGAGGCAAGTCTTGACAAGTCAAGATGAACACAAACAAAAAGAGGTGATATAAGTTAGGCTAAAAACTCAGTAAGAACTTATCCAAGGAAAGATAGTCATAAAAACATAAAAAAGAAACGAGCAGTCATACTAATACACAAAACCAAACGAAGAAATCTAGAAAATTAGGTCTTTCAACATAGGCGAGTTGAAAAGATAGTAAAATCATAGAATCAGTCGAAATATGCAAGAAATAGAAGTTTATACATAAAGAATCAATTTAAACATAGTTTTTTAAAAGAAGTTCTGAAACCCTAATTTTAGAAGAAGGTGAAAACACTTTGAAATCAATGATTCTTGTAAAAGAGTTCCTAAAACAGTGTAAAATACTAAAGAAACCAACTCGAATCGTACTAGATCTGTATAGATGTAAGAGATACTAGAAGAAATTAGAGTTTCAGAAGAAATTCATATAGAGATGAAAGAACCTGTCTAGAATCCCAAGGATCGTGACAAATACAATGTGATTTTGCTCGGAATCGCACCAGAGTAACCAAGAACAGACAAATGATGAACCCTAGATGCAAATCGATGTGGCCCTGGGCCCTTGAAGACCTTAGAGAAGGCAAGCATGACATTAGATGAGCCATTGGAGGCCTAGGAGTTGATGGGAGATAACCGGAGAAGACCGAAGAAGAGAGGTCGGCGGTTGAAGGGCTAGGTTTTGAGGGAGTTATTGAGAGAGGAGAGGAGATGAGAGAATACAGAGGTGGCAGATTTGGAAAATGATTTAGGATTGAGGGGTCGTTTGGAATAAAAAAGGTATGAAAGAATGGGGGTCAACGACCAGGATTTAATAGGTTTTGGGTCGGATAGGGGTAATTAGGGCCTGGTTTGGGTAATCTGATTAGGAATTGGGCTGGGGTTGGGTTAAAAATGGGCTAAAATTGAAATGCAAATCTGGTTATGTTTTAAATAGCTAATTTATCCCTATATAATTTATAATAAATAATAAATAATTTCTGAAAAATAATTTGGTTTACTATAATGATTTAAAATAGATATTTAACATTTTAAAAATATAGAAGATAAATTTTACGCATATAAATGTAATTATACATTAATAAGGCTAATATTGCAATTATATGCAATCTAGCTTTAAAAATACAAAATGCAATTATAAAAATGCACAAAAAATATTTTAATCATATTTTGGCATGAATATAGAATTAAATGACTAAATAACCCCAACAATAATGTGAGAGATAATTATTAGGGATTTTATGAGTAAAAGGGAGGAAATAAATCAATTTAAAATCTTCAAAATTAGGGGAAAATTATAACAACCTTGTGCATGCTTATATATGCATATATATGCTATTTTGAAGGGTATTTATGCATATAAAAAATATAGAAAAAAATTGGGTATCAACAACATTCATATGCATATGCATGACACTATAAGTATTTTATGATTTATAGAATTATCCAGACTTACAGGTTGAATCATTTACTCTATATTTCTTTCATGTCTTTTATGTACTTATTTATGTGGCTTAAATACTCAGTACATTATTTGTACTGACGTCCTTTTGTTGGGGACAATCCATTCATGCCTGCAGGTACAGATAATCATTTTGACTAGCCCTCATAGTAGACAAGATTGGCATTCAGCGAAGGATCGGTAAGGCTCCACCTCATTCGGAGTGCAGTCGAGTCTATGAGTTATCGTGTCAGAATTTTGCTACAGACTTATGGTAGGCCGGTACCCTATCCCATTTGATGTTAATAAATCTTAGAGGCTTTGTAGACGTAGGTTCATTTGTACAGAATGTCAGAAGCCTTAACGGCCCATATGTATTCATGTTTTAAGAAAAATGATTATGTAATATAGTGTTTTTCCACTTACAGTTGTACATTACAAGTTGTGGCCATGTTGGCCCATGGTAGTTACAGAAAAAAATGTTGTAGAGTGGTTCGCTCGGGCCAGTGCGACACTGGGTGGCAGCCACGCCTCCCCAGGTTCGGGGCATGACAATATAAAGCCTTGCATAATACTCTGAGGAATATGTAGTCCTAACAGGCAGAAAATGGGCTCACTTTAATCAACAATCACCCATATTAAATCGAACTTATGCTAGGTATGAGGTAAGCCTACGATGAAATCCATAATGATTATTTCCCATTTCCAAGTCGGAATCTCCATAGACTGCAATAATCTACTGGGTTTTTGATGCTCAATCGTAACATGTTGACCATCAAAACACTAAACAACAAACTCTGCTATATCCTTTTTCATTTTGTCCCACCAATGTACTTCCCTGATATCCTGATACATCTTTGTCACTCTGGGATGCATTGAATAAGGAGACTAGTGAGTTTCTCCCATAGCTGACGTAGCCTTGCAACATTAGGCACACATAATCGCCCTCGATATCTGAGGACCCCATCTTCTGTAATTTCAAAAGGTTCCTTCTTCTTCTTAAGAGTGGTATCCCTATAATAAACTAACACAGGATCCTCGTACTGGCATTCCTTTACTTTAGTTACTAAAGAGGATGTTGTCGTATTCTGAACAGCAATTCCAATATCACCTGAGTCCAGTAACTAAACTCCAAGACTAGCTAGCTGATGAACCTCATGGGCTATTCCCCTCTTTTCTGGCTATAAATATGACAGGCTACCCATAGATCTACGGTTGAGGGCGTCGGCTACTACGTTCACCTTTCCCCGATGGTATAAAATAACAACGTCATAGTCTTTAAGTAGCTCCAACCATCTCATTTGACGTAGATTCAATTCCTTTTGCTTGAAGATGTACTCGAGGCTCTTATGATCCGTATAGATATCATCATGAATGCCATACAAGTAGTGCATGAATTACCACGGCTAACTCTAAATCATGGGTCGGGTAGTTCTTCTCGTGCTTTCTTACATATCTAGAAGCATAAGCTACAACCTTACCATACTGCATCAGCACACAACCCAATCTAACGACTGAAGCGTCACAATAGATAACATAACCATTGGTCCCTTTTGGGAGCGTTAGAACCAGTGCTGAAGTTAATATGTCCTTTAATGCCTGGAAACTCCGTTCGCGAGCATCAGTCAATTGAAACTTTGCTCCCTTCTGGGTCAACTCTGTCAAAGGTGCTGTAAGGGAAGAAAATCCCTCTACAAATCTCCTGTAATAACCTACCAAACCGAGAAAGCCACGAACCTTCGTCGGTGTTGTGGGTCTAGGCCAAGTTTTTACTGCCTCAATCTTTTGTGTATCCGCCCGGATGCCTTTACCCGTAATGATATGTCAAAGGAAAGCTACAAAATTCATATTTAGAGAATTTTGCGTACAACTTCCCTTTTTGTAGAACTCTGAGCACAGTACGCAAATGATCTGCATGCTCATCCTCTGAACAAGAATACACCAATATATCATCGATAAGTATAATTACGAACAGATCTAAAAAGGGCCTGAACACATGGTTCATCAAATTCATGAATACGGCCGGGGCATTGGTCAAACCGAACGACATAACACGAAACTCAAAGTGCCCATATCTGGTCCTAAATGTTGTTTTCAGAATATCTTCCTCCTTAACCCTTACCTGATGGTACCCGGACCTCAAGTCTATATTTGAAAAACACTTGGCACCTTGCAAATGATCAAATAAATCACCAATCATCGGGAGCGGGTACTTATTCTTGATAGTCACCTTATTCAACTGTCTATAATCAATACACATCCTTAAGGGACCATCTTTCTTCCTCACAAATAACACAGGTGCTCCCCACAGTGATGTACTAGGTCTGATAAAGCCTTTTTCAAGCAAGTCCTTTAGTTGTTCTTTCAACTCTTTTAGCTTTGCGGGGGCCATTCTATAGGTAGGAATAGATGTTGGATGACTATCTGGTAGTAGGTTAATAGCAAACTCAATTTCTCACTCAGGCGGAAGGCCCGAAAGCTCATTGGGAAAAACATTAGAAAACTCATTAACCACAGGGATGAACTGTATGGTTGGCGACTCTACTTCCACATCCTAAATCAGAACTAAGTGATAAATACAACCCTTTCTAATCATCTTCCTTGCCTTGAGATAGGAAATAAATTTTTCTCTCGGTGATGCCGTATTACCTTTCCACTCCCAAACGAGCTCCATTGGAAATTGAAATCGGACTATCTTTGATCTATAATCAATGTTGGCATGGAAAGAAGCCAACCAATCCATACCCATTATAACATCAAATTCTGCCATATCTAACTCGATTAGGTCCGCTATGGTAGATCGATTATGAACTACTATTATGCAACCCCTATATACTTACTTAACTATCACTGAGTTCTTAACAGGTGTAGACACCTCAATAGGTTTAACCAATTCAGGTTTTATTCCAAACTTACTAGCAACTAACGGATTAACGTATGATAAGGTGGAACCTGGGTCAATCACTATATATACATCGTATGAGGAGACTGATAATATACCTATAACAACATCAGGCGATGACTCCTGGTCCTGTCGTCCTGCCAATGCATAAATGCGGTTCTGAGGACTGCTCGAGCTAGATGCTCTGCCTTTGCCTCTACCACGACTACTTGTGGACCTTGCCTAGGGGCGTACTGATGATGACAAACTAGCTACAGATCCTGCTGGCTGAGCTACACTTGCATCACATCTCATTGGACAATCCCTCATAACGTGGCCCGAATAACCACAAGTATAACACACACCTAATCCCATACGGCACTGCCCGATATGCTGCTTACCACTTTGAGCACATCGTGGCAAGTGCGGCCTCATCTAACTTGACTCACCCCTGTACTGAGAACCTGATGCCCTAAAATTCTTACTAGACCCTGAATATGTGGAAAGATCGAATCTCTTACCGTCAAACTGAGGGGGCGCTCTAGCCGATTGATGGGATGGATACCTCGGTACTGTTGCCTCTGACCACCTCGAAACTCACTAGAAGGACCCAAGACCTTGCTCTCTTATTCTGGGCCCTATCATGCTCATGATCGACCTTCTGTTTCTACTTACTCTCCTATACACCCTGAGCGTATGCCTGAATATGAGAAATATCCATGTCTGGCAGAAATGAGACCGACAAAAAATCATTAAGCAAGTGAGGATCTAATCCCATCACGAACTGGTGAATCCAGTCCTCCATCTTAGATACAATAGTGGGATCATACCTAGCTCATGAATCAAAGTGAAGACTATACTCCCGAACACTCATGTTACCCTACTGAAGGGCCAAGAACTTATCATTTCTAGCTCCTCTAAGCTCTGGTGGTAGATAATGATGAAGCAAAGCTTCTGTAAGCTCCTGCCATACTTCTGGAGGGGTATCCTCACCTCTGGACAATTACCAAGACTCATACCATTTAATTGCAACATCTCAGAGCCTATAGGAAGCTATCTCAACCGACTCAGTCGCAGTGGCCTTCATTACCCTTAACGTCCTCTACATCCTATAAATAAATACTTGATGGTCCTCGTTTGGATCTCCCCTAGTGAATATCGGAGGGTCTAAATTAATAAAGTCACGAACCCTCACACTGACAAACCTATCAACATAACCAATACCTACTTCTTGACGCCGAGCATGTGTAGCTACTAATCGAGTCAATAACTGAATAACATCTCTCATCTCCTGACCCGGTGCATCTGGCTGAGGATTTTGACGTACAGGGGTGGGCGCTGGAGCAGGTGCCCCTTGAAACTCTTCTAGAAAGGGCGGGGTATGTGAAGTCTGAGATGGAATCTCACTATTAGACTCTACCCGAGCCCTAGTAACTTGTGGCGCTCGACTAGTAGTCTCACCAGCCATGGACTTTCCCTTTTTGACTGTTGTTGTCATTGGAGGCATCACTAAAAATATAATATATCGTTAGGAACATGAATTCTTATATCGCACGATCTAAGACAAAAAGAGAGGATAACATATTATATATCCTGTAGCCTCCTATTTATAAGTGTGGTGCACAACACACCCATAAACAAGACTCTACTAGACACGGTCTATAGATAACCGTAGGACATAACCACTTTAATATCACTTTTGTCACGACCCAAACCGATGGGACGAGTGCCCGAGTCCTACCTGTCAAACAAACCTAAGCATGTGTCTAAGATATAAACTTGAATAACATCTACTGAATTATGAGAATAATATATATGAAGGAAACCTGCCCAAAAAGGCATACGTACATATACGTGCAACATATGTTGGGCGACTCGACAAAGCTGCTATAGACAACTATGTACCTCAAAACTGGAAGCCGAGAAGGCCACAAACTATCCAGCTAGACATACTGTCTACAGACCTCTAATAGAAATACAACTGTACAAAAATGGGACTGAGCCATGTCATACCCATATATATATATATATATACACACACACACAAACATATCGTACCAAAATTAAAAGCAGCTCTAGATCAAGTAGATCACGCCAACTTTCGCTGATCAGGTATCCTAAGAAGGGGGACCGTCAGCTTGCCTACCTACACCTGCAGGCATGAAATGCAGACCCCGTAAAATAGGACATCAGTACAAAAAATGTAATGAGTATGTAAGGCATGAAAATCTATACGTAAAAGGCATAAATGAAACATGGAATAAAGAAATCCATATGTAAATTTGAATAACTTTGTAAATTCTGAAATAATTATAATGTTATGCATGTGCATATAAATGTCATGTCATGCATGGGTATACGTTTACATAACATCATCAAGCCACTGAGGGCATCCCATCATATCATCTCGGCCACTGTGGGCAACATCATCAACATATACCAACTGATCAGGTGGTGGTGCGTATATAACGCCGTAACCTTTTTCTCATATCCCATATACATATATATACATACATATAAATGCGCGTATATAAATATATATATATATATATATATACGCGTGTATAACGACTTCTGGTCATGGGTCAATGTACATATATAAATAAATGAAATGCTTGAAAATAATATGTGACATGGGGAATCAAGAACACATAGACCCTTAGTATTTCTATAAATAGAGTCGTTTATGAAAACTGTGTATTTGCTCGTTTCTTCTATATAACTTAGATCATACCAATAAGAAAGAAGGGAAGGACTTAACATACCTGGAGTAGGAAAAACTCTGTATAATATTCTTGGTGAAGATTGCACCATACTCTTTTAGAACCGCAAAATTTGGATGGAATTAAGCTTTTGTTCTTTGAAGTATTTGAACGAATTAAGCTTCTACTTCTTTCAAGTGTTTGAACGAATTTTAAGCTTCTGTTCTTGAAATATTCAAGCCAAGAAAGGATAGGTTCTTGCTTTAGGATTTTTGGTGTTTTTGGTTCTCTTTGTCCAAATGAACAGTGTAACAAGATTTATAACAAGTCTTATTTTATTATATTTCAATTTAACCTTAGGTAGCCACCAAGGCATAAATGACTAAGAGTCATTCTTAGTCTTGTGGCTTTGTGCCACGTTTTTGGGGTGTAATTTATTAATATTTATCCACTTATTAGTTAACTGAATAATGTTCCTTTATCCGGTAATTAATTAATTACCCGCATAATTTAAAAATTACCTCAAATTCTACTTATTTTTAATATAATTTATATATACTTTATACATTATACTATCGTGGTCATATGGTACCTGGCATGGTACTAGTTTATAATTATCGGGTATTATCGCTCGACCCGTATTTTATCCCAAATTGGCCTCTTTCAACGAAACTTGTTTTGCTTAGTTCGTGTACCCTTTATCCTTTATGACACTTACCTATCTCTTGTTATAAATAGTGTAAATATGTTATAGTAGACGAGGTTAGCTTTTAGCGAAGGATTGGTAAGACTCCACCTCATTTGGAGTGCAGCCGAGTCTATGAGTCACTGTGTCAGAATTTTGCTACAGACTTATGGGTAGGCCGGTACCCTGTCCCATTTGATGTCAAATACTCTTAGAGGCTTTATAGATAGAGGTTCATTTTGTACAGTATATCAGAGGCCTTGATGGCCCATATGTATTCATGTTTTAAAAAAGATGGTTCATTAACATAGTGCTTTCCCAGTTATTTTTATACATTAAGAGTTGTGGCCATGTTGGCCCAATTACCTATGATAGTATGATATGAAAGACATGTTATGTTGGTACTCGATTGAGTAAGGTACCGGGTGCCCATCGAGGCCCATCGGTTTGAATCGTGACAAAGGTGGTATCAGAGCAGTTCTGCCCTAGAGAGTCTACAAGCCGTGTCTAGTAGAGTCTTGTTTATGGGTGTGTTTTGCACCATACTTATAAGCAGGAGGCTACATGGCATTTAGGACTGACACTCTTTCTTCTTACCCTAGATCATATGGTAGAGCTCAGTTGTAAGAACTCAATTTACTAAACTTTATCTTATTCATAATAAGATGATGCCTACATCCAGAAAGACGGTTGGTAAGAGATATATGTGTGGAAGATTTGAGTCAGAGGAACTCAATTTTTTGCATCATTCATATGATGGATAAATATGAGGTATTCAGCAGATCATGTGTATACTAAGATGTGTAAGCTTCTTGATAAGGATCCCTAAGGCAAGAATGCCTATCCACTCTTACGGTAAAAGGAATATAAGAATCGGAAGGTAGTCACAAGTTTCAGCAAGTAAAAGAAGCAAGGTGAAGAAGGATACGAGGTACCCAGTTAATGAAGAATAACAGTATTTACAATTCAAGTAGAGAAATATAAGCATTTTGCGTTACCTTCAATTGTAATAGAGGTATGTACAATCGGCCACACCCATCTCATTTATACCATATGGAAGCTAACAGAAGTAGTATAAGAGAAAGACGAATATCAGGATCTGGCTGGGGTTAGAGTGACCCAAAATGGTGGATGGATTATTTGCATTAGTTGACATTTCCGAAGGATATTGCAAATGTGCTAATAGATCTCCTTGTAAGACACCCGGATAGTGAACTCTAAAATAGTGCCACTAGATATCAGTACTACAAAGATATGCACTGGAAGCCTGGAAAGGATAAATATTACCTTAGTGTGGCTCCCGTCCCTAGTAGGGAGAGAATTTTAGGCAACCTGAAGAGCTAGTGGATGGAGCAAAGGGAAGCTAAAAGCAAAAGAATGTCTTGTTAATGTTTTCAGAAGAAGGTGCTAGACATAAATATTAGCAGGGAGATAAGAAGAGAGATAATAAAGCATTATGAGTAAGATGTGATACATGGATGACAAAAGTAGATAAAAAAATGGCAGTATTACAGAGTCTATAGTCAAATGAAGGAAAGGATGAGAGGTAACAGGCCTTAAGACAACAAAAGAGTATAGGCCATAAATTCACATCCTCATTTCGAGAAATAAGTTCTTGACTCTAACATGATTACCAGAAGGAAAAGTTAGACCCCAGAGCAATAGAAATCAGTAAGGGCTGGTGAACAAGATAAACTATACATGAATCAGGGACTGAGTGATTTGATAATTGTCGACATCATGAGAATTTCAAATTGCGTTCAGGAGATAATAGAATGGACAATAGAAGAAGATTCATGAGAAATTTAAATAATGATCATTCAGGAAGACGCTTCCCTAAAGCAAGCAATGTAAACAAAGTTAAGCTTAAGGGACTGTATGTGCCAGATATACTAAGTGTCACCCTCGTGAGTAAGGAATTTTGTTATCCTTGGTACAGAAGGATTATCACTAGGCGAGTAAGGTTCATCGATGATGTGAAAAGACGCTAAAGATGAAAAGGTAAAACATCTATAGGTAGATCGTCGTGGTTCCAACTCTTAGTACTACACTAAAAGGGGGGGGTATAGAGTGATGTGGCATTATGTCAGAATTAAGTGGTTCTAGTAATTATGGAATGGTAAAGGAAGAATGCGATAAAAATGAGAAAGGGATGATATTGCAATTATTCAGATCCTATAGATATAATACAACTCCAGAACATTATGCAAACACGACGTCAAGGAGAGGAAGTAAGGGCTCCTTCCCAAGATATTACTGATAGATAAGGAGCCAGTGCGAGACGTAAGTTAAGACAAAGAAAATAACCCAAGAAAGAGTTTGCGAGATATTGATATGAGAATGGGCTAACGAGTAGTTAGTAGTTGATTTCGAAAGAGCCTAGTTATGGCTAGACAAGAGGTTAAAGACAAATCAGCTGATCGTGCAAGATAAACAATGTAAAATCCAATATAGTGAATTTAGCCTCGCAGTTATGACATTGTAATACTTGAGAAATATTCAGATAGGAGTTGGGTAGTTAAATATACCGTATAAGTGTTATGGGAATAAAAGAGAGTCCCACTGGGAAGACAGTCAAAACTTTAGTTCAGAAGCTACTGTACGAGCACATGAGTGTGGAGGTAAGTAACTAAGAATAGTTATAGGTGAGTACAAACATAAAAAATTCTATCGGGAATACAATTTCATAAGCTCGCAACTTTATAAGAGTCAGAGGGTCCTCCCTAAGTACTACAATGAAAGACTAGATGAGGAAATAAGAAAGAAGGCTTCAACCTAAACCTGGTAACTTGAAGGAGAAATGGCCATGTGAAAACAATCTCACTAAAACAATGTATGTACTCCATAAGAAAGTGGCATCTACCGTGGCTAATGAACGGGAAGAAAAAATCAAAATTAATATTCAAGATCATATGAGTTGCACAAAAATTCTGGCATGCGTGGAAACTAGGATAAGCTAAGTATGCAGACAACAAGGGGGTAGAAAGTGTCACGACCCAAGTTCGCCCTCTGTGAACTATCGTGATGGAACCTAGTCTCTACGACTAGGTAAGCCTAACAAATTGTGGAAAAAGAAAACAATAGAATAAAACTAGCCAAAATTGTAGAAAAAAATATCAAAATGAAGCGTTTAAGATGCCGCTCGACACATACAATACAACCCTCAAACTGAAACTACATTTCCGAAAACCCGGAATCTCATGAAATCACAAAATAAGGATATAACATAGTGTTCTAACTCCAGAATGTCTAAATCAAAGTGAATACAGAAGGGCTATAACTACTAGAGAGAATTGAAAGGGACTCCTCGATTTGCGGACGTGGCAGATATACCTCAAGGTCTCTAGAGAATCGCCTTGCCTCAAGGATGATAGGGCTAAGCCGAAGAATCTGGATCTGCACATGAAAAACATGCGTAGAAAGGGCATGAGTACACCACAACGATACTGAATATGTGCCAAGCCTAACCTCGATCGGGTAGTGACGAGGAAAGTTAGGGCCTATTGAATATAAATGAAAAACAAGGTAAAATAGTATAGAATATGACAATATAATTAAGTGATAACAGTATGAGGTAACACAGGATAATAAGAATAACAACAACTACAACAGAGAGAGAAAACACAAAAAGAATGTAACTCTACACAACAATAACAACCGAGGATCTCCCAGGATACCGTCCTGTAGACCCCAAATGTAAATATCCAGCGGATCTCTCGAGTGTCGTCCCGTAGTCCAACTAATAGTGCGTGGGGATCTACTGGAATACCGATCCGTAGTCCCAAATGTAAATATCCAGTACTGGGGGAATCTACCGGGTGCAGTCCCATAGGTCCAATATAAATGTGCAGGGGATCTACCGGAATACAAATCCGTAGTCCCAAAGTAAACATGCAGGGGGATCTACCGGGATACCGTCCCGTAGTCCCAAATTAAACACACAACAACAACACGAAGAATATTCAATTCAATCCAAATTTCATACCAAGGTAAAACAGGTATTTCTAACCTAGCATGCTGCACAGAATCCAAATAAGGCAGTTTGAGCAAATAAAGCAATTAAGTCAATTAGACGTGCTTCCCTAAGCTAACAATAAGCTTAAATTGCAAGTAGTATAGACATGAAAAGAAGCATAATAATAGTTAATAATTTCAAGTAACCGATTCCACTAATTAATTCTAAGCTAATACGCGTAATTAGGAACCGGGCCCACGTCTCGGAATCAGGTAAAATTTACAAATTCAGAATCCTCATCCTCTCACGAGTTCATTTATACCAAATTTATTCCAATCCGACATCAAAATATAGATCAAAACCCCAAAATTAGTCCTAAGAACCTTTCTCCACTTTTCCTCAATTTTCATCCCAAATCCGAAATTAAATGACAAAACTAAGATTAGATTATAGGAATACAACTAGAAAGGGATTAGGAATTGTTACCCACTGATTTCGTCTTCAAAATCCTCCCAAAATCGCCCTCTCCCGAGCTCCAAATCGATTTTCTAACTTTTGATTTCAAACCCTTGAAATGTCTTGTTTTCTGCCCAGCAAATTCGCTTCTGCAGCCAAGGGACTGCCCCTGTGGTCCTGCTTCTGCGGAAACTCAATTGCACCTACAACAAGTCATTAATTTCCCATTTCCGCACCTGCGACCAATTTACCGCATCTGCGATTACGCAGGTGCGTGGACACTTCCGTATCTGCGATTACGCAGGTGCGTGGACACGCACCTTCAGCTTCTAGCCTTTCCTCATCTGGCCGCATCTGCGGTCTCCCAGCTGCTTCTGCGGCACCGTACCTGCAGTCCCATTCACACAGGTGCGGTTATGACAGGTTCAACCAAACATCAAATTTTCCTAAGTCCAATTCAACTTTTGTTAAGCACCCGAAACTCACCCGAGGCCCCCGGGACCTCAACCAAACATGCCAACCAATCCTAAAACATCATTCAAACTTGTTCCAACCTTCAGAACGCTCAAAACAACATCGAAACAACAATTTAACATCAGATTCAAGCCTAAGCACTCCAAAAGTCTCAAATTACACTTTCGGTCAAAAAGTCTATCCAACCTTGTCCAAATGACCTGAAACTTTGCAAGCATGTCACATTCAACACTACGGAGCTGTTCCAACTTCCGTAATCCCATGTTGACCCTTAGATCAAAATCTCACTATCGAACTGGAAACTTCAAAAATTCAACTTTCGGCATTTCAAGCCTAAATAAAGCTTAAAACCTCCAAAAAACAATCTGAACACGCCCCTAAGACCGAAATCACCCAACGGAGCTAACAAAACTGAGAAAATTGCATTCCGAGGCCGTCTTCACACCGCTCTAACTACGGTCCAAATTCTAAAGCTTAAGCTCTCTTTTAGGGATTAAGTGTCCCAAAACTCTCCGAAACACCAAATAAATCCTTCCGGCAACTCACAATAGCAGAAACAATCACGAGAAATACAGTTAATATGAGATCGGGGCATTAATTCTTAAAACGACCGGCCAGGTCATTACATCCTCCTATACTTAAACATTCGTTCATCCTCGAACGAGCATAGAGACATACCTGAAGTAGTGAAAAGATGAGGGTAACGGCTGCGCATATCCTACTTGATCTACCAGGTTGACTCCTCGACCAGATGACCCCGCCACTGAACCTTTACTGATGCAATGTTCTTTAACCCCAGCTTCCAAACCTGCCTTTCCAATATTACCACTTGCTCCTCAATATAAGATACATCCTTGTTCGACTAGATTGAACTGAAGTCCAACACGTGTGATGGATCATCGTGATACCTCCGGAGCATCGAAACATGAAATACCGAATGAACTCCTGCCAAGCTGGGAGATAAGTCAAGCTTATAAGCAACTTCCCCGACACGCCGCAGTATCTCAATGGGACCAATAAACTTCGGACTCCACTTCCCTTTCTTCCCAAATATCATAAAGCCCTTCATAGGCGAAACCCGAAGAAGAACCCGCTCTCCAACCATATAGGAAACATCACGAACATTCCAGTCTACGTAACTCTTCTGTCTGGACTAGGCTGTACGAAGTCTATCCTGAATCACCTTAACCTTCTCCAAAGCATCCTGAACCAAGTTTGTGCCCAATAATCTAGCCTCACCCGGCTCAAACCAACCCACCAGGGATCTACACCGCCTACCATATAAAGCCTCGTACGGTGCCATCTGAATGCTGGATTGATAGCTGTTGTTGTAGGCAAACTCCGCCAATGGCAAGAACTAATCCCATGACCCTCCAAACTCAATCACACATGCACGGAGCATATCCTCAAGAATCTGAATAGTGCGCTCGAACTGTCTGTCCGTCTGAGGGTGAAATGATGTACTCAACTCCACCCGAATACCCGACTCATGCTGTACGGCCCTCCAGAACCGTGATGTTAACTAAGTACCTCTATCTGAAATGATTGAAACTGGAATACCATGCAGACGAACAATCACTGATGTGCCGGAGAATTTTGGAACATTTAATACTAATTGCTTAGATTTTAGCTTGTTTTAAATGCAATTATCTTTTATACTTATGTAATTTTAATGTTTTGCAGTATATGAGGCTTAAGGACCCAAGAACATGGAAATGAAATCAAAAAGTCGCAAAAGGACAAGAAAATGGAAAAATGTGATCGCAGATGCATGCGGACCGCAAATCCAACAGGCGGACCGCATATTGCTCAGAGGAACTGCATAGCCCAATAGTCTGTTGGCCAAATTCAAGCGCAAGAAACATGGTCCATTATGCGACTGCATAACAGGTTTGCATGCCGCATAATGGATCGCAAACCCCCTGTAGAAGTTGCTGAAGTTGGAAATGCGGTGACATTATGCGGTCGCAAATCAACAATGCGGACCGCATAACTAAGATGCGACGACTACTTGGGAACTAGGGTTTCGAAGATGCGATGTCTCTGACAAGAATGTGAACCGCATGTCTGTTATGCGATAGATATACGGTCGCGTAATTTACCTTGAAGGGCATTTTTGTCTGAAATTGGTTCCGAGTTTTAGCCCACTATAAATAGATTTATTGGGGTTTTGTGGGGGGAGCTTGCCTGGTTTTTAAGATACATTCCAACCTTTCAATATTCCTCTCTTTTGGAAGCTTTAGGAGTGAAGAATCTTGCACTTTGTAAGCTTTATGGCATTTAATATTCTCATCTTTTTGTATTTTAGCATGAGTAGCTAGCTTTAAATACTAACGTTGTAGACCCTAAATGGGTGTTATGTTAATGGGTGTTTAACATTGAATATATATGTAATGGTTGGTTGATATATATTTAATTCTCATTCTTCATTTATTGTTGGTGGTTGCAAACATTAAAAATTGCCATTAAACCTTTTCTTTACGTAGAAAAGTGAGTTAGAGTTTGGTAGAAGTAAATATCAAAGACTCAAGGCTTTAAATCTTTTTTTAATAGAATCGCTTAGGAATAAATGAGTTTTATTTGGCATAAATTGATTGCTCTTAATTGCAACTCTTTTATATTTGGAAAAATCATAAAGAGGAAATACTACCCAACTATTGGAAAATATTGGGTAGTCATTTAGAAATCATTTGCATATCTAAAGAATCTTCCATTAGAAATATATCATATTAACACCGATAGCATTACATTTCATTGAATGGGACACAACCTTGGTTTTATTAATCAAATTATTTACATTCTCAATGTTACAACTAGTTATCTGTTCAAATCACAATCATATCATACTCTTGTTTCAATTAACGGAATAGAATTACGACCTAAGTCAAGTAACACACTACTCGAGTAACCTTTTCACGCCTATTTCTTGTGGGATTCGACCCCAACCTTGTTGGGTTATTATATTTGACACCGACCTCCTTACACTATTTAATTAAAGTGTAATTTGAGCGTATCAAATTCCGTTGCCAGGGAATACGGATTTGAAATTACTAACTAGTGTGTGCTTTACTTTACGTCTTATTCTATTCCATCACACTTTTCTTGTTTTGCTTGGTGTTGATACGAATACATGGCCGAATATGAAGAAGAAATGGAAGAAAATCCTTTTGCAGACATAGATGAGTACATTGAGGATACAAATGCTGTTGTACCTATGGTTGTTGGTGCTGCAACTTTCAAGGTGGAACATGGTTTAATCCTAATGCTCAAAGTGGAGGGGTTTTTCAGGAATTTCACTGATGATGATCCGATATAACATCTTAGAAACTTATTGGATGTGTGTGCGATGCATAAGCAGAACAACGTCTCAGATGATGCCCTAAGGTTGAGGGTGTTCAAGTACTCACTAGCTGGGGACGCAAGGAGCTGGCTTCAAAATATGCCACCAAATTCCATTCATTCTTGGCTTGAACTTGTCCGAGCATTCTTAGCTAAGTGGTTTCCGCAAAGTAAGAAATCTGAGCTCCGGGATAAAATTTTCTTTTTCAAGCAAGTACCGGGAGTACATCTACATAAGGCATGGGATCGATTCAAGTTACATTTAGTGAGGTCTCCCAATCATGGTTTTCCGGATTCTATATTGTTGGAGAAATTCTACATGGATTTAGATCCTATGAACCAATCTATAGCCAAGAATGCAGCTGATGGATCTTTTATGGACAAGACATTCGCAAGGATTACACAAATCCTTGACAAAATGGCACAACATAATCAAGCTTGGCACTCAGAGGACACCATAGGGGGAATTGCATATGGTTCTCCCTCCTTGACCAACATGATCAAGGAGAATCAAGAGAGAGATAAAGTAATCGCATGGCCTGCCACCAATGTCAATGTGTTGACAAAAGTGTTCACTGAAAGCCAGACGAAGAAGGTAAATGTGGTGGAGGATGTAAAACCCATATCAAATGAAGACTTTAAGGAAACAAACTATGTCAACAACTCTCAAGGAGGATATCAAAGGCAACAATACCAAGGTCAAGGACAACAAAATCAATGGAGGCCTAACCCACAAGGGCAAGGCAACCAATAGTGGCAAAATGACCAAGGTATCTTAAATTAAGGAAATTGGAATAACAACAACAACAACTTCTCAAATCAGAGTTCAAACCCTTATCTTCTACCAAAGGGTCAATACTCAAATCAAGGTTCCTCAAGTGATTCAAAGTTGGAAAGCATGCTTGAACGGGTATTGCAAAATCAAGAGAGGTCCGACACGTCTATGAGGAATATGACCGAGCTTGTGGGTTCTTATACTGCATCCATTCAAAAATTGGAGATGCAAATGAGAGATCTTTCCAGGGAACAAAATCCGAAGCAAAAGGGGACACTTCCAAGTGGCACAATTGCGAACCCAAAGGGTAGTGGGAGTGGTCCAACTTCTCATTGCATGTCAATTACTACTCGGAGTGGGAAGGTACTTCAAGGAGAGAATGAACAAGTGGTTGAAGTGGAAGCGTCCGAACAAGAGGTTGAGGCACAAGTTGAAGAGCCAATTGTTGTTGAAGAAAATAGGGTTTCGGAAGAGTTAAAAGTGCAAGAAGTAAACCAGGAAGAGGTAAAGGAAAAGGTAAAAGAGACACCAAAAACTCTACCACCTATTCCTAGACCTCCTCCTCCATTCCCTCAAAGACTTTCTAGGAAGGTTGATGATAGCAAACTCGAAAAGTTCTATGACATTCTCAAGCATTTCAAGAGATGCCAAGTTTTGCTAAATATTTGAAAGACTTGATTACCAAGAAGAGAACCATCAAGAATGAAGTGGTGAATGTGACTCACCGGGTTAGTTCCATCATTGCAACATCCACCTTCAAAAGAAAGAAGACCCGAGAGATTTCACCATTCCATGTACTATTGGGGAACGTGATTTTGCAAGATCCCTTTGTGATAATAGGGCTAGCATCAACTTAATGCCTCTTGCCATTTACAAACAAGCAGGGTTAGGTATACCAAGGCCCACAAGTATGAGATTGCAAATGGCCGATCGTTCCATAAAGAGATCGGTGGGAATTGTCGATGATATGCTTGTGAAAGTGGGAAAGTTTCATTTACCCGCCGATTTCGTAATCCTTGATTGTGCAGTTGACAAAGAAATTCCTATCATCTTGGGGAGACCATTCCTTGCCACAGGAAGAGCACTAATGGATTCAGAACAGAATGAAATCAAATTCCTTGTGAATGATAAAGAGGTTACATTCCAAGCAAGCAAGGATATGAAACAACCACATGTATATGAAAGAATATCGGTGATTAATGTTGTTGATGAAGTGGAAGATGCAGTTGAAATGTAGATGGAAGAACAATGCCTTGGTGAGGCGTTGGCAGTTATTTTGGTAAACTTCGACGGTGAAGATATGGAGGGGTATATGGAATCAGTCAATGCATTAGAAGGGCTTGGGTCCTATATTTATGCTCCGAAGAAGCTCTCTCTCGACTTGGAGAATAGAGCTACTCCTCCCGCAAAGGCTTTAATTATTGAGCCACCGCAACTAGAGCTCAAACCACTTCCACCATACTTGAGGTATAAATTTCTTGGCTCAAATGATACTCTATCGGTAATCGTTTCTTCTTTGTTGAATGATTTGCAGGTAGAGCTTGGATGTCTTGAAGGAGCATAGGCAAGCTATTGGGTGGACAATTGCGACATTCGAGGGATTCCCGCCGGAATTTGTGAACACAAGATCCAATTGGAGAATGAGAGTAAACCAAGTGTGGATCATCAATGAAGGTTGAACCTATCCATGTAGGAGGTGGTAAAGAAAGAAATCATCCAGTGGTTGGATGACAGGGTAGTCTACCCCAATGCTGATAGTTCTTGGGTGAGCCCGGTGCAATGTGTACTGAAAAAAGGAGGCATGACTATGATTAAAAATGATAAAAATGAGCTCATCCCAACAAAAACGGTGACCGTATGGAGGGTGTGTATGGATTATCGGAAGCTCAACAGTGCCACGTGCAAAGACCATTTCCCTATGCCTTTTATTGATCAAATACTTGATCGGCTAGCAGGAAAGTCATTCTATTGCTTTCTTGATGGATATTTCGGTTACAACCAAATAAACATAGCATTGGAGGGCCAAGAGAAGACAACATTCACTTGCCCTTATGGAACTTTTGTCTTTAGCTGGATGCCGTTTGGTTTATGCAACGCTCCGTCTGCCTTTCAAAGATGCATGATGTCCATCTTTTCAGACATGGTGGAGGATTTTCTAGAGGTTTTCATGGACGACTTTTCGGTGGTAGGTGACTCTTTTGAGAATTATCTTAACAATCTTAAACAAGTGCTCAAGAGATGTGAGGAGACCAACCTTGTTCTTAACTGGGAAAAATGCCACTTCATGGTGGATGAAGGCATTGTATTTGGGCATTAAATTTCAAAACATGGCATAGAGGTTGACTGGGCAAAGATCGAGATCATTTCCAAGCTCCCTCCACCTACTTCAGTTAAAGGCGTCCGAAGTTTTTTGGGGCATGCCGGCTTTTATAGGTGTTTCATTAAGAACTTTTCTAAAATTGAAAATCCCATGTGCAAACTCCTTGAGAAAGATTCAAAATTTGTGTTTGACGAGAAGTGCCTCAAAGCCTTTGAGGAATTGAAACAAAAGCTCACCACGACACCTGTTATTGTCACACCCGATTGGTCTCTTCCATTCGAACTCATGTGTGATGCCAATGGTGTAGCTATTGGGGCAATGCTTGGCCAACGTCACAACAAGGTTCTTCACCTGATCTATTATGCAATCAAGACACTCAATGGAGCGCAAATGAATTATACAATGACTAAACAAGAACTTCTTGACATTGTCTATGCCTTTGAGAAATTCTGGGCTTATTTGTTGGGATCCAAGGTGATAGTGTACACAGACCATGCTGCTCATCTCTATCTTATGGCAAAGAAGGATGCAAAGCCTAGGTTGATTCGGTGGGTCCTGTTGTTGAAAGAATTTGACTTCGAAGTCAAAAATCAAAAAGGGACGGAAAATCAAGTGGCGGATCATTTATCAAGGCTTGAAGAGGCAGGGAGACCAAAGGAAGATCTTGAAATCAACGATACTTTCCGGGATGAACACATATTGGCATTATCTAACACTTTTTCTCCTTGGTACACCGATATTGCTAACTACTTGGTTAGCGACCTTATTCCGGATGGATTAGAACATTATCAGAAGATGAAGTTTTTGAGAGATTGTCGGCAATACTATTGGGAAGAACCATTCTTGTTTCGTGTTTGTGCTGATAACATCATCAGAAGGTGTGTTCCAGAAGAGGAATATATGCCAATTCTAAAGGTATGTCGTGACTCACCGATCGGGGGTCACCATGGGGGCAATCGAATGACGGCAAAGGTGCTTGAATGTGGTTATTATTGGTCGTCGATTTATCATGATCCCAACTAAATGGTCAAGGCTTGCGACCAATGTCAAAGGCAAGGATCAATCTCCAAGAGGCATGAAATGACAATGCACTTTATGATGGAGATAGAGATCTTTGATATGTGGGGAATTGATTTTATGGGACCCTTTGTAAGCGCTTGTGGTATGAAATATATCTTGGTGGCTGTGGACTATGTGTCCAAATGGGTTGAAGCAATTGCCTTAAGAAACAATGAGGCAAGGAGTGCGACCACATTATTAAAGAAAAACATATTCACATGGTTTGGCACTCTTAGAGCCATTCTTAGTGATGGTGGGTCTCACTTCTGTAACAAGGCTTTCACGGGGCTACAAGAAAAATATGGCATCAAGCATAAGGTGGCCACACCTTATCATCTCCAATCAAGTGGCCAAGTTGAAGTTTTCAACCGGGAGATAAAGAATATTCTAGCAACGACTATTAATGCAAACAGGACCGACTGGTCAAGGAAGCTAGATGACGCGTTGTGGGCATACCGCACGACCTACAAAACCCTTATTGGAACTTCTCCTTATCGGTTAGTCTTCGACAAGTCTTGTCATCTACCTATAGAACTGGAACATAAAGCAAATTTGAGGTTAACACAACTCAATGAAATGGAGGAATTCCGTTTCCATGCATATGAAAGTGCAGCTGTGTACAAAGAAAGGATGAAGTTCGTCCACGACAAAACGATCTTGAAAATGGAGTTCAAATCGGGTGACTTGGTTTTTATCTTCAAATCAGGGCTCAAATTGTTTCCGGGCAAGCTCAAATCGAAGTGGTCCGGTCCATTTAAGGTGGTAGATGTATCCTCTTCTGGAGCTATGGAATTGGGATCGGAGGATAGGCTCCGAACCTTCAAAGTAAATGGCCAGAGAGTCAAGCACTACCTAGATACAGATGGAGAATAACACTTGGTGGAACAGTTTGGCTCTCAAATATGGTCCATGCCCGACCAATGAGTGAACCCAAAGAAAGGCCAACTTCGTCAGGCCACGACGTTAAATCAATCGCTTCATGGGAGGCAACCCATGTATGGTAACATCCTTTTTGTACTTTAAATTTTAACTTTTGTTAGATAGCTTTAATTGAGCAATTTAAAATGTATGTTAGAGTGTAGGTGATTCAAAAGATATAACATAGGGTAAAATTGCGTGTGAAAGGGGAGAAAAGTCACCATGGGAAGTGTGCTACACATATGCGGTCGCATTTTAACTATGTAGATCGCATAGTGGTCGCAGACCTTGGCAGTTTGTTTAGAAGATATTGATGTTTGAAATGCGGCGAGGATGTGCAGTTTGCAGACCGCATATAAATTATGCGATCGCATAAGTGCACCGCATTGTGTAAATAAGCAACTAGAGTTGAACCCACCGCATAACACTTATGCGGCCGCATAAGTCGTTATGCGATAACTTATCCACCACAATTTCGCAGATAAGTATCCCTACCCCTTCACACATAAACACACACCAACACTCAGGCAAAATCATTTCCCTCTTAAACAAAAAAAAAAACAAAAAGAAAACAAAACAAAAAGAAAAAGGAGAAAGGAAAAAAGCTAGTTGAAAGAGTAAACAACGATCCCACTTGTTAAATTCATCTTCCAAGTGTTCTAAATCCTCCATTCCTGGTATGTTCTTCCTTCTTGATTTCATCCCTATAAAGTTTAGTTTAAATTTTGTTGTGTGTTTTTCCTGTTTTTAGTTTCCTTTAATGTTTGTTCTTTCTTCCTCTTCGTTATTTGGGTATCTACCGTAATGTGGGGGGGGGGGGGTTCTTGGATAATTAGTTAGGCTTGGGGTGCTGGGTAGTAAAATTAGGGTCACCATTGTAGAGGGTGGTTTTCAAAACCTTGAGGATGAGGACTTTTACGGATCGCATAGTCGATTTTGCGGTCCATATTGTTGCCGTATAAGAAACCCTAGGTTACTTAAGGAAGATGACAAAATTGCAGAGACTTTGCGATCGCATAAGTGATATGCGGAACGCAAAGCCACTGCATACTTCAACAGTTTCTGGCCTTTTGTAATATGTTGTTTGCGGCTGATTTGCGATCGCAAATCCATCTTTGCAGTGGGTTTTCGATCGCATAGTGTGATGAACTTTCCAAGCACATAGTTATGCGTTGGTTATGCAAACCACATAATGGATAAGCGATCGCATAACCCATCGCATAACTATTTCCTTTCAGTAGACAAAAGTTTTGTGACAGATTTGCGGTCCGCATAGTGGTTATATGACCGCATAACCTGTCACATACTTGACTTTCTTTGAAACGTTTTTTTCCTGATGTCTGCTATGTCGCTCACACTTTGTTTCTTTATAGATATGGCTCCCAAGAAACATCTTGCTTCCAAGAAAAGGGCCTCCACCAGTCGTCAAGCACAACAAGCCAAGCGTTCACAACCAGAATCATCCTAACCTGTTGAAGCACATCCCTCCCAGTCTGATGAGGAGGATACCTTGCCATCAGTCGACCTACAAGCTGCGGCAAGAAGAAAAAAAGGAGATGATTTCCAACTCAGGTTTGGGGTCGAAGGCTCTAGGGATCTGTATAAAGAAGGGCTCACAAAACAGAAAATATTTGAGGAGAAACAACTGAGTTTGAACGGGCTACAATAGCAATACCCTCACATACTGGAGAACATTAAAGCTAGAAACTGGGAGTGCTTCACTGAGCTGCCTGATGATTACAATGAAACATTAGTGCGTGAATTTTACGCATCTTATGGAGCCTCCAGAACACCTCACTACAATCACAACAAAGTATTTTGTGAGACTATCTTGGTTCGGGGGAAGCAGTTGCTTTGTGACCGGGGCACTATAAATGATTTCTACTTTTCAGACTGGAGACTGAGCACAGCTGAGTTAGACACCAAATGGGCCAACAGAGATAATGAGCGTGGTTGGATATCCTCAGTGATAGCCAAGGGGACCCCCGCTTGGATTGACCCTCTACATAAAATATTCAAGGAAGATCTCACACGAGAGGGTAGATTCTGGCTCACATTTGTCACCTCTCGATTGATACCGTCCCAAAATGAGACTAATATAAGCATTGAGAAAGCTCTTCTCATTGCATGCATTATGACTGGGATAAAAATTGATGTGGGTGACATTATCTTCCAAGAGTTAGGGGTCCAGGCCAACTAGACAGCCATGCCACTTCCATTCTCGTGCTTGATCACAGCCCTCTGTAAGGATGTGGAAGTCCCTTTAATGCTACACACTGACAAGACGGGGAAAGCGCTGAAGGATATTAATATCACGCGCATTAATGATGCGGTGCCATAGGTGTTGTTGCTCTCCTAGAGGTTCAGACCCAGATTCTTGCTGATACAGAGATCTTAGACTCCTAAACTCTTATTTCTCCTTAGGCCATAGTGGCCTCCACTTCCACTCCACAACCCACCTCTTAGGCCACCATTGTACATCCTTCTGCCATACTACCAGCCATTTTGAGGCTCGGTCTCTTAGCTCAACATGCAAATGCTAAGGTATAACACCTTTTGAAGAACCTCTCCACACTCATCAGGCAGGCATTGACCCCTATACAGTCCTCAGTGACGACCCTCCAACAACAACAAACATCTTATGGGGATCGCCTAAAGTAGGTTGAGGTGCGGATTGAAAAGATAGAGCGGGGGGAGCCTGGAGACTTGCCAAATCTCCGTGATGATGTTGCCACACTGAAGACTGAGCTACGCAAAATGCAAACTCTGGAGTTCGATCTATCCTTCTTCATGCCCAAGGGAGGAGATCAGGGAGCGGGCACGTCCGTGGCTGGATTAGATCTTGATTTTTCCACTTTGATGACAACTCCTGCACCTCAGACTATCGGGGCTTCCCATACTCCAGCTTCCCCTACACACATTGACATCCCTTCTGAGGATGATTCCGGACACTCTGCAGAGTCCAAAGGTGGGGAGACAGATGATGGAGAGACTGATGAGGAGTCATGGTCCGAGGAGGATGAGGGCCCTCAGGAGAAAGGCAAGCAGGTTGCTGCCCCTACAGTTGCAGAGGAAGAACAAGTAGCTGTTCAGAAGGAGATAGAACATTCGCTAGCAGAAATGGTCGTCCAAGCCAATCCATCGACCACTCAGCTATTAGCAGGCGAGGCTAGCAGCTCATAGGCTCTGGCTCTAGTGTCAGGCCAGTTGGAGATCCCTCCTCCATCAGTGGAGGTCACTCCTCAGGCCGAGATCTCATCGATCCCAGCTTCATCATCAGAGAGTGACCCCACCATCATTCAGCAGGCTTCCTACTCCCATAGCGCTTAGTGTGCCTCAAGGAGCCCCTATACTCTGTCTTACATTCTTATGCATTTGGGACAATACATGATTTTCAGTTGGGGGTGGGATAGCCTTGTACAAACCTTTTGTGAACTGTTGTACATGTTTTTATGTTATATAAGCAAATTTCTGTAACTTTTGTATATACTTGTGTTGTTTTTGTACATATATTATCTTTGTATAGAAAAAAAACAAAAACAAGTAGATAGTTGGATGCATGTTCATATTTAGTAATTAGCAATGAATTCCCCTTGGTTTTTCTTTGTCGGGTTCGTTTCCAAGGGTGTAATAGTAGAACCATGGCAGTAGGATGAAACATTTTGACCGGTTTGGTGTAATTGTCTAGTTTCAAGCATGGATGCCTGTAAATAGCCTCTACCCTTCCATTAATATATAAAAAAAGAATAAATTAACTGTGTGAACTTGAGGCTCGTTCTTTGAATCTATGTTTACCTAGAGCTATACATGTAAATATGATGAAAGCTTCGAGTTGCCAAGTGTTGACTCGAGGGCTAAAACTATGTTGAGTCAAACAGTTCGTGCGCCATGTGTGCGAGTCTTTGTATAAATAATTCTTGTGTTTACTTCTTCCATATAGACTTGCTTGGTTGGTCTTTCGATGCAAATGATAATTACATTTTGTTGGAGAAATGACCTTAGACAGTCTTTGTGATATTGGAAAACCAGTTAGCCTTTCAAGCTACCCATTGTATAGATATTATCACTAGTTAACCCATTTGAGCCTTTAATCTTTTCTTTGGCCACTTTATTACAAACCTTTCCCCTTTTGTAAAATAATTCCCTCTTTTGAACTCGTCCCTCCTGAACATTGAGAATGAGGCTAAGAGCCTAAGTTGGGGGTGTGGTGTCACGCCAGAAATTGGCAAGGTTGTACAGTGAGTGTAGGAAAGTATACCTCAAGATATTCATATGAAACTATTCAAGCTCCAAAAGAAAATAAAAAAAAATATACAAGAGAAAAGAAGAAAAAGAAAAGAAAAGAAAAAGAGATGTATGTATTTATATAAATATGGAGCCTTGAAGAAAATTAGAGAGGTATTTAAGGTGGTTCAATGTTGGAAATTAGGGGCTAATAAGGGCTATGTGGTTTGAAACGAAGCAAAGAGAAACAAGAAAGAAAAATGTGAGTAGTGTTCAGGGAGGGTGTATTCACTTGTACCCAAATGTTTATCCGACCCTTCCCTAAACCTACATTACAAGCTTAAAAAGTCCTTATGGGATCTGCAACCAAACGTTCTTAGAATAAAGCGATGAATTAAAATAAGGGCAAGCCTATGGTATGGCATGTTGTAACACATGAAACTCTTTTTGAGAGTGAGTGTCTTTGTGAATCCGTCCCTTTTGTTGTCATTGTAAATATTATGAGTTTGGGACTTTCTTTCTAGTGAGGGCACATGAATTGTGAGGTTGGACAAAAGTTGAGTTCTTGAAGTCGAATGCAAGTGCACTCAGCTGAGAGTAACATTTTGTCAAATTGGTCGAGGCTCAAAGTTTCACAAGTTGATTAGTTTCTTTGTAAAATAACAATAATGGTTCAGGAAGGGTAAATAAATTTTAGTTGCTTGAGGACAAACAAGAGTTTAAGTTGGGGGTGTTGATGTGTCGGAGAATTTCGGCACATTTAATCCCAATTGCTTAGATTTTAGCTTGTTTTAAATGCAATTATCTTTTATACTTATGTAATTTTAATGTTTTGTAGTGTATAAGGTTTAAGGACCCAAGAACATGAAAATGAAATCAAAAAGCCGCAAAAGGACAAGAAAAAGGCAAAATGCGATGGCAAATGTGAGTATACGGACTGCAAATCCAACATGCGGACCACATATTGCTCAGAGGAACCGCAAATCCCAACAGTCTATTGGCCAAATTCAAGTGCAAGAAATGCGGTCCATTATGCGAACACATAACAGGTTTGCGGGCCGCATAATAGGTTTGCAGGCCGCATAATGGATCACAAACCCCCTGTGGAATTTGCTGAAGTTGGAAATGCGATGACATTATGTGGTCGCAAATCAACAATGCGGACCACATAACCAAGATGCGACGACTACCTGGGAACTAGGGTTTCAAAGATGCGATGTCTTTGACGAGAATGCGAACCACATGTCCGTTATGTGACAGATATGCTATCGCACAATTGACCTAGAAGGGCATTTTTGTCCGAAATTTGTCCTGAGTTTTAGCCCACTATAAATAGATTTATTGGGGTTTTGTGGGGGCATCTTGTCTGGTTTTTGAGCTACATTCCAACCTTTCAATATTCCTCTCTTTTGGAAGATTTAGGAGTGAAATCATGCAGTTTGTAAGCGTTATAGCATTTAATATTCTCATATTTTTGTATTTTAGCATGAGTAGCTAGCTTTAAATACTAAGGTTGTGGACCCTAAATGGGTGTTATGTTAATGTGTGTTTAACATTGAATATATATATAATGGTTGGTTGATATATGTTTATTTCTCATTCTTCATGTATTGTTGGCGGTTGCAAACATTAACAAGTGCCATTAAACTTTTTCTTTACTTGGAAAAGTGAGTTAGAGTTTGATAGAAGTAAATATCAAAGACTCAAGGCTTTAAACCTTGTTTAAAAGAATCGCTTAGGAATAAGTGGGTTTTATTTGGCATAAATTGATTGCTCTTAATTGCAACTCTTTTATATTTGGAAAAATCATAAAGAGAAAATACTACCCAATTATTGGAAAATATTGGGTAGTCATTTAGAAATCATTTGCATATCTAAAGAACCTTCCATTAGAAATATATCATATTAACACCGATATCATTACATTTCATTGAAGGGGCCACAACCTTGGTTTCCTTAATCAAATTATTTATATTCTCAACGTTACAACTAGTTATCTCTTCAAATCACAATCATATCATACTCTTGTTACAATTAACTGAATAGAATTACGACCTATGTCAAGTAGCACACTACTCGAGTAACCTTTTCACACCTATTCCTTGTGGGATTCGACCCTAACCTTATTGGGTTATTATATTTGACATTGGCCGCCTTACACTATTTAATTAAAGTGTAATTTTAGCATATCAATCTCCCGGATATAAATCTCCGCCAACCGCTCTGAAGAATAGGTAGTACACACATGAATAAAGTGCGCGGACTTGGTCAACCGATCCACAATTACCTAAATGGCATCAAACTTCCTCAAAGTCTATGGGAGTCCAACTACGAAGTCCATGGTGATCCGCTCCCACTTGCACTCTGGAATTTTTATCTGCTGAAGCAACCTACCCGGTCTCTAGAGCTCATACTTCACCTGCTGACAATTGAGACACCGAGCTACAAATCCAACTATATCTTTCTTCATCCGCCTCCACCAATAGTAGTGCCTCAAATCCTAGTACATCTTCGCGGAACCCGGATGAATGGAATACAGCGAACTATGGGCCTCCTCTAGAGTTAACTCCCGAAGCCCATCAACATTGGGTACACAAATCCGACCCTGCATCCTTAACACCCCATTATCACCAATAGTCACATCTCTGGTATTACCGTGTTGAACCATGTCCTTGAGGACAAGCAAATAAGGGCCATCAAACTGACGCTCTCTGATACGATCAAATAAGGAAGACTGGGAAAACACGCGAACTAGAACCCGACTGGGCTCCGAAAGATCCAATCTCACAAACTGGCTGGCTAAGGCCTGAACATCCATTGCCATGGGCCTCTCTACTACTGGTAAATAAGCCAAACTCCCCAAACTCTCTACCCGGCGACTCAAAGCATTGACCACCACATTGGCCTTGCCCGAGTGATAAAAAATAGTGATATCATAGTTCTTCAGCAGCTCTAACCACCTCCTCTAACGCAAATTAAGATCCTTTTGCTTAAATAGATGCTGAAAACACCGGTGATCAGTATAAAACTCACAAGGCACACCATTTAAATAATGACGCTAGATCTTCAAGGCATGAACAATAGCAGCTAACTCCAGATCATGGACATGATAATTCTTCTCATGTACCTTCAGCTGTCTGGACGCGTAGGCAATCACCCTACCGTCCTACATCAATATAGATCCAATGCCAATCCTTGAGGAATAAAAATAGACAGTATAAGACCCCGAACCTACAGGAAATATCAAAACTAGGACTGTAGTCAAAGCTGTCTTGAGCTTCTGAAAGCTCGCCTCACTCTCTTCTATCCACTGGAACGGAGCACCCTTCTAGGTCAGCCTAGTCATAGGGGCTGCAATAGATGAAAACCCCTCAACAAATCGATGGTAATAACCCGCCAAGCCAAGAAAACTAAGGATCTTTATAGCTGAGGACGGTCTGGGACAACTCTGCACTTCTTCCACTTTCTTCGGATCCACTTGAATACCCTTTCTTGATACCACGTGGCCTAAGAATGCCACGAAATCCAGCCAAAACTCACATTTCGAGAACTTTGCATATAACTTCTTTTCTCTCAAAGTTTGAAGCACTGTCCTCAGGTGCTGCTCATGATCTTCCCCACTCCGGGAATACACCAGAATATCATCAATAAAGATAATGACGAACGAGTCAAGATATGGCCGGAACACACTGTGCATCAAATGCATAAAGGCTGCCGGGGCATTGGTAAGCCCAAATGACATAACAAGGAACTCGTAATGACCATACCGAGTCCTAAAATCTGTCTTCAGGATATCTGGCTCCCAAATCTTCAACTGATGGTAACCTGAACGCAAGTCAATCTTAAAAAACACTCGTGCACCCTGAAGCTGGTCAAACAAATCATCAATATGAGGCAAAGGATAGCGATTCTTCACTGTAACTTGGTTTTACTGGTGATAATCAATGCACATACGCATTAAACCATCCTTTTTCTTCACAAACAAGATAGAAGCACCCCAAGATAATACACTAGGCTAAATAAAACCCTTATCAAGCAATTCATGTAATTGATCCTTCAACTCAGGAGAGGCCATACGATGCGGAGGAATAGAAATGGGCTGAGTGCCCGGCAACATATCAATGACAAAATCAATATCTCTATAGGGCGGCATGCCCGGAAGATTAACGAGAAACACATCAGAAAAAATCCTGTACTACTGGGACTGAACCAACTGTAGGGGTATCAATACTGACATCTCTCACATAAGCTAGATACGCGTCACACCCCTTCTCAACAATACACAAAGCCTTAAGGAATGAAATAACTCTACTGGAAGTATGATCTAAGGTACCCCTCCACTCTACTCGCGGTACACCTGGCATAGCCAACGTCATGGTTTTGGCGTTACAATTGAGAATAGCATAATGGGACAACAACCAGTCCATGCCCAAGATAATATCAAAATCTACCACGCTAAGCAATAATAAATTGGCTCTGGTCTCAAAACCACTAAGAGCAACCACACACGGCTGATAAACGTGGTTCACAACAAGAGAATCTCCCACAGGAGTAGAAACATAAACATGGGAACTCAAGGAATCCCGGGGTACACCCAAATGCAGGGCAAAATAAGAAGACAAATAAGAATAGGTGGATCCTTGATCGAATAAAACTGATGTATCTCTATGACAAACTAGGACAATACATGTGATGATAGAATCGGAGGCGACAACCTCGGGTATGGGCAAGAAGGGCATAATATCTGGCCTGGCCTCCCCCTCTAGGGCGACCTCTACCCCTAGATGGCTGAGCAGGTGGGGTAGTAACTAGAGCTGTAACCATAGCCTGAGAACTCTATGGGGCACGCTGTGGCTGAGAAGTTTGTGGAGGTGCGCCCCTCATAAGTCTGGGGCAATGTTTCACCTCATGGTGTGTGTCTCCACACTCAAAACAACCTTGCTGCCGATGTTGCTATGGGAACTGTGCGGTACGAGCACTCTGATACCCCGGACTAACTGAAACACTATGCAAAGCCTGAAATGCAAACTAAACTGGCTTACCCATAAACATTTACCATACCGCACCTTGCCTCCCTGTACTCTCTCTCCTGACCCCGTCTGTCCTCTCTCTCTCCTGGACCCACCTGTACTCTACCCGACGAGCGACCCTTTCCACCTGCTGAAATGGGACCACTGGCTGTGTTGCCATGACATCTAGAACCTAACCAATGTGAACACGCTGCTCTAGAGTGGGGGCGGCGGGAGTCTGGGTCCCTCCCCCGATCTATGAAGTAGTTGGTACAACCTGAATCAACCCTGTCTGAACTAATGTATCAAACATGCTCAGGAACTGTGCTAGGGTCTCCTCAAGTGCTGGAGTAGTAGTAGTAGGCGTATCAGGTGCTTGAGTTCCGGCTGGAGCTACTGGTGGCTCCTCGGTGGCAGCTCGCGTGGGTGCCTAGTCATCTCTAGTAGTACGTGGCCTCACCATCTATGAGAGAATGAAAGACAGAGGTTTAGAATTGGTGATGTAAATAATCTCGCCCGATAGGGAAGTCAAATGATGTGGAATTTTCCTAACAGTTACATAGCCTCTCATAGATAAGTACATACATCTCCGTACCGATCCGCGAGACTCTAATAAACCGGCATGACTCCTATGAACCTAGAGCTCTGATACCAACTTGTCATGACCCCGGTTCGCCCTCCGTGAACTATCGTGATGGAACCTAGTCTGTACGGCTAGGTAAGGCTAACAAATTGCAGAAAAAGAAAACAACAGAATAAAACTAGCCAAAACTGTAGAAAAAAAATATCAAAATAAAGCGTTTAAGATGCCGCTCGGTATATACAATACAACCCTCAAACTGAAACTACATTTCCCAAATCCCGGAATCTCATGAAATTACAAGCTGAGGATATTACATAGTGTTCTAACTCCAGAATGTCTAAATCAAAGTGAATACAGAAGGGCTATAACTACTAGAGAGAATGGAAAGGGACTCCTCGGTCTGCGGACGTGGCATGTATACCTCAAAGTCCCTGGAGAATCGCCTCGCCTCAAGGATAATAGGGCTGAGCCAAAGAACCTGGATCTGCACATGAAAAACATACGCAAAAAGGGCATGAGTACACCACGACGGTACTCAGTAAGTGCCAAGCCTAACCTCGGTCGGGTAGTGATGAGGAAAGTCAGGGCTCTACTAAATATAAATGAAAAACAAGGTAAAATAGTATATAATATGACAATATAATTAAGTGCTAACAGTATGAGGTAACACAGGATAATAAGAATAACAATAACTACAACAGAGAGAGAAAACACAGAGAGAATGTAACTCTACATAGCAATAAAAACCGGGGATCTCCCACGATGCTGTCCTGTAGTCCCCAAATGTAAATATTCAGCGGATCTCCCAAGTGTCGTCCCGTAGTCCAACTAATATTGCGTGGGGATCTACCGGAATACCGATCCGTAGTTCCAAATGTAAATATCCAGTATTGGGGGAATCTACCCGGTGTAGTCTCGTAGTTCTAATATAAATGTGCATAGGGATCTACCGGAACACAGATCCGTAGTCCCAAAGTAAACGTGCAGGGGTATCTACCGGGATACCGTCCCGTAGTCCCAAAGTAAACACACAACAACAACACGAATAATATTCAATTCAATCCAAATTTCATACCAAGGTAAAATAGGTATTTCTAACCTAGCATGCTGCACAGAATCCAAATAAGGTAGTTTGAGCAAATAAAGCAATTAAGTCAATTAGACAAGCTTCCCTAAGCTAACAGTAAGCTTAAATTGCAAGTAGTATAGACATAAAAAGAAGCACAATTATATTTAATTAATGAAAATAGGATTTTCAACAATTAGCACAAGTACACATTCATCACCTCACGTACAAGGCATTTCAAATATCAACAATACCAAATCCTAAGGGAAGTTCCCCCACACAAGGTTAGACAAGCCACTTACCTCAAACCAGTTCAATAATCAACCCGAAATCACGCTCTTGCCACGAGTACTCGACTCCAAATGACCCAAATCTATTCAAGTCAATTGCATAATGTAAATATTATTTCAAGTAACTGATTCCACTAATTAATTCTAAGCTAATACGTGTAATTAGGAGAAAAAAAGAGACCAAAATGCCCCCGGGCCCGCTTCTCGGAATCGGGTAAAATTTACAAATTCAGAATCCTCATACTCTCACGAGTTCATTTATACCAAAAATATTCCAATCCGACATCAAAATCTAGATCAAAACCCCAAAATTAGGCCTAAGAAGTTTTCTCCACTTTTCCTCAATTTTTATCCCAAATCCGAAATTAAATGACAAAACTAAGATTAGATTATAGGAATACAACTAGAAAGGGATTAGGAATCGTTACCCACTGATTTCATCTTCATAATCCTCCCAAAATTGCCCTCTTCTGAGCTCCAAATCGATTTTCTAACTTTTGATTTCAAACCCTCGAAATGTCTTGTTTTCTGCCCAGAAAATCAGCTTTTGCGGCCAAGGGACCGAACTTGCAGTCCCGCTTCTGCGGAAACTCAACCTCACCTGCGATAATTCATTAATTTCCCATTTACACATCTACGACCAATTTACCGCATCTGTAGTCACGCAGGTGCGTGGACACTTCCGCACCTGCGGCTTCTAGCTTTTCCTCATCTGGCCGCATCTGCGGTCTCCCAGTCGCTTCTGTGGCGCCGCACCTATGGTCCCATTCACGTAGGTGCGGTTATGATAGGTTCAGCCAAACATCAAAATTTCCAAAGTCCAATTCAATTTCCGTTAAGCACCCAAAACTCACTCGAGGCCCCCGGGACCTCAACCAAACATGCCAACCAATTCTAAAACATCATTCAAACTTGTTCCAACTTTCAGAACGCTCAAAACAATATCCAAACACTAGTTTAACATCGAATTCAAGCCTAAGAACTCCAAAACTCTCAAATTACGCTTTCGATCAAAAAGTCTATCCAACCTCATCCAAATGACCTAAAATTTTGCAATCACATCACATTCAACACTACAGAGCTACTCCAACTTCCGGAATCCTATTACGACCCTTAGATCAAAATATCACTATCAAACCGGAAACTTCAAAAATTCAGCTTTCGACATTTCAAGCCTAAATAAGCTATAGAACTCCAAAACACAATCCGAACACACCCTTAAACCCGAAATCACCCAACGGGGATAACAGAACCGACAAAATTCCATTCCGAGGTCGTCTTCACACTGCTCTGACTACGGTTCAAATTCTAAAACTTAAGCTCTCTTTTAGGGACTAAGTGTCCCAAAACTCTCCGAAACTCCAAATAAATCCTTCCGGAAACTCACAATAGCAGAACCAAACAAGGGGATTAGTGTGGTAATTCTTAAAACGACCGGCCAGGCCGTTACAGAAAGAGCATGAAAATTAATTGCTTATGTTTGAAGAAAGCTGAGATGGAACGAAAGGAATTATTCAATCAATGATCCAGAGTTAGTTACGTTATGAATGCATTTTAGTTTTTGGAGTATTATCTGTGCAACATATATGTTGACAATCATACAGCCGTAGAAAACTTCGGTATAACTTAAAAGAAAGTATTGAGTCTATGGCATAGAAAAAGGATTGAATTGCTAGAAGATTGTGTTATGGATATTCCATAGCACCCATGAAGGGCTTAAGTAATAAATAATACCAGGAGCTGCAAATTGGAAGATAAGCTTAAGCCTACATAAATGCTGATCAGAAGGAAGAGGAAACTAAAGAATTACATCAACCAAGTAAATTAAGAGTCTAATTATTAAACCCAGAAAATTATAGAAATCGTGATTGAGAACATTGCAGGAGACATAATACAACAACCATACTCTATAACGGCTCTATAATAAAGCCAGTTAGAAAAGTACCAGCCTCATAAGAAGTCAGTATAAAGCTCCCACCGGATTGTGTATGCCAATATGTAAGGGAGGTCATCAAAGAGATAGAAAATGTGAGGCGATATTTTAAGGTAAGTAAGGTAAAGGTGAAGAACGTACGAGATACTCAAATGCAAGAGATTGTGAATAGTCCATACTTCAGATAGAAGGCCAGAAGCACTGGAATTCAGTATCACGGAATGGTAGCAGCGTCGTCAGTGGCATATCTTCCAGCCCATAGTTTTTGGGTACTGAGAGGTCTAGTTAAGAGAGTAAAAAAGAGTTAAAGACGATATGATGTCTCTCTTGATGTTCCAGAATAACACAAGGAATCTATGGTGCAAGCAAGTTGAAGGAAGGTTGCGAGTAATATAAATGGATATGTATAAGTCGCAAGCTAAAGTATGTTAGAGCTGCAATGTTTTAGGAGGACATGAGTAAGGATAAGGAAAGGCAAGTGAAAAGGTGACGAGAATGGATAAGTCCTAGGGATTAAGCCCATGAAGACAAAAGAGCTAATTTGTTTCTCTAAGTTATAGAAAGTTCAGTATAGCCTGAATGAATTCAAAGAAGTTACTCATCATACGTAGCATTTTAGAAGAGATGTAATATTGCCCTAATAGTAGAATAAGGGTGTAATTGTGATATATAAAGGATGACGTTTGGGCCTTCGATTGAGTAATGAGTAATGACTTGAAGAGGATTTCACGAATTGTACGGGATTAAAATACCCACGTAAGGTGAATCACATTGGGATACTATGAAATACGATTATGGAAGCATGGTATTGCCCCTAGGTAGATTAGGCAAGTCACTTCAGATATCCCCCAATGAGATGTAAGCCCCAGTGACAATGTATTACATAAGAGGTTTCAAGTTATCAGTAGTAAATTGTAGATCAACATCGAGGTGAATCAACAATGGATGGATAAAAGTTACAAAGTATGAGATGAGAATAGGCCATCATTCTTAAGATGAACGGTAATGGGGAAGCATTAAGGACTTATATTTATACATATAGGATAAGCAACGAGAGTAACATGGAGTTTGGTAGAAGACCTTAGCAACGATAAATTGAAGTAAGAGTTATGGTATAGTATGACCTATCTAGATGCAGTAAAGTCATACGGATAGATAATTGGGTCTATGAAATAAGATATAGCAACATTTGTAGGTTCGACAAAGTACTGAGTGAAGAACTTCAGTATACCTATAGATGCTAAGAGGGATATCCTGTCAAGCTCTGTATATGTTTGCAAAGTAACGCCTAGACATTGGCTAAAAGCTGGAGGAAAAAGGAGAGAATAATCGCATAGGTGCACTTACAAGGAAACAGTCGTATAGGCCGCATGATAGAAGATAGCAACAGTTACAATATTGGAAGGATTCCAACCACAAGTCGTGGTGTAATAAAGAGGCCTAAAAGGGGGAATACCCTGGCCTTTGGAATTATTCACAAAATAGATGCCTATATGGCAAGAAGAGTACTAAAGTATTCGGAAGACATAAGTTATGAAAATGATAAGTGCATCAGTCAACATTCGAGGACGAATGTTCTAAAGGGGGGAATGATGTTACACTCCATGTTTTCGTACGTGAAAGTACTCTATAAGTAAATTGATTGAAGCTCGGAAAATGAGATGTTACATCCCGCATTTTCGTACGTTAAAGTGTCATCATAAGTTAATCGACGTAAGTTCGGAAATGAGATTATTTTGAGATTATAAGCATTATGCTATTTCAAACAAGTGATAAATAAATTCGTGAAGGTGAGAGGCTATGCGAATCAAAGAAAATAAGTTCCGTCAAAGCTTGAGAATTTGAGGATAAAATACGGTCCAAACTATAATATCCCGTATTTATAGACTAGTGCCATACAAGGTACCAGTTGACCATGACAGTAAGATGTATAAATATGCTAAAAGTAAGTAGTATTTTAAGTAATTTGAGATAATTCTTGATTATGTAGTTAATGGGGTAATTAATGATATTTGGGGAAATATTAGCTAAATAATTATGACATTTTGATAAGCCTAATCCCCCTAAAACGTGGCAGAAAACCTTACCAAATTTATGACTCTTAAACTCACATGATAAGGTGTCACATTTAAAGCTAAGTCATCACCTTAGTGGGGCCCACTCCCACTAAGGTATAAGACCTCTAAATTAACAAATAGAGGTGGATTAGAATTAAGAGAGGTGCATAAGAATTCAACAAGCAACAATCTTAAGCAAAAAAATTTCATACGAAATTATACTGCGTAATAGTAACAGGATTTTGTGATTCTAAGGGAGTTGGGTGAAATCTTTCTCAAGAATATCATACGAATTTTTCCTTACTTCGATCCACCGTTACGTGTTGTCGCAATTGACGTGTGTTAGAGGGATTGTCAAGAGAATTGGCTCAGGTGTATTAAGGCTATCCCTTCTTTCCTTTTGGCATGATCCATACGATACAAACGAAACAAGCAAATGAACAACTTACATAAATGACTCTATTCATATAAATGCTAGAGATGCTTATGTTCTTGATTCCCCATGTGTCCTATTATTTTACCATTTGTTCATGGGTCTCAGAAAATACGTAAATTGATAAAGTTTACTTCATGATGTTAATCAAAGGCATAATGGTCTTATGACATTTCGAAAGATTTTATTGACGTACTTCTCATGCATTGCATTCATTTATATATGTACATTGACCCACGACCAGATGGAGTTATATATATATGTATATATATGTATGTATATATATGTATATGGGATAAGGAAAAAGGTTACGGTATTATATACGCACCACCACCTAATCAGCTATTATATGTTGATGATTTTTCCCACAGTGGCTGAGATGATATGATGGGATGCCCTCTGAGGCTTGATGATGTTATTAATACATGTACCTATGCCTGACATGACATTCATACGCATATGCATGATACTATAAGTATTTTCTGATTTACAGCGTTATCCAGACTTACAGGTCGAGTCATTTACTCCATGTTTCTTCCATGTCTTTTATATACTTATTTATGTGCCTTACATACTCGGTACATTATTCGTACTGACGTCCTTTTGTTGGGGACACTGCATTCATGCCTACAGGTATAGACAACCAGTTTGACGAGCCCTTATAGTAGACGAGGTTAGCTTTCAGCGAAGGATCGGGAAGACTCAACCTCATTCGGAGTGCACCCAAGTCTATGAGTCATCGTGTCAAATTTTTGCTACAGACTTATGGGTAGGAAGATGCCCTGTCCTCTTTGATGTCAAATACTCTTAGAGGCTTTGTAGACGGAGCTTCATTTTGTACAGTATATCAGAGGCCTTGACGGTCCACATGTATTCATGTTTTAAAAAAAATGGTTCATTGATACAGTGCTTTCCCAGTTATAGTTATACATTGCGAGTTTTGGCCATGATTGCCCAATTACCTATGATAGTATGATGCGAAAAATACGTTACATTGGTACTTAGTTGAGTAAGGTACTAGGTGCCCGTCGCGGCCCATCGATTTGGGTCGTGATACTAGGTATTTTGGGGTAACATACATATGAGGTGATGAGTGTATATAAAAAATACCATATGAAAACACTGAAAACCGGAGGAGAAGTTGGACTAAGGGTGAAGACGCAGATTGGGATTCTAGGGTTTTATGATTTTTTTTTATTTTTGAGCTCGCGGATCTGTTTGGCGACTGCATGGTCTTTGCAAGCTACCACAACAAATAGTCATTTTATTAAAACTTTGCGATATAGTCCATATTTGACCATCATTTTTGTAGTAACTCCTTCATAATCAGCAGTATTTGGAATAATTTATTCTTTCCAAGCTAGAAAAATATCACTTGTAGACTACCGTTAGTACTCCACCACTTATATTTTCTACAACACTCACAAAAAGAAGACACAAAAACTCCACACAAAAAATTACTCTATTTGAATAATCTCTCTTGCACCTTCATTTGTATCATTTTCCCCGATCAACATTTTACTTCTGGTAGAAGAAAATTGATCATCAACAATTATAATTGCACCTTGATCGTCACAATATGCAACGATCCAATAGGCCATACAGTATTCTAGCATCCTGTTCTGTTATTTGAGTCTTTGAGTAGGTTTGTGTGATATTTTATGACTTGTGAGTATGGGTAGATTGGGTCACGAAGAATTCGGGAAGACTTAGGAACACTATTTTGCTACTTGGAATATTAAAGTCTAAAAGAAGCAACACTACCCCACAATTTATGTATTCTCGCTTTTATTTATATTTGAAACTTTTAATAAGTTTATATGATGTATTTGGACTTGTACTTATATATTCAAATTAGAACCCGAGGAGCCCAGGAGTATTTTAGCACCATTGCATAGAAGTTGGAACTTAAGGATTCATATGTTTTACTTTAGTCTTCGTTTTGAGTTGCTACATTTTGCTTTATGTTTAAAGCCTTTTGAATAAGTTCATAAAAAGGTATTTGGACTTGTCGGGATGGTTTGGAGGAGACTCGAGTGACTCGGGTGGATTTCAACACGTTTTAAGCAAGCTTGAAAGAGATTTGGCCTTCTGAAACATAGCCTTCTGCATTTGGCGCGGCTTCGCAAGTATATCTTCAAACATATAGCTAATTTGGGGATGATTAATAAATAAAAGAAATTATAGGCATTTGAGTCTAGTTTTTAGAGGTGCAAATTATTTGTCATTTCGGCATTGTACAAAGAGTTATGACCTTTCTACTGGAGGACGAAAGTACTATCACGGCTTAACAAAAAATGTTGCAAGTTAGAGACATGATGCGATGCTTAGCGTGAGAGTGTAGGGTTAGGTTTCTTATATAAATAACCATATTTTTTGCTATGAGCTTATTTCATTAGGTAGCTCGAATTGAGGTAAATTTGGAAGGGTTTTTCATCTACGATGATGAGCTACTAATCCTAACTCGAATATAGGATTATAACATGAATCTATCATCAGTTTTGCCTTACAATCAAAGAACCATAACGATGGAAAAGAGAATTTTTGACTTGAAGAAAATAAAGTATTTTTGATGCTTTCAATAGTGATTTGTACTGGAATTGAGAACCCTATTATATATTTGGCCTCATGAGGGTATGGACTAGAGGAATTTAAATTTTGCTCTGGGATTTGACCATCTAGCCTTGGTTGACTTTTGTTAACTTTAACCTAGGAATATCCTTTACTTATGGAATTGATTCATATGACATGGATTGATATTGTGGAGTATTCTTTGGGCTTGTTTGAGGGACTTGGAGCATAGAAAGATGGATTTTGAAGAATAGAGCTATGCCAGAGTTGAGACTTGATCGTGAATAAAAAAACTTTTATCAAATCATCTTGTTTGCTAGGTGATAGGTATTTTGGGGTAACGTACATACGAGGTGACGAGTATATATAAGAATACCATATGAAAACACTGAAAAGTGGAGGAGAAGTTGGACTAAGGGGGAAGACGTAGATTGGAATTCTAGGGTTTTATGATTTTTTTTTGTTTTTGTTCTTGCGGATCCGTCTGGAGACTGCGCGGTCTTTGAAAACTACCACAATAATTAGTTATTTTATCAAAACTTTGCGATATAGTCCAGATTTGACCATCATTTTTGTAGTAACTCCTTCATAATCAGCAATAATTATAATAATTTATTATTTTCACTCTAGAAAAACATCACTTGAAGACTACTGTTAGTACTCCACCACTCATATTTTGTACAACACTCACAAAAAGAAGACACAAAAATTCCACACAAAAATTCCACACAAAAAAACACTCTATTCGAATAATCTCTCTTGCACCTTCATTTGTATCATTTTTCCCGATCAACATTTTAATTCTGGTAGAAGAAAATTGATCATCAACCACTATAATTGCACCTTGACCGTCACAATATGAAACGATCCAACATGCCATAAAGTATTCTATCATCTTGTTTTGTTATTTTGAGACTTTGAGTAGGTTTGTGTGATATTTTATGACTTGTGTGTATAGGTCGTTTGAGTCACGAAGAATTCAGGAAGACTTAGGAACATTGTTTTGCTACTTGGAATATTAAAGGCTAAAAGAAATAACTCTACTCCCCAATTTATGTATTCTAGCTTTTATTCATATTTGAAACTTCTAATAAGTTTATATGATGTTTTTGGGCTTGTACTTATATATTCAAATTAGAACCCGAGGAGCTCGCGAGCATTTTAGCGCCATTGCATAGAAGTCGGAACTTAAAGATTCATAAGTTTGAATTTAGTTTTCGTTTTGAGTTGTTAAGTTTTCTTTGTGTTTAGAGCCTTTGAATAAGTTCATAAAAGGTATTTGGACTTGTGGGGATGGTTTGGAGGAGGCTTGAACGACTCGGGTGAATTTCAACACGTTTTAAGCAAGTTTGAAAAAGATTTGAGCTTCTAAAACATAGCCTTCTGCACTTCGCGCGGCTTCGCAAGTATACTTCAAACATATAGCTAATTCGGGGATGATTAATAAATAAAAGAAAGTATAGGGATTTGAGTCTAGTTTTTATAGGTGCAAATTGTTTGTCATTTAGACATTGTACAAAGAGTTATGACCTTTTTACTGGAGGATGGCAGTGCTATCACAACTTAACCAAAAATAATGCAAGTTAGAGATATGATGCGATGCATAGCGTGAGAGTGTAGGGTTAATTTTTCAGCAAACTCTTAGGTTTCTTATATAAATAGCCATATTTTGTGCTATGAGCTTATTTCATTAGGGAACTCAAATTGAGGTAAATATGAAAGGGTTTTCATCTACGATGATGGGCTACTAATCCCAACTAGAGTATAGGATTATAACATGAATATATCATCCGTTTTGCCCTAGAATCAAAGAATCATATAGATGGAAAAGAGAATTTTTGACTTGAAGAAAATAAAGTATTTTTGATGATTTCAATATTGATTTGTACTCGAATTGAGAACATTATTATATATTTTGCCTTGTGAGGGTATAGACTAGAGGAATTTATATTTTGCTTTGGGATTTGGCCATCTAGTGTTGCTCCCTAACACACACGCAAGTATACGTGATCGATAAGTAATATAGGATTGTAAGTTCAGATATCGTACCCATAGGGATTTGTGATTAACTATCAACTAAATTAAACTCAAACACTTAATCTATTCAAACGAATTCTAAAGTATGAATATTTAACTAAAGATAATCTGGAGTAGTAAATTAAGAAACAAAGGAAACAAATTGGCGAACTTAGACGCGAATTTAATGGGAGAAAATATTCCAGAGCTATGGGTTAGGTAACAATCTTGTTGAGTATTCTACCTAAATTGTCTAATTAATTTATCTGGTTTATTGATTGACAGGATTAATGTTGCTCGTAGCCTTCTCCCGAAG
This sequence comes from Nicotiana tabacum, assembly GCF_000715075.1. Taxonomy (NCBI): domain Eukaryota; kingdom Viridiplantae; phylum Streptophyta; class Magnoliopsida; order Solanales; family Solanaceae; genus Nicotiana; species Nicotiana tabacum. The sequence goes on along the minus strand of NC_134080.1, from coordinate 92,095,198 downwards.
TACAATCGCCTATTCAAGCTAACCTAACGCCTATATTCCTATGGAATCAGGATTAATAAGAACACATTTATAATTCTCGTATAATAACCAAGCAAGGCGATTAGGTATATTCCTATCCTAACCGCAAATCAGTTCCCGATACTCGAGTTCAAGATCTTGCTCTACTCAATTTTATATGCAATCTAGAAATCCCTCTCACGAGTTCAATCCTAGATTCGTAGATAGTATTCAATTGGTGATCAAGCAATCAAATAATTAAGCACAAGATTGAATAAATAAACCAATATGATAAAATAATAAGAACAATTCAAGCTTCAAACTACAACGTTCATGTAGCGCCTCATAACTCTAGAACTAATAAACTATGAAATTAAAGGAATATAAGCCTCCTCCAAGCGTGGTATGTGTTCCTCCCTCACAGAAGTCACATTCCCCCCCTACCCCCACCAAAGTCACGTTCTAAGACTATTTATGTGAGATAGGGTTAGCATGGGGTGAAATAATACAAGCCACTTCGAAACAACCTTTTTAGGTTAGCTCGTTCACCCTCTCGTGCACACATGAGAGTGAACGAGCAAAGTTCTTCTCTTTTTCTTTTTCTTCTAGGTCTCTCGTGCACTTCCATGCCTTTTTGCTATATTTTGTTGTTTTTTCCAAGCGTTTCCACTATAGATCGTTCACTCTCTCGTGTGCACGCGAGAGTGATTGAGCAAAATCCTTCTTTTGTCTTTTGGTCACGAATCAACTTCTTTTGCTCACATTTTGTCCAACTTGCTCCTACACATAAGAATGCACGTAATGAGCATAATTCACTACAAAAACTCATGTAACCTACTGTAACCACACAAGTTATTTAATGAAAGTACACCGAAAAATATGCATTTTTGGCCCGTTTATCAACACCCCACACTTAAACTCTTGCTCGTCCTCGAGCAACTTTCTACACTTTACAACAGCACGACCTTTTTAAACAACTGTCAAAACTCATCATACCAAGAATATTTTAAATAGACTACGCACAATAGTGTAACATCCTTACCTCAAAATTTGACTCACAAGCACCACACATTTTTCAGAACCCGCTCACTTACTCTAACATAGAGGTCAACGACATTACCTTTCCTTCATGAATCAAGTGCCCTCACACAGCAAAAGAGAGTAGTTCCACACACATAAAATTCAAGAATAATTAGGAACTCAATATAGAAAGAATTCACTCACTCTTAGAAACAACATTCATATGCCACAAAACATGAACCATAGGCTTGCTCATAGTGTACTACTCTACTAATCGATCTCATTCAGTCAAGGATCAATTAGGACTTTAATTGGTTGTAATGCAGGCTGCGGGACGAGTAGGATACATTTAGATATACGAGTGACTACACCTCCTTAAGCACTTTAATACATACATTTCAACATTTAAAACCTCACACTTATGTCAAACCATAACTCCACCTTCACATCAATGTATATTAACTCCATATTTCTTTAAGCACAATTTCATAAAGAGTACCACTATCAAGGAATATTTTTCACACAATACAACTATTTTTTTTCAATTCAAGTGGCTCTTACTGTTTCCCAACAGTGCACCTTTCTCCTTATTTTATTAGTTCTACTCAAAAGCCAACCCAACCTCCACTTTAAAATTTACAAAGTTCATTACGATTCAAGTGCTCATGAGAGGTGAAAAGGTTCAAATAGATAGTTAATTCAAACAAATGGGTAAGGGTTATAATGTGGTTTCCAAAGAAACAGGATTACAGGCTCAAAGGGTTAACTACGATACATAACAATTAGGCGGTTAAAACTTATAGCTAGTTCAACAAATAAATGCCTATACCACTTCCAAGTCTGAACAAAACTACTATTTTGCTTTGCAAACACACGAGGCAAGTTCTAGATATCAAATGCAATGCACAAAATAATACACAAACCTCACACACACATGGCACATAACTCACTCAGGATTGGACTCATCAAGACACTCTAGTAAAAGAAGTTATGCAAAGTTAAGATCATACAATTTAAGGTACTTATATGTATACGGTGAAATCGGAGTGTCCAATTTCTCGTCATTAAGGCATTTCAGGAAATCATCTCGAGACCCCGAGGTTGCAAGACTGTGGTCGAGCTCCCTCCCTCGAGGTTTGTTGACGCCCGACCTAATGACAATGTTGGCCATGGTCACAATGGGAATGGGGAGTTCCCTAGGCATGCAGCTAGTACTGGCAAAGCCTGGTGCCATCTAATTGTCCCATCCCCTATTTTTGTAATTAATGCTTTTGTACTATGTTGGGATTCCCCTCCTATATAAAGGGGGTCTTTGACATTTTGTAAGGTTGGTTGCTTCAACTACTCCAGACGAAATATACAAGAACATTCTCTTTGCTATCTAGCACATTCTCTCAATATCATTGCTTCAATATTATTACTGCCATTTATTATCTTCATACTTGTTCTTTATTTATTGTTTATCATTGACCATAAAGAGCCTCCATTGAGTTTATCATACTACTCTGCCTTGTCTTGCTCGATCTCTTCCAAGACATCGAAACCCCTGGCGTGAACTTCCTCGAGAGTATCCCTCCGAGATTTGCACTTTGCGTACTCTTTATTGCTGCTCGCTCGACCAAGAGTTCTCCTTAGCTCAACTCTAGCAGTGGCAACACTCTTCAAATAAGCCGTCGCTCTCTGGTCAGCCCTAGTGCTACTTATCACAGTCTCGACCCGGGCATTCACCACCTCGGCCTTCGTCTTTGAAAGCTGAAACTCGAGCTTTGCGATCATGTTCGCCCGCACAGAATCACTCGCACGAACAGTCCGAATTTGCATCTCTAGGGTGGAAACTTTAGCAAAAACACTCTCCTTGGCTGCAACTTGGGCATCTACATGGGCTTGCAACTCGTCTAGCTCACGCTTGACTCTGCCAACTTCACCCTAAAGTCGCTCCAGCTCCTTCGTTTTGCTCTCCAACTGAAATATTGAAATGTTAACCTCCGAAGATGAAATAATGTGCATACGTCAACATGAGATACAAGATACCTGTCTCTTAAAGTAGCTTTCCCAGCTCCAGCTCCGATCTGCCTCGCACCACAGGGGTACCAGCTCATTTTACACAAAGAAGCTTAAGAGATTTCTCCCTATCCAAAGTTCTCTGCAACCGAGCCTCGTAATGAAGTAGCTCATATGTGAGCCTGTCGAAGGCCTGCGAAATCAAATTCATTAAGAAAGGAAAAGTGTGAAGTCGGGATAGTCCCATGTCGGCTACCAAACTTACCATAAAGCCGAGCCACTGAGCCTCACCAAAAGCCGAGCCAAGGTCCGATGGCTTAGTATCCCCTGAAGCACCATCAATAGAAACGGGGAACGTTCTTTCGAGAACAAAAGTCCCCAAAACTGAATGATCGATTGGATCGCCTCTCTTGATTCGCTGAGAAGGACTCGCCCCACTGCGAGCCTCCTCACACCCCGGAGATTCCTTTTATTTATCATCGACCCTCAACCCCGAGATCGGTAGTCTCTCCTCCTCTCCCAGAGAGCACGGTCTCATTTCAGAAAAATCTCCAGCATGGCGGCTAAGTTAGTACGTTGAAAAGAAAACACCATTTTGGGGAAACAAGCCACCAGGCGCTTACCATGATGCTTTCCCTCCCACCTCCCTTTGGACAGGTCTCGCCACCTGCGCCTATCATAAGTCGAGCAGGCTGACAGCTTGCAATATCATTTGGCCAAATCAGGGACCTCGTTAGGCAACCAGGGAGTCGCTACAGAAACAAAACAGAAAAATGTCATTACGGAGCCCGCCTTTGGTCAAAACAATGAAAAAACAAGTGCGACACTTACGTGTGAAGTTCCATTCCTCAGAAAAAGGGCAGAAACTCTCCAGGAATGATATCGATCATTCGAGCTCGAACAAACCGGTTCATCCATCCACGATCCTCGTCATCTACGCTGTTAACGATAGGAACCCAGGTGGATCGACGTTGCAGAGCAATCAAACCTCGATAGCGCAATGGCTGATATAACCTCATGAGATGACTGAGGGTAAACTCAATCCTAGCCTTGTCGGCGAAATATCTAATCATCTGCACTATCTTCCAAAGGAATGGGTGAGCCTGCGCCAAGGTAACTTGATATCTCCGATAGAACTCAAGCACGACCCAGTCGGGGGGACCTGATGCAAAAATATTCATGTATACGCTCAAAAACCCCTCGACATAGGTCATGATGCTCTCCTCAGAGGAAGGTACTTGTAATACCATACCTTCTTCCCATCCGCAGTCTTTTCGGATCATCTTAAGGTCTCCCTCTCCCACTGATGAGATGAACCTCGACGCATGCTCCCGATGTCCTAGAACATTGGGAGGTCTCCCCAACATAATATCCCCCTCGAGGCAAGACACCTCGAGGCCCGCTCACCGAGCACCGACAGTATATCACCGACCGAATGCGAAACGTAGGCAGAACCCCCCTCTCTTTTATGGACGAATGTCGACATATCAGTCATGGTTATGATGAATTGAGAAGGGGGAAATATGAATTTGAACAAAGATTTTGAGTAGGAACAACGGGAGAACCAGCACAGAGCGCCAGGTCCTGTGGTTGTTCAAAGAAGCGCAATCTCCACTTGAGAGGCAAATGAATGAATATAAAGGGGCAAGGCAGCGGATGCTCGCCTACCCAGAGGGCCAATTAATGTTGGTTGCATTGACATCACTCTTTTTCTAGGTAAATGCACTGACAGGACCACTCCAGGGTCCCTTCACCAAACTAATCGAATACTACTATCCTACGAAATTCGAGAAGCAGCGAGTCCTCGAGGGCTCCTCGCTGTCACTAGCACCGGCCCTAAATAAGCCGCCGATCTAACTTCGGAACAGGACCCGATTTAGGGGTTTCGGTCGCTCCGAATACGGTTTTTGAAGAATCAACGCCAAGAGTCGAAGGTTAATTCTGCTCGAGCAGGGAGGTAAAAAGAACAAAAAGACATAGAGAAGAAAAACCCTTTCTTTTCATTACCAAAAATATATTTACAAGGGGCGTCTTTACAAGACTCAATCCCCTGGGGGTACATGCACAAAAAGGGGGGGCAAAAGTGACACAAGGCCTACTCTTCATCACCACTGTCCTCCAAACCATCTCCGAGATCCTCATCTGGGACGATCAAAAAGGCCAACTTTCTCTCCAGCTCCCGGGCCTCCTCAAATTCAACTGATAGATCGACTTCTATGGCCTCGATCTCCTCCAATGTTTTTTTCCTCACCTCCGCCCTAGCATGTTCGATGGCTCGAGTCAGAGTCTGCTCAGCCTTTATCGATACGTCATGGGCTATTTGATGTGTTGTGGCTACGTCCTTCAGGTAAGTGGCCACATTTCTTTCGATCTCGGACTTTGCCACAACCAGCTCAGCTGTCTCCTTTCGAGCGTCCTTGAGAAGATCACGAGTTGACGCCAACTCCGAGGTCACTTCCTCATTTTGTTTCCTCAGCCCGAGGACCTCCACATTCAGTCGCCCAATTTGTGAGTCATTTCGCTCGACCTACAAAAAGAATAGTAAGCCAATCAGTATCGAATTATGGGAACAAAGGAGAGACTCATGCATAACAAAATACCTGCTCGACTAGGGCAGCTTTTTCTCGGAGTGCTCCCTCCAAAGTAGCCAGAGTTTGCCTGACTCTTTCTCTTTCTGGATGGAATGAGCTTTCGACTCTCGCAGTCTTGAGGACAACTTCTCAAGATCCTTCTCATGGCACGAAAGCTCCTCGTTAAGCCTGAAGAAGGCATGATCATACATCTCCTTGCACTACATCAAAACAGAAGAGTTAGAAGAATGAGGAAAGATGCTCGAGGCTAAAAGAAACGTACTTAAAATAGCTATCACTTGCTTCATGAACCTCTCGACTACCTTGATAGAGCCATGAGCATCAAGGTCGACGTTCCCGCTAACATCGTCAAAAATATTGCCCGGTGTGCCTCCCCGTTGAGAGGACCCCCGTCTTTGGAGGCGTCCACATATTGAGCACCCCTTAGCTCCCCTAATGAGAAATGGGAGCCAAAAATGAAATTGCCTATTTCACCAATGTCCACGAGGGGCAGTTCTTGCTCTTGAAAAGCACCGAGCCCAGATCCTTCGGGACCAGCAACAATGGTCCCCCTACCAGAAACTGCACCACGTCCAACCGCAGGATCGGGAACCACGATAGCATCCTCCTTGAGGGTCTCCACCGCACGGGATTGACCTGAGTCAGCCATCCCCGATTCAGCAGCTTCCAATTGGAGTATCTACAGGATTCCCATGTCCGGCCTCAACCTCTCCTCCAAACGGTATCCGCTCTCATCATCATTTTTATCCCCAACACTGAGGCTTGCCTCAGAAGTAGAAGTCGAGGTCCTAATGGCGATTCTAGGCCTGTGTGGCTTAGGTTTATTCGTCACAGAAGGGTTGACAACCTCCTTGCCTTTCCTTTTATTACCCTCGGCAGGCTCCGAAACCTCCATCCCACCTTCAGGGAGTGGTCTCATTAGCACATTCTCGTTAAGGCCTGCACAAGCATAGCGTCCACAACTTATCATCATAAGAAGGTGCAAAAAAACATAGGGTTAAGACGTAGGCGGTAAGAGAAACTTTACCAAGGTTCTTGGCCACCCACAACGTCTTGGCCAGGTCGGTCCAAGATCGGGCAAGATACGGAAACTTGTTATCCAACCACCTAATCCACCCCGACAGATCCAGAACCGCTTCATGATACCAAGTGGCAACTGCATCATTTTTTGGAAGAAAGGAAAGAGGGTCACAAAACATGTCCGAAGGGAAAAACGCTTATGCTGCATGTTCCACCTCTCCGGGAAAGGAATACTCCCGGCTGGGATGATGTCCAAGGTTATAACTCGGATGAACCTACTCATCCATCCCCGATCTTTCTCCTCATCGGTGCTCGAGAAAAATGACTTCTTGGATCGATGATGAAGCCTAATCAAGCCTCAATAGAACTGGGGGCTGTACATCCTGATCAAGTGATTTAGGGTAAAGGTCTCACCCCCAACCTGGTCGGTGAAATAATAAAGCATCAAGACTATCCTCCAAAAGGAGGGACAGATTTGACCGAGCGTCACCTGATATTTATCGTAAAAGTTGAGGATGACCGGGTCTATCTACGAGGGAAGGGGTCTAGAAGGCTCAGCATGACTCAAAGTAAAAGGATAAATATATACGTAGATGAAACCGTCTTTGTGATCTGTTATATTCTCATCAGGGTCGGGAATTTCCACCTACACCGCCTTCTTCCATCGCCAGTCATTTTTTACTGTTCCTGCATCGGTCACGACACTGACATACCGGGACATGTGTTAGCATCGGCCCAGTGTAGAGGGGGTTTATCGATCGTATAATCTTTCAATATGTCAAGATTGGGGGGAGTACATTGTCCCATAGTGGGTATCACTTTTGTTTTCTCCTTAGACGACCGAGATGAAGAGGCGACTTCGTTCCGCCGAGGAACCGTCCTGGAAGTTCTGGCCATTGCGATGGTAAAACTTTCTCTACAAGAGTAAGAAGGAAGAACGTGAAAGGAGATGGGTCTGGATTCGCGAATTTGAAGATGTTGGGAAGGTAAGGATTATCAAAGGGTTGATATAATTATAGGAACCACATGGGCAGCGGAAGGAACAAGCCAATAAACAATTCATGAGTTTCTCGATAGTCGCATTTAACAGCGACCTCTGCACGGTTTTTTGGGCATGGCAATTAATGCTCTGATAGACTCACGTCATGGAAATGATTTCCTCAGAACGGGGGCTCAAAATCATTTCATATTACTTCATCTAGGAAGCGTGGAGACTATCCGTATACGGTAAAATTGAAGGGTCCAATTTCTCATCATTAAGGTATTTCAAGAAATCATCTTGAGACCCCAAGGTTGCAAGACTGTGGTCGAGCTCCCTCCCTCGAGGTTCGTTGATGCCCGACCTAACGACAATGTTGGCCACGGTCATGATGGGAATGAGGAGTTCCCTAGGCATGCAGCTAGTACTGGTAGAGCCTGGCGCCATCTAATTGTCCCATCCCCCTATTTTTGTAATTAATGCTTTTGTACTATGTTGGGATTCTTGTCCATATAAAGGGGGTCTTTGACATTTTGTAAGGCCGGTTGCTTCAACTACTCCACACGAAATATACAAGAACATTTTCTTTGCTCTCTAGCATATTCTCTCAATATCATTACTTCAATATTATTACTGCCATTTATTGTCTTCATACTTGTTCTTCATTTATTATTTATCATTGATCATAAATAGCCTCAATTGAGTTTATCATAACTGTTAGTCACATAGCTGCTGCCTTCGATAGTTCATAATTGAGCCCCTAGATCGATCTCGGGGCCCAGAATCGACAAGCCCAAGGCTCCGAGTAACCAACCTATCAGTTTGATTATAGCTCTCTCCCTAACTATATTTCGTATCTAAATCTCATATACTTAACATCAACTTCTTAACAAGCTAGCATAAAAATAGATCACGTATTTTTAGAGTCCCACCAACAAATTTAATTGTTATTACCATTGTCACGGTAAAAATTATACAAGAGTCAAAAACTGAGCCTAAGCGTCACAACCAAAGTACTCACTATTCTTAAGGCATGACAAAGTCAAGAGATATTGCTTCAATTCCAATCACAGCACAGTAGCTCCTACGTACTCCTAAAAAAATACAACTAACTACACCCTGTTCAAACAAACTCCCTTGGAAAAGAACCGCGACATAAAAAAAAACAAGGGGGAATTATTATAATACTTAACAAAAGAATATTTTTTGTCTTTTTTTCTTTTAACTTAAATCCCTCAAGAAACCTGTGGAATGAGATCCATCGTTGGGAGAAGTCCAATTTTTTTTCTACTTTTTTCATTTTTTAATATTTATTTATTTATTTATATTTTATACAAAAACTACTATATTAAGAACGAGTACTACAACTAAGCTAAGATAGCACAGGAAATCACCCAGACAATCTTCTCACCTCACACTTAAAATTGTGCAATGTCCTCAATGCACACTATAAATAACAAGAGTGTAAAAGAGACTCCCTGGTAGGCCAAAGGTCGAAGAATTAGCAGCTCATAGGAACTCAGACTTCTCTCGATTGGTATCCTTTGAGGGGGCACTTCACATTTAGTTCTCTCCATCTAGCACGCTTTTTCATATTTCCTCTGGCTTTGCATCATGTGTTTATAATCCTACAAAAGAAAAACCAACACTACAACGATAACAAAATTTAAAAAAACAAAAATAAAAAGAAAAAAATAGAATTGGATTGCCTCCCAACAAGAGCTTGATTTAACGTCGTGGCACGACGCCATCACTTTCACCACTTTTCCTTCCACTTTGAGGATGTAATTGCGCCCCCAATTTGGCATCAATTTTTCTATCACATTCCTGGGGTGGTGGTGTAAGAATAAAGGAACCAAGCAATAGGTATCGCATCTTGCACTTCTTGGCCTTTAAATGCGGGATGTCATTTTATCTCCTTGGTATGACATTCAGAATATAAACACTTTGCTCCTCATCCATTGACTCCTCCATATGCTCAAACGGATCAATTCTCGTGTCACCAACCAAGCACAATGTTGAAAAATGGTTAGAATGTGGTCCAATGTGCTCCAACTCTAGAATTGCTTCACTTTTGACATCCTCACTTTTGCACACATCCTCAACCTTGGCATCATTAATAATTTGGTCGAATAGTTGGAACTCCTCTTTCCGCTCCATAAGCTGGCCAGTATCCACAACAGTTAGTTGTAGGGCATCAGACGCCTCAACCTTTTTATTTAATTTAGTTTGTAGGTCATCGATATCTGAGCCAAATTGGTCTATCTCTTGCCTGAGCTCAGTTTTTCCTTCTATCAATTGTTCTATTATATTTGAAAGACCATCACGGAGAAACTCATGAGATTTTTTCAGTTGAGCTTGTTCTTCTAGCCAAGATTGGCTCACTATATTTGCTTCTTCAAATTATCTTCTCATGGGAACTCACTCTCTTCAGCCACTTCTTCATTCTCATGATTGTTGTACTAATTCTTTTTATTGCCTTTTGATTTTCATCTTGTTGCTCGGCTACTTACCTTATCATGTCCATAATATAGGCAACGCGTTCCTTATTCTCCATTTCATTGCTCCTATCAAACTCATAAACATTATTAGAAACATCATGTCACAACCTAAACCGATGGGTCGCGACGGGTGCCTGAGTCCTACATGTCAAACACCCCTAAGCATGTGTCTAAGATATGAACCTGAATAACATCTACTGCATTACGAAATTAACATTCGTGAAAGAAACCTGCCATCAAGGCATATGTACGTATACATGCAGAATACAGTGGGCGAGCCGGCAAGACTGCTATAGACAACTATACATCCAAAAAGTGAAAGCCGACAAGGCCACACATAACCTAACTAGACATACTATCTACAGATCTCTAATAGAAACATAGTTGTACAAAGACGGGGCTGAGCCACGTCATACCCATATATATATATACATACATACATACATACATGCATGCATACATACATAAACGTGTTGTACTAAAATCAAAAGCAGCTCTAGATCAAATGTAGCACGCCAACTCTCGTTGATTAGGGATCCTAAGAAGGGGGACCACCAGCTTACCTACCTGCACCTGCGGGCATGAAACGCAGGCCCCGTGAAATAGGGCGTCAGTACGAAAAATGTACTGAGCGTGTAAGGCATGAAAATTAGTACGTAACAGACATAGATGAAACATGGAATAAGGAAACATATCTTTAAATCTTAATAACTTTATAAATTCTAAAACGTTTATAATGTCTATGGGTGTAGATAATATCATGAATCCACTTAGGGCAACCCATCATATCATCTCGGTCACTGTGAGAAACATCATCAACATATACCAACTGATTAGGTGGTGGTGCGTATATAATGTCGTAACCTTTTACCATATCCCATATACATATACTTACATATATACGTGTATATAACGCTGTCTGAGTCATATTTCAGCCATTGTGGGCAACATCATTGTCATATACCAGCTGATCAGGTGGTGGTGCGTATATAACACCGTAACCTTTTATCATATCCTATATACATATATTTACATATATACGCGTATATAACGCCATCTGGTCATGGGTCAATGCACATGAGTGAAATGCATGAAAAATACATAATAATTTCAATATTTCTTCCAGGTAATCTTTTGCAACTGCGTATTATTCTAAGACCCATGAACAGAAAATAATAATAATTTTCATGGGGAATCAAGAATATAGACACCACTAATAATTCTATGGATAGAGTAATTTATGAAAACTGTGTATTTGCTCGTTTCTTTAATATAATTTGGGCCATGCCAAAAGAAAGAAGGGAGGGCCTTAACATACCTGTTTTCTGAATTATTTGAACGAATCTGCTTCTGTGAAATAGGGATGAAATTACACTTGGATTGTAACGAAACTTTTCTGCTTCTAAGGTATTATGATCCAAGAATGGATTTAAGCTCAAATTTGTTCTAACGTTTTTGAAAATTGCTTTCAAGCTTCTGTTTCTAGCGTGTTTTGGATTGGATTTCTTTTGAAATCTCACTTGAAACTTTGGCAAGAATTTGGACGAAAGTATTTTCTGTTTCAAGATTCTTGGCTTCATGCCAAATACTTGAATTGATTTGGTTTCCTTGGTTTCTAATGTCCTTAGGACTTAACTCTTAAGCCAAAGATATGAATTGAGACTAAAGACATGAAATGAAGCTAATTTTGGCAAGAATTGAATAAGATGTCATTACATCATGATTATGTCCTTCATATGTAGCCACCTAGATTTATGAATACTTAGTCATTTCTAATCTTTGTGGCTTCTTGCCACGTTGGGGGGGGGGGTAGTTTATTATTTCTTTTTATCCACTTATTAGTTAACTAGGTAATGTCCTGTATCCCAAATTACTTAAAATTCTATTTATTTTTAAAATACTTCATCTTTACTTTATATATTACACTACCGTGGTCATATGGTACCTTGCATTGTACTAGTTCATAATTATCAGGTATTATCGCTCGACTTGTATTTTATTCCAAATTGTCAACTTTCAACGAAACTCGTTTTCTTTAATCCGTGTACCCCTTTATCTTTTATAACACTTATTTAGCGCTTGTTATAAATAGTGTAAGTACGTTAACGTCAAAATTATCTCATCCCCGAGTCTACGTCGGTTAACTGAAAACGAAATTTTAAAGTACGAAAATGTGAGATGTAACATCTCTCCCCCTTAGAAACATTCGTCCTCGAATGTTCAACTCCCCGTTATTTATATAACTTCGGCAAGGTCATCTCCGTAACAACACCACTTCTAATTCTCCTCGTAGAAGCTTAATAACCCAATGACACACATGAGCATAATTATGAATATCGACAATGGCTTCACATGACCAACGACAATAACTAACACAAATTTATACACGTACCTTATGATTATGATGTCTCAGTCGGACCCTTTTCTGGAGGAGGAAATAAGTAGGGATATCTAGACTTCATTTTTTCCTCGGCCTCCCAAGTCATTTCTTCCGCATTGTTGTTTCTCCGAAGTACTTTCATAGAGGCTACCTCTTTATTCCGCGGCTTGCGGATTTGTCGGTTTAAGATGGCAACTGGAATTTCCTCGTATGACAAATCCTTTGTAATCTGTACATCATTCGTGGGCACCACTCGGTAGGATCGCCCAGATACATGAAAAATCAGAGGGCAGACTCTAATTCCGAGGGCAATTCTAACTCATAAACTACTTGGCCCCTTATCCGAATGATCTTATAAAGCCCAATATACCGTGGGATAAGTTTGCCTTTATTTCCAAATCTCATCCCATCCTTTATAGGTGACACCTTTAAGAATACCCAGTCATCAACCCCGAACTCTAATCTCGACGCCGCATGTTAGAATATGACTTCTGATGACTCTAAGCTGTCAATAGTCGATCCCGAACCAACTTTACTTTTTCTATGGCTTGCTGAACCAGGTCTGGCCTATGTAATCTAGATTCTCCAACATTAAACCATCCTATAGGTGACTTGCACTTCCGTCCGTAAAAAGCTTCATATGAAGCCATCTGAATACTAGAATGGTAGCTATTATTGTATGCGAACTCAACAAGCGGCAGATGATCATACCAGCTACCTTCGAAGTCCATTACACAAGCTCGCAACATATCCTTCAGTGTCTGAATAGTACGCTCAGCCTGTCCGTCTGTCTGGGGATGAAATGTTGTACTATGACTTTTTTGAGTCTCCAATCCTTTTTGGAAGGACCTCCAGAAGTTAGCTGTAAATTGAGCTCCTCTATCCGAGATAATAGATATAGGGACACCATGCAATCGTATTATTTCCTTAATATAAAGTCTTTCATAATCCTCTGAGGAATATGTAGTCCTAACAGTCAGAAAATGGACTGACTTTGTAAGCCTATCAATAATCACCCATATCAAATCAAACTTATGCTGGGTACGAGGTAAACCTATGATAATGTCTATATTGATTACTTCCCGTTTCCAAGTTGGAATCTCCATAGCTTGCAATAACCCATTGGGTTTTTGATGCTTAATCTTAACCTACTGACAGTTAGGATACTGGGCAACAAATTCTGTTATATCCTTTTTCATTCCGTCCCACCAATATACTTCCCTGATGTCATGATACATCTTTGTCGCTCCTGGATGGATAGAATAACGAGAATAGTGAGTGGCTGCCATAACCTACCGACGTAGCCCTGCAACATTAGGGACACATGATCATCCTTGATATCTGAGGACCCCATCTTATGTAATTCCAAACAGTGCCTTCTCCTTCTGAAGGGTGGTATCCCTATAATGAACTAACATATGATCCTTGTACTGGCGTTCCTTTACTTCAGTTACTAATGAGGATGTTGTCGTATCCTGAAGAGTAATTCCAGTGTCACCTGAGTCTAGTATCCGAACTCCAAGACTAGCTAGCTGCTGAACCTTATGGGCTATTCCCCTCTTTTCTAGCTGTAAATACGACAGGTTACCCATGGATCTACGGCTAAGGGCGTTGTCTACTACGTTCTCCTTTACCGGATGGTATAAAATATCAACGTCATAGTCTTTAAGTAGCTCCAACCATCTCCTTTGATGTAAATTCAATTCCTTTTTGCTTGAAAAAGTTTTGGAGGATCTTATGATCCGTATAGATATCAACAAGAATACCCTACAAGTAGTGCTTTCACATCTTTAGTGCATGAATCACTGCAGCTAACTCTAGATCGTGGGTCAGGTAATTCTTCTCATTATTTCTTAGCTGTCTATAAGCTACAACCTTACCATGTTGCATCAACACACAACCCAATCCAACGCCTGAAGCATCACAGTAGATAACCTAACTATTGGTCCCTTCCAGGAGTGTTAGAACTGGTGCTGGATTTAATTTGTCCTTCAATGACTGGAAAATCCATTCGCAAGAATCGGTCCATTAAAATTTAGCTCCCTTCTGAGTTAACTTACATGGGTATTATAATCTTTTACAATTCGTGAACTTCCCCTTTTCAAAGGCCCAAACTTCATCCTCTATTTATCACAATTACGCCCTTATTCCACTACAAGGGCAACATTTCATTTATTCCAAATGTTACTAGTCTTAGGCTTCTTTGAGTTCATTCAGGCTATATTGAGCCTTCTATAACTTAGAAAAGCCATCAGCTCTCTTATGAGCTTAACCCCAAGGACTTATCCATTCTTGTTACCTTTTTACTCATCTTTTCTTATCGTTTCTCCTGTCTTCCTAGAACCTTGTCGCTCTACCATACTTTAGCTTGCGACCTACACATATCTATTTATAATTATTTGCAACCTTTCTTCAACTCACTTGCATCATAGATTTCCTTATGTTATTTCGGAATATTAAGCAAGACACCACATACCACTTTGGTCGAAGGTGCTTAGAAAACAAGAAAATTCTGTTACAAGTTTCATGTAATAACCTGCCAAACGGAGAAGTTACGAACCTCCGTCGGTGTTGTGGGTCTGGGCCAAGTCTTTACTGCCTCAATCTTTTGTGTATCCACCTGGATGCCTTCACCCAAAATGACATTCCCAAAGAGAACTACAGAGTTCAACTAGAATTCATATTTAGAGAATTTTGCATACATCCCTTTTTGTAGAACTCTAAGCACAGTACACAAGTGATCTGCATGCTCAGCCTCTGAACGAGAATATACCAATATATATCGTCGATAAATACGATTACGAACAGATCTTTAAATACGATTACGAACAAATCTTAAAAGGGGTCTGAACACACGGTTCATCGAATCCATGAATACTGTTGGGGCATTGGTCAAACCAAATGACATAACATGAACCTCAAAGTGCCTGTATCTGGTCCTGAATGTTGTCTTCAGAATATCTTCCTCCTTAGCCCTTACCTAATGTACCCGGACCTTAATTCTATCTTTGAAAAATACTTGACACCTTGTAACTGATCAAATAAATCATCAATCCTCGGGAGAGAGTACTTATTCTTGATCGTCACCTTATACAACTTCTTATAATCAATACACGTTCGTAAGGAACCATCCTTCTTTCTCACAAACAACACAGGTGCTCCCCACGGTAACGTACTAGGCCTGATGAAGCCTTTTTCAAGTAAGTCCTTTAATTATTCTTTCAACTCTTTCAGCTCTACGGGGACCATTCTATATGGAGGAATAAATACTGGGCGAGTATCTGGTAGTAGGTCAATAGCAAACTCGATTTCTCGCACTGGCGGGAGACCGTAAAATTCATTAGAAAAAAAACATTGGGAAATTCATTAACCCCAGGGAAGGACTGAATGGTTGGTAACTCTTCTTCCATATCCCAAACCCAAACTAAGTGATAAATATGGTCCTTTATGATCATCTTCCTTGACTTGAGATAGGAGATAAATTTACCTTTTTGGCGATGCGGTATTACCTTTTCATTCTAAAATAGGCTCTCCTAAAAGCTAAAATCAAACCATCTTTGATCTATATTTGACGTTAACATAACAAAAGGCCAATCGATCCACAACTATTATAAAATCAAGTCCTACCCAACTGAACACCATGTATCTTATCCTTGTTTATTAACAAATCTATCACGGGCCATTTCGGGTCTCGTCCATATATATAAGTAACAATATTAAAACATAACTTGGATAACTAATTTACAAAAAAGTTTATATACATAGGGGTCAACTAGGCCGTAGACATGTCATACCCAAAACTATATACAGGATAATGTCTGCAAAACCTCTAGGTAGGCATAACCATAATATATACAAGTCAAGACGGGGCTCCCTACTCCCTCATAAAATAACCTAACACATTTAGAACCCTGACTTGGTAATATTCCAAGAAGAGGTGGAACTCATCAACCAAAAACTGACACTTGGAGGAAGTCTATAGTAGAGGATCCTTGCCTCGTCCTATATAAGAACCTCGATCGGACACACTTCAAAGCGGAATCTTCATGTACTTATCAGTTACCTTTCTCCTCTTGGCCCGACTACTATCTTCTTCCTATGCGTATCCCATAACATATACTAACGAACCTTGATTGATGGACTCCCAAGACTGTGGACTATCCGGAACCTCAAAAGAGCAGGTGTCCTCAAATACCTTGACATAGTTTGAGCCTAAAGGAATCCTGGTTGTGCCAATCCATGCACTACTCCCCTCATACCTGATCAACAGGCTGTGAAACTAAGGGCCTTGGTGAGGTCGGAGCTTCTCTCACCCCATTTACTGCCGGGGTGGTCGAAACAGCTCGAAATATGGAACATCGGATGGATCCTCCTCAATAGAACCCATGATCTCCAATGGGTCTGAATCCATAGTATAACTTATATCTCTTTCTAATACCTTCATAGCCTTCTGACCCGTGCTAGCGGCTGTAGTCTTCGAAGGCATCACTAAAAACATAACACGTCATTAGGAACACGAATGCTCATATTGCACGATCTAAGATAAGAAGAGATGATAACATCCTATATGTCATGTAGCCTCCTGTTTATAAGTGTGGTGCACGACACACCCATAAACAAGTCTCTACTAGACACGGTATGTAGACAACCCTAGGACAGAACTGCTCTGATACCACTTTTATCACGACCCAAACCGATGGGCCGCGATGGGTGCCTGAGTCCTACCTGTCAAACACCCCTAAGCATGCGTCTAAGATATGAACCTGAATAACATCTGCTGCATTACGAAATTAACATTCGTGAAGGAAACCTGCAATCAAGGTATATGTACGTATACATGCAGTAGGCGAGCCAGCAAGACTGCTATAGACAACTATACATCCAAAAACTAAAAGCCGATAGGGCAACATATAACCCAACTAGACATACTGTCTACAGACCTCTAATAGAAACATAGTTGTATAAAGACGGGGTTGAGCCATGTCATACCCATATATATATACAAACGTGTCGTAACAAAATCAAAAGCAGCTCCGGATCAAGTGGAGCACGCCAACTCTCGTTGATCAGGGATTCTAAGAAGGGAGACCGTCAGCTTGCCTACCTGCACCTACGGGCATGAAATGCAAGCCTCGTGAAATAGGGCGTCAGTACGAAAAATGTACTAAGTATGTAAGGCATGAAAATTAGTACGTAACAGACATAAATGAAACATGGAATAAAGAAACATATCTTTAAATCTGAATAACTTTATAAATTTTGAAACGTTTATAATGTCATGCACGTGCGCATAAATATCGTGCCATGCATAGGTATGGGTGTACATAATATCAACAAGCCACTGAGGGCATCCCATCATATCATCTTGGCCACTGTGTGCAACATCATCAGCATATACCAGCTAATCAGGTGGTGGTGCGTATATAATGCCATAACCTTTTCCCATATCCCATATACATATATTTACATATATACACGTATATAATACCGTCTGAGTCATATTTCAGCCACTGTGGGCAACATCATTATCATATACCAGCTGATCAGTTGGTGGTGCGTATATAACGCCATAATCTTTTCCCATATCCCATATACATATATTTACATATATACGCGTATATAACGCCATCTGGTCATGGGTCAATGCACATGAGTGAAATGCATGAAAAATATGTAATAATTTAAATATTCCTTCCGGATAAACTTTTGCAACTGCGTATTATTCTAAGACCATGAACAAAAAATAATAATAATTTTCATGGGGAATCAAGAATATAGACACCCCTAATAATTCTATGGATAGAGTAATTTATGAAAACTGTGTATTTGCTCGTTTCTTCAACATAATTTGGGTCATGCCAAAAGAAAGAAGGGAGAGCCTTAACATACCTATTTTTTGAATTATTTGAACGAACCTACTTCTGTGAAATAGGGATGAAATTACACTTGGATTGAAACGAAACTTTTCTGCTTCTAACGTTTTATGAGCCAAGAATTGATTTAAGCTCAAATTTGTTCCAACATTTTTGAAGATTGCTTTCAAGCTTCTGTTTCTAGCATGTTTTGGCTTGGATTTCTTTTGAAATCTCACTTGAAACTTTGGCAAGAATTTGGACGAAAGTATTTTCTGTTTCAAGATTCTTGGCTTCAAGCCAAAGACTTGAATTGATTTGGTTTCCTTGGTTTCTAACGTCCTTAGGACTTAACTCTTAAGCCAAAGATATGAATTGAGACTAAAGACATCAAATGAAGCTAATTTGGCAAGAATTACATAAGATGTCATTAAGTCATGATTATGTCCTTCATATGTAGCCACCTAGATTTATGAATGCTTAGTCATTTCTAAGCTTTGTGGCTTCTTGCCACGTTGGGGGAGGGTTAGTTTATTAATTTTTTTATCCACTTATTAGTTAACTAGGTAATGTTCTGGGGTTGGTCCATGGATTAAAGAAAGGAGGGGAGGTCAATTTTCTTGTAGAGCCGTATGCACAAAAGATGCCTGTACGGTTGTTCAATTCTATCTTTTTTCTATTCTTTATCTTTCTTTTCTCTTTTCTTTATCATTTCATCTGGGTTCAAATCCTACTGAGAGGTCCACTAGGGATCTGAAATTTTGAAGAAACAACAAGATCTTTCTTTTGTCCCTTCCAAGCGATCGAAAAATAAAGAAATGGTTAATATATTCAAGATCTTTACGTATTTACAAAATACCGTCGTTTTCATATTGAAAAAGTAAATAGAATGAGAGGTGTTAAGCTTTTTATCATCCTGGCATCAAGCTATTTTTCCGCAGGACCTCCCCTACAGTATCGTCACCGCAGTTAATCAATTACCCACATAATTTAAAAATTATCACATATTACTTAAAATTATATTTATTTTTAAAATACATCATATATACTTTATATATTATACTACCGTGGTCATATGGTACCTTGCATGGTAATAGTTCATAATTATCGGGTATTATCGCTTGACCCGTATTTTATTCCAAATTGTCCACTTTCAACAAAACTTATTTTCTTTAATCCGTGTACCCCTTTATCCTTCATAACACTTATTTATCGCTTGTTATAAATAGCATAAGTATGTTAACGTCAAGATAATCTCATCCTTGAGTCTACGTCGGTTTATTGAAAATAAAATTTTAACGTACGAAAACGTGAGATGTAACACATCATAATAAGAGCTCTGCAAAGGATAATAAGAATTAGGACAACCATCCTAATGACCACCTTGACCACAACATACATTGCAAATGTTCTACTCATAATATTGAGATTCACACTTTTACCACAAGTGTGGGCCTCCATAATATGGACAAGGATCACCATATTAAGAATAACTAATATTCGACCAATTCTCATTCCAAGATGCCATATCAACAAATATAATAAGATAATAAACAAAGTTTAAAAAAAAACTTGAATAGACAAAAAGTAAAAATCTAATCTAGTAGAATAGTTAATTTCTAAGTCCCCGGTAACGGCGCCAAAAACATGTTGCTACCTAATACACACGCAAGTATACGTGGTCGACAAGTAATATAGAATTGTAAGTCCAGATATCGTACCCACAGGGACTTGTGATTACCTATAAACTAAATTAAACTCAAACACTTAATCTATTCAAGCAAATTCTAAAGTATGAATATTTAACTAAAGATAATCTAGAGTAGTAAACTAAGAAACAAAAGAAACAAATTGGCGAACATAGATACGAATTCAATGGGAGAAAATATTCATAGCTATGGGTTACCTAAAAATCTCGTTGAGTTTTTTTACCTAAATTGTCTAATTAATTTATCCAGTTTATTGATTGACAGGGTTATATTGCTCGTAGCCTTCTCCCGAAGTACAACGCCTATTCAAGCTAACATAACGCCTATATTCCTATGGAATTATGATTAACAAGAACGCATTTATAATTCCCGTATAATAACCAAGTAAGTTAGGTATATTCCGATCCTAACCGCAAATCCTTTCCCGATACTCGAGATCAAGATCTTGCTCTACTCAATCTTATATGCAATCAAGAATTCCCTCTCCCGAGTTCAATCCTAGATTCATAAATAGTATTCAATTGGTGATCAAATAATCAAATAATTAAGCAAAAAATTGAATAAATAAACCAATATGATAAAATAATAAGAACAATTCAAGCTTCAAACTACAATGTTCATGTAGCACCCCACAACTCTAGAACTAATAAAATATGAAATTAAAGGAACAGAAGAGAATAAAAACTAATTAGAAGCCTCCTCCAAGCGTGGTATGTGTTCCTCCCTCATAGAAGTCACATTCCCCCCCCCCTCCAACAAAGTCACGTTCTAAGACTATTTATATGGGATAGGTTAGCATGAGGTGAAGTAATATAAGAGCACTTCGAAACAACCTTTTTAGGTTAGCTCGTTCACTCTCTCGTGCCCACGCGAGAGTGAACGAGCAAAGTTCTTCTCTTTTTATTTTTGTTCTAGGTCTCTCGTGCACTTCCATGCCTTTTTGCTATATTTCGTTGTTTTTTTCAAGCTTTTGCTTAGTAGCTCATTCACTCTCTCGTGTGAACGCGAAAGTGAACGAGCAAAGTCCTTCTTTTGTGTTTTGGTCACGAATCAACTTCTTTTGCTCAACATTTCGTCCAACTTGCTCCTACACATAAGAATTCACGTAATGAACATAATTCACTACAAAAACGCATGTAAGCTACCGTAACCACACAAGTCATGAGCTAAAACTACACCAAAATATATGCATTTTTGGCCGTTTATCATGTAGCCTGGGTTGACGTTTGTTGACTTTGACCTAGGCATATCCTTTGCTTATGGAATTGATTCATATGACATGGATTGATATTGTAGAGAATTCTTTGGGCTTGTTTGAGGGACTTGGATCATAGAAAGATGGATTTTGAGGAATAGAGCTATGCTGGAGTTGAGACTTGACCATGAATAGGAAAGTTTTATCAAATTATCTTGTTTGCTACGTGCTAGATATTTTTGGGTAATATACATGCGAGCTGATGAGTGTATATAATAATACCATATGAAAACACTGAAAAACTGAGGAGAAGTTGGACTAAGGGGGAAGACGCAGATTGGAATTTTAGGGTTTCATGAATTTTTATTTTTATTTTTGTGTTTACGAATCTGTGTGGCGACTGCGTGGTCTTTTCAAACTACCACAACAAATAGCCATTTTATCAAAACTTTGCGATATAATATAGATTTGACCATTATTTTTGTAGTAAATCCTTCTAAATAAGCAGTAATTGTAACAATTTATTCTCTCCACTCTAGGAAAACATCACTTAAAGACTACCGTCAGTACTCCACTAATTATATTTCCTACAACACTCACAAAAAGAAGACACAAAATCTCCAAACAAAAAATCACTCCATTTAAATGATATGTCTTGCACTTTCATTTGTATCATTTTTCCCGATCAACATTTTACTTCTGGTATAAGAAAATTATTTATCAACCACTATAATTGCACCTTTACCATCACAATATGTTACGATCTAACAGGACATGCAATATTCTAGCATCTTGTTTTGTTATTTGAGATTTTGAGTAGGTTTGTGTGATGTTTTACAATTGTGAGTATAGATAGTTTGGGTCACAGAGAATTCGCGAAGACTTAGGAACACTATTTTGCTATTTGGAATATTAAAGGCTAAAAGAAGCAACTTTATCCCTCAATTTATGTATTCTCTCTTTTATTCATGATTTGAATCTTCTAATATGATATGATGTATTTGGACTTGTACTTATATATTCAAATTAGAACCCAAGGAGTACGAGAGCATTTTATTGCCACATCATAGAAGTTGGAACTTAAGGATTCATAAATTTGAATTTAGTCTTTGTTTTGAGTTACTACGTTTTCAATTTGTGTTTCGAGCCTTTTAATAAGTTCATAAAAAGGTATTTGAACTTGTCGTGATGGTTTGGAGGAGACTCGAGCGACTCTGATGAATTTCAGCACGTTTTTAGCAAGTTTGAAAAAGATTTGAGCTGCTGAAACATAGCCTTCTACATTAGGCCCTGCTTCGTAAGTATATCTTCAAACATATAGCTAATTCAGGTATGATTAATAAATGAAAAAATTATAGGCATTTGAGTCTAGTTTTTAGAGGTGCAAATTGTTTGTCATTTAGAAATTGTACAAAGAGTTATGACCTTTCTACTGGAGGATGGCAGTGCTATCACAACTTAACCAAAAATGATGCAAGTTAGAGACATGATGCGATGCATAGCGTGATAGCATAGGGTTAATTTTTCAGCATACTCTTAAGTTTCTTATATAAATAGCCATATTTTGTGCTATGAACGTTTTTCACTAGAGAGCTATATTTGAGGTAAATTTGGAAGGGTTTTTCATCTAGGACAATGGACTACTAATCCCAACTCGAATATAGGATTATAACATCAATCTTTCATCAGTTTTGCCTTAGAACCAAAGAATCATAACGATGGAAAAGAGAATTTTTGACTTGAAGAAAATAAAGTATGTTTGATGATTTCAATATTGATTTGTACTCGAATTGAGAACCTTTTTATGTATTTGGCCTCGTGAGGGTTTGTACTAGAGGAATTTAAATTTTGCTTTGGGATTTGACCATCTAGCCTGGGTTGATTTTTGTTGACTTTGACCTAGGCATATCCTTTGCTTATGGAATTGATTCATATGACATGGATTGATATTGTGGAGCATTCTTTGAGCTTGTTTGAGGGACTTGGAGCATAGAAAGATGGATTCTGAAGAATAGAGATACATCGGAGTTGAGAGTTGACCATGAATAGGAAACTTTTATGAAATTATCTTGTTTGCTACATGCTAGGTGTTGATACCCAATTTTTCACTCATATATTTTAAATTTTACATAAATACTTTTAAAATAGTGTACATGCATTTACAAACATGCACAAGTGTTTTATAATTTTCTACAATTTTTAAAGGGCCTAAAATCCATTTATTCATGCATTTTTAATTACATAAATGTTCAAAACTATCCCTCATATTATTTTATGATGATGTAATCATCTAAATTCATCATTTATGTTCATATGAGTGTTCAAATATTTTAATCGCATTTTTTATAATTACATTTGCATTTCTTAGACTATAATTTCATATTTTGTAAAAATATCCCTAACCCATGCATAACTATATTTTATATACAGAAAATGAATTTTTATATTTTTATAATATTGAATAATTATTTTAAATCACTTTCATGCTTGAAAATTATTTTTGATCATTTAATTACCTATTTTTGAAATTGTTTTTATTTAGTAAAATGGGTGTTTAACAAATAGCCTTTTTTAATTCCTTTAATTTTTCGGACCTAACCTACTATATTAGCCCAAACCCTAAAAAAAGTACCAGCCTACTTCACCCCCAAGCCCAAACTGCCTACCGACCCAATAACCTCGTCCAATCATGGCTGTTGATTCTTTAAATCAACAGTCCACATTAACCATTACCATTTTTAATCCTACCAAACCCTAACCCCTTTCATTCTCTCCCTTCCGCCGTCACTGATTCCCTCCAACTCTTTATTCTCTCTCTACCCCACCTAAACCCTAATCGTTGTCACCAGCAAAAACCTCCCATTTATGGAGTTTCTATGTATTCTTCGACCATTACTAGCCTTCTATACCTCTTGGTTGTTTGATTACATAGATCCTTAAAAGAATCTCAAGGAGATTCAACCTGGTTGTTTATCCGAAATTTATTTACTGGCCTGTGTAGGGCCATTCTCGTTTGTGAGTACTGGTTTCCCCCTATTTTTAGTTTGAATCTATGGTTTTTGACCACACTTCTTTCATTTCTGTTGTTTTGAAACCCTAATTCTACAAATGATTGAATCTGTTCAGATTTTTGTAGATCTGAAACGAGTCAAGCATTATTTTGTGTTTTCCCTCAAAAATCTTTTGTTTTGGTTAACTCCTTCGATTTCATTTACTTTATTCTAAACTAGGGTTCGTCCTGATTTTCTTCAAAAGGTTTTTAACTTTCAAATGTTGAATCTAACTATCTCTTTACATGTTTGATTAATTTTTGTGTATATGCTCAAACCCTAGATGTTCTTGTTTGTGGCACTGATATTTTTAATTTTTTTCATTATTGTGTTTATTTCTGTGAACCAATTATATTGACTGATTCTATTTTAAGTTTTGAATGATTCTTTCCTGTTAAAATCATTATTCGTTGGGATTTTTACTGATTGATTTCTATTAGGGATTCGAATAATTTTCCTGTTAAAATTAATATTTTTTGGGATTTTTTTTTGTTTCCTTATTTGTGACCTTGATTAATTATACTTACCTTAAGTAATAATCAGTATGGTTTGGAGATTTGACTAACTCCCTATATGGTATGATATTGATTACTTGCCTTATTTGAGCCCTAGTTCTGTACCATTAATTGACTCTCCTCAATTTAAGGGGTCTCTTCTGGATTTTCCACAAGAATTGATCTCCTAATTGGCTGATTGATTTTATTTGATTGTTTTACAGACTGTGATTTATTCTTTATCTTATTTGTTTTACCACACTAAGTGTTATATATACCATCTCATTCTGATTCTTCGAACACGGACAACAGTTTACAAAAAAAACACACACACATAAGTTTTGCTCTTATATCTCTCTACTACTTGTGTTCATTATTTGTGTAGTCGGCTGAAAGCCACGACTAGACTGTTGAATCCTGCCTACTTTACCTTCTGCTTCTGCTTCTTTAATTGGTATGCTCCCACTTTGCAATCATGCAAACCTCTATATGATTTGATTTATGTATTTCCTATTCCCAGCATGTCCATTCTATGTTACTAAATCAGTAGGATCTTTTATATCAACATCTTTATCTTTGACTAGACCTATGTGATTCATGCTCATTATTCCTAGTCAGCATATGTACTTCCATTCAATTAGATTACATGCTTCCTGCTATTCAACTTAACTTATATGATTCCTTATAATTAGCATGCCCTTCTTCTGTCTTAATCGAACCTATGTGCCTACTGCAATAACATGTTTACTTCTATATTGACTATAATAATATGTCTACTTCTGTCTGATTAAACCCATGTATGTTCTGCTCTTAATATGTTTATTCCTGTTTTAGCTAGACTTCTGTGTTTCCATATGAACCAGACTCATGCTTATTTCCTATTCATTAGCATGTCCCTTCTATTTTATGTTCACCTTTGACTAACATTGCTTCTAAGCCCTGCTATCCCTTTGCATGTGACTATATGCTCACCTAATGACCGTTGATAAACTAAGTTGAAACTTTAAGTTATCCTATTTCTGTATGCTATTTGACTGCTGGACCCTTTTGTTTGAGTTACAATGATTGAATGACCTTATTTGCTCCTTATTTCCTAAGAATCCAAAACCATTTTCTTAAAAACTATCTCTTGTTTTCAACCCCTATTCTTAGAACACCTAGGGTCTTGCCCCTCTATTGTAAGTATTTCTTAGGATTCCATAAGGTTCCTTTGAACTTTGACACACTAGAGTTGGCCTTCCAAAACTTACTCACAAAGGGTTACTTTGAAAGTTTTCTTGTGTGAGCATTGCCCGGGGTCCCTGAGGCCTTTGGGAACTATGACACACCAGGATACCATTGGGTGCACTATGAGATTATGGCATTTCGAGACTGGTTAAAGGCCTGGTTTGCCAAGTTTATTCTTTGGGACTATATTCAGGCTCCCTATAGCATAGCTTGGTTTATTCTGTAATTCATTTGTTCTATCGTCTGTAATAATAATCTTTGTAAACAGATATTGGGAAAATTAGTAAAAGGGATGGATTCTTACATGATTTTTGTGTGGAAATCGGGTAGAAATCATGCCTCTAGGTCTATATTATGTTTACTTACATTACAAATCATGCTTTAGGTTTATAATATGCTTACTTACATTAGAAATCATGCTTTAGGTTTACACTATGTTTACCTGCATTAGAAACCATGCTTTTAGGATCACTTGAATACTAGATAACATGTTATAGGCTCACTACCTCATTTGTTACAAAATTCTGTTTCTGCATAATCATGATCATCTAGGAATCCTATTATTAAGCTACTGCTATAATTCTGCCTAATAAAACGTCCATTCTTTCTGTGCATTACAGATCCTGCCTTAGGACTGTATTTGTGTTCGCTTTAAACCATGTCTACATTGCCTAAATCAATAGCTATCTCGTCTATAACAAATGTTTAAAAACAATCCCAACACTCAGATGTCATAGAGATAAGTTTAAATAAACTAGTTCTGTAATGTAATATTCAACACCTAGACCAGCATGCCTATAGGACTTAATAAATTCAAATTGTTTTAAACTGATTCCCAGAATTCTGATTGCATTTAGACAATATATTAATAGGGCATTACAGATCCACGCCTAGGCAAGCCTATAGGTAATCAAGGTCTAATAAAAACTATGAAACTATGCTTTGCTTATTTGTGACTACCCAGATTCAACAGGTTCTAAAAATCAGTAGGCAAACTAATTAGGTCTCTATCGCTTCGCCTTAACACAATGCTGCATATTCTCCGCTTGTCATGCTTACCTAGATATCCTGTTCTAAGACCTTTATGAAATATCTGAAATCTACTATTTGAGACATGATAATTGTCTATTTATTTGTGGAGGTAAACGTGAGCCCCTTAATTGTTCTTTACTTGACAATCCTAATTGTTTTGATTGTCGACTAGTGTTTTCTCATTAAGTACCTTAGGAAAGTCTAGAACTGCCTAAATTAGAGGTCCAAATTACCTGCAGGACCACAAGGAAGGGACAGGTAATGCACGCGTAGAGTTCGTTCAATTAAAAGCGCTTATATAACCACTAAAGGGAGGATAATTGGGTAGTAAAGGATATGATGTATATGGCAAAATCGGAGGGTCCAATTTCTCGTTGTTAAGGCATCTCGGAAGATCACCTCGAAAGCTCCAAACCACGGACAGAATACCCTCCCTCGAGGGTCATCGATACTCGGACTCGGGATGACAATGACCTCAATAATGGCAGAAATGGGAAGCCCCCTAGGTGCACGGCTAGGACTGACAAGAAGTCAAGTGGACTACTCTAAGGCCCGAATCAGGGTATCATCTGGTTGTCACATCTCCGTATCTTTGTAATTAATGCTTGTTGTACGTTTATGGGATTCCCCTTTTATATAAAGGGGATCCTTGCCACTTTGTAAAACTCTGTTGCTCCAGCCGCTCCATAAGAACTATAGAAGAACATTCTCTTTGCTTTCTCATATACTCTCTTGATATTATTGTCTTCATTTATTATCTTCATACTGTTATAACTGTTAGTCACATAGCAACTGCCCTCGATGGCTCGTAGCCGAGCCCGAGATCGACCTCGAGGCTCCGAATTGACAAGCTTGAGGCCGTAAATAACTGACCTATCGGTTTGATTACAGTTTATTCCTTAGTTTTATTTCGTCTCTAAATCTCATATACTTAGCATCAACTGCTTAACAACTAACATAAAGATAGATCACGTATTTTTAGAGTCCCATCAACAAATTTAATTGTTATTACCATTTTCACGGTAAATAGTTTGGCGCCCACCGTGGGGCTAAAAATAATAGTGATTATTTTCTTGTTGGTTTCATTATGTAACGCAAGTTATCCTTCACGCTTTTCTTGTCCAAGATCTTCGATTTCAAGTCAAAATGTCTAGCTCGGTAAATAGAGTCGAAAACAACAATCTTGAGGCCCACGGAGAAAACGTTGTGGATGTCCCAGGTATTGGTGTGCCACCACAAAACCCTGGAAATGCGCCAGAACCAATCCCCGTGGACGCGATTTCAAACGACGCCCGACGGGTCGATATAAGCTCGATATAAACCCGATATAAGCCCGACGGGTCCACAAGAAGCTCAGAAAAACCCAACTAGGGAAAAATGTGAGGTTAGCCTTCATGATATTTTTGAAATTTTGTAGGCACAACAATTAGCTATTGCTCAGCTGGAAAGTCACCAGACAACTCCTAGCACGGTATCACCAGGGACAGCTCCCCAGCCGAACAGGTACCAGAGAGATCGAGCAACAACGGGTCGATAGTCGACCCTATCATGATAAAAATGCTCGAGGACCTCACCAAAAGGATCAAATTGGGCGAGAAAATGATAGAAGCCAACGATAAGAAGGTCGATACCTACAACTCTAGAGTCAACCAGATTCCGGGCGCACCCACGGTCCTGAAAGGTGTGGATTCGAAAAAGTTCATACAAAGGCTGTTCCCCAAAGAAGCGGCCCCGAAACCCATTCCAAAGAAGTTTAGAATTTCGAAACTCCCAAAGTACAATGGGACCTTAGACCCCAATGAACACGTTACTGCCTACACTTGCGCAGTGAAGGGCAACGATATAAAGGACGACGAGATCGAGTCTGTATTACTAAAGAAGTTCGGGGAAACACTCTCGAAGGGGTCCATGATATGGTATCACAACTTAGACCCTAATTCCATAGACTCGTTTGCCATGTTAGCAGACTCCTTCATAAAAGCACATGCCAGCGCCATCAAAGCAGCAACGAGGAAATCTAACGTCTTCAAGATCAAGCAAAGGGAGAACGAGATACTGCGAGAATTCGTATCTCACTTCCAAATGGAATGGATGGAACTACCTCCAGTCTTTGATGACTGGGCAGTGTAGGCTTTTACTCAAGGTTTGAATGAACGAAGCTCGGTGGCTTCAAAACAGTTGAAACAGAATTTGATCAAATATCCCGATGTGACCCGGTCGGATGTTCACAACCGATACCAGTCAAAGATCAGGGCCGAAGATGACCAGCTGGGAGCCCTCTTGAGCTCAGTATAACCAAGCAGGCTCCCAACAAAGGCGCCAAAATCGAACAAAGAGAGATATCAGCCATACACCGAAGATAGAAGGAGTGCCCCGAGGTGCAACCAACCTTGCAATAATAGAAGGATAGACCGAGGACAGGATCCTTGGGGACTAATCAACAAATCCAGATTCGATAGGAATGCAGGGCCAACGGGGGCACCCCACTTATCAGAATACAACTTCAATATCGATGTATGGGACATCGTGTTCGCAAACAGTAAAATTAGTGATGCCAGGTGGCCCAGGCCTATACAATCGGATCCTTCACAAAGGAATCACAACTTAGTGTGCGAGTTTCACAACACGCACGGCCACAGGATCTAGGATTGCCACCAACTCCGAGAGGAGGTAGCTCGACTACTTAACAAACGTCACCTGCGGGAATTCCTCAGTGACCAGGCCAAAAATCAGTTCCAAGAAAGAGAGGCACCAAGAAGAACGAAACAAACGAGCCACAATATGTCATCTAAATGATCTTGGGAGGCATCGATGCCCCGCAAGAACCCGTGATGAGAAGGACAAAAATATCCATCACTAGAAAAGCGAACCCGGGGATGCCCTCACATTTAGCGAAGAGGACACCGAGACCTTGTCTCAGCCTCACAGTGACACACTGGTAGTCTCTTTCCTTGTAAATTCTTTATAAATAAAATGTGTACTCGTGGATCCAGGTAGCTCGACCAACATTATCAGGTCGAGGGTGATAGAGTAGCTTGGACTGCTTGACCAAATCGTGCCCCCCACTCGAGTCCTCAACGGATTCAACATGCAAAGTGAAACAACAAAAAGAGAAATCACCCTCCCAGTCACCATGGCCGGCACAACCCAAAACGCCAAATTCCATGTCATCGAAGGAGACATGAGGTATAACGCCTTATTCGGACGGTCATGGATACAATGAATGAGAGCAGTACCATCCACTCTACACCAAATGATGAAATTCCCGACAAAGGATGGGATTAAAACCGTCTATGGGAAACAGTATGCGGCAATGGAAATGTTTGCAGTACACGACATGGAACCGGCACCAATACCTCTGCTCGCAAAAAAGCCAAAGGGTAATCAAGCCATGTCTTCGATTAAACCCGATCAAACAAAGTAAAGGACCGTACCGCGTCCTCACATCGAATAACTAAGACGTATCGGTCCTCGAAACATCGCTGGAACATCCCACACTAATGTATAACCATTTCCCTTTTCATTTCAAATTCCATACTAACCCTTATGCAGGTGCCCGACTGAAGCAGTCAGAGCGCTAACCCAGCTCGAAGACCTTAAGGTTTTTAAAGCATTTGTTGCACTCTTTTCCTTCGACCGAGTTTCATCCTGAGAAGGGTTTTACCGGCAAGGTTTTTAACAAGGCAACATCTACATGCTACCTTAGGAAGATCCAACAAGTGTTCAAGGCTTCTTTTGCAATCAACCTCGAACACTGGAGGCATCCCTCCCCCGGAAGGCCATCCGCTCGAAAAAGCCAAGAAACGCCAAATGGGGTCCCAATAGGAAAATGATGTACCGGGCCAAACGGTCGAACGAACCATGTCCATATGGCTGGGTCCTCGACCGCAAAAAACATGTACGCTTGTGCCAAACAATTAAAGAATATCTTTTATCAAAGCATCTCGCACTCCAAAAGAAGCTCGGCACCTCCGCAAAAACGACTTCTCCGCCAAAAACGTCCCAAATACTCGGAGACTGGCGTCAACAATTCAACACCTGAATGACTTCTGGGTCAGAACTCCAAGTTCATAAGCCTCGATGAGGCAACATGAAAATCACGAAACATATCCAAGGCCTAAAGTGCCCTGAATACTCGGGTACTGGCGTCAAAATCTCAAAAAACGCACGACCTTAGGGTCGGGATCTCCAAAATCGTAAGCCCTCGATGAGGCAACACAAATTTTGCAAATAATGGCTGACAAATCGAGAAACCCTCAGGGATTGCCGTCAAGCGCCACCTCCCTCGACTTATCAAAATCTGAGGCCAAAATACCCCGAGCGGGTAGACTCGGTATCGTAAGACCTACATAAGTCAGCAATAATATCTGTAAGACCTCAAGCAAGGCATGAACAATACTTCTACCAAGTATCCAAAACTGTAAGACCTCAAAGGCATGAATATATGTAAGACCTCAAGCAAGGCATAAACAATACTTGTACCAAGTATCCAAAACTGTAAGACCTCAAAGCCATGAAAAACTGTAAGACCTCAAAGTCATGAAAACTTGTAAGACCTCACTAAAGTCATAAACCCAATATCAAAGTTTCGGCTATATATCGAACTTGTAAGACCCCTAAAAAGGCATATTCTTGATATAGATGCCGAAACTATCTCACTCGGGACTCAAAGGCTCCGGCCAAACACAAGTGACTCCGGTCACACGGTTGTACCAGCCGAGCTAACGTGACTTGGGGATACCTGACCGTCGCTACAAAATCACAGGGCATTACTTCGAATCTACTCAAAAAGAACAAGTTAAACAGGCTACCCCCGGCATAGGCAAAAGAGCTTCGACCATGTCAGCTCCAAATCACAGGCTTCGAGCTACTCAGCCTCTGAGCCAAACCTCCCGAGGTGCTTGAACATCGCTGCATGTTACTCAAAATCGAGGTTCTTCCCAAACTAATGATGGGTCAGGCAAAAATTACTTCAAAAGTCCTTAACGAAGGAAAAATAAAGGCTACATAAATGATCGCATCGACCAAGTGCGTAAGAGCCATTTTCGCCAGCCTAATGAGCCTCAGGGCCACACACACAAAAGGTCGCATTGACCAAAAGCATAATAGCCACTGTTGCCAGCTTGAAATCTAAAAACTTGAGGGTCAAAATGAGCTTGAGTCGTAACCCGATTCGGAGACTGGACCCAAAACAGTTAACCAAATATGTCTAAGGGAAAAAGCGTAAGAGCCATTATCGCCAGCCTACATAAATGGTCACATCGACCAAGCGCGTAAGAGCCATTGTCGCCACCCTAATGAGCCTCAGGGCCACAAACACTAAAAAGACACACCGGCCCAAGGCATAAGAGCCATTGTCGCCAGCCCTCATACACTAAAAGTTTGCATCGACCAAATGCGTACGAGACACTATCGCCAACACAAATTTTGGCCATTCAAAGGGTTTCCTACCAACACAAAAACCACCTCGCCTGGTCAAAATCAAGACAGAAAAAGATACGAAAGAAATAAAGTCGCATGGTTTTCTTTCATACACATCTGCGAAAAAACACAACCTCCAGCTACAAACATGCTTTGAAAATGCTACATACATATGGCAAAATCTATGCCCCAGGGGTTATAGCCTGTCGGCCTCATCTTCGCTTTCTTCGGCATCAGGCAAAATCAACCGTGCATCACGCTCGTCCGCCCTTGCTAGCGCCAATTCTTCCAAGAGGGCGAAACCCCTAGCACAGATCTCCTCGAGGGTTTTTCTTCGAGATTTAAAGTGAGCATGTTCTTGAATCCTCCCTTCACGGTCGAGGATCCTTCTCATCTCAGCTTGAGCATCGGTAGCATCCTTTAAATAGATCACCATCTCCTGGTAAGACTTAGTCCGGCTCATTACAGCTCCTTCCCGGGAATCAACGATCTCAGCCCTGACCTTCGAAAGCTAAGACTCGAGCTTTACAATAATTTCCGTCTGAACCGAAGCATTCTCACGAGCTAAGCAAAGTTGAGCTTCAAAAGCAGGAACTTTAGCCGAAGCGTCCTTCCCCTCTAAAGTCTAAGCCTCCGCTCGAGCTTTCAGCTCATCATTTTCACGCCTAGCCCGGCCAACTTCATCTCGAAGGCGCTCCAGGGCCTCCATCTTTTTCTGCAATTGAAATAAACTAAGTGTTAGCCTCAAGAACCAGGAGGCGGAATGCATGCTCACCCAGGACAAAAAATTACCTGCTCCTTCAGATGGTTCTCGTAATTCAAGCTCCGGCCCACCTCATACTGCAAGTGTACCAACTAGACTTCCTTTTCATCACAAAGGAGCCTAAGGGATCTCTCCTCATCCAGAGCTTTCCGTAGCTTGGCTTCACAACGAAGTAGCCCGGACTTAAGCTTATCGAATGCTTGCAAAAAGAAAACCCGATAAGGAAGGGAAGGCGCGAATCTTGAAAGACATGTGCCGAAACTCACCACAAAGTGAAGCCGCTGGGCTTCCTCAAAGGCCGAGCACACACCTGCCAATCCAGTTCCTTCAGCCCTGAAAGAGCCGACTCCGGGTTTCTAGTATCTCCCGAAGTACTGTCGGTAGAAAAGGAAGGCGCCATTAACGGAGTAACACTTTTTCCGGAACCAGGAACCTCAGATGTGACAGGCTCAGACGATGCTTCCGCTCCGAAGCCATGGCCCTATTTTGCCTACTTTGAGCACCATTGCACTGTAAAAGCATCTCTTGCTTATGGTTGTCGTTCTTCAACTCGAGAGTTGGAAATCCTTCCCCCTCTCCAGAGGAGCGCGGCCTCGCCTCGAAAGGCTCTTCAACGCCTACAACAGCAGCATTAATACACATAAAGGGAATATTTTTCTCCATATGAAAGAAGGAAAGGAAAAAATAGCACAGCACTCACCGTGATGTTTTGCTTCCCATCTGCCCCGGGACAAAGCTCGCCACTTGCGCTCGTCACAGGTGGAGTGAGTCACCAACTTTCAGACCCAATCTGGCAGATTAGTAACGTCGCTTGATGCCCATGAAACCGCTGTAGAAAAAGAAAGGAGGGCACAATTATGAAACCAGTTCTTGCCATAGGCAAAACTGAGAAGGCACGAAATGCACCACTTACGTGTATAATTTTATTACTTAAGGAATGAAATAAGATCCACGCGGATAATGTCAGCAGTCCACACTCGGATGAACCAACTAATCCACCCACGGTCTCCATCTTCCTCATCATCAACAATGAAGGGCGTGGTTGATCGGCATCGCAAGGTTAGCAGACCTCAATGGTGAAAGGGCCGGTACAACCAAATAAGATGACTGAGCGTAATTCAAGCCCCACTTTCTCTGCAATAAATCTCACCATCAATACCATTCGCCAAAACGACGGGTGGATTTGTGCCAAGGTAATCCGATACTCTGCCCAAAAGTCGAACACAACCTTATCAAGGGTACCCAGTGCGAAAGGATACATGTACACATTCAAGAACCCATCGGCACGATCCGTGAGGCCCTCACCCGGAGAAAATGCATGTAACACCGCTTTCTCCCCCCATCCACAGTCTTCTCTCACTAACTCAAGATGCTTTTCTCCTATCGAAGAAGTAGTATTCAAGGTGTACTCTCGTTGGTCCTGAAGGCCGGAGGCGGAGCTCTCCCCTCCCTGTCGGACAGACCCTGACATAGTAACCATGACGGTGACAAAATTAGAGAACTAAAAAGCAGGAATATGTGCAAGCGCGTTAGTGCAGAAATACCGAAAGGCTAGCGCAGGAAAAGAAGGGTAGATAATTAAAATGGTGGGATCTCCAAAAAAGAGCAGAGACAACCTTACATTTATACATGGAAGAAACAACGACGATTCGCCTGCCTGAAAGCTGGTTATAAACACTGACCGATGCTATCATCGCCAGTCCTGCGGTGGTACCCAACCACGAGGACCTCCATCAGAACAAGGTTAGGCTCCAGGAAGCCAATAACGCCTTCACCAATCGCGAGGTGGTACCGACCTTGAGGACCTCCATCAAAACAAGGTTAGGCTTCAGGAAGCCAATAACAACTTTGCCATTCCCAATGTGGTACCCGACCTCGATGACCTCCATTAGAACAAGGTTAGGCTCTAGGAAGTCAATAATGCCTTTGCCAGTCCCGAGGTGGCACCTGACCTCGAGGAGCTCTGACAGAATAAGGTTAGGCTCCAGGAAGCCAATAATGCCTTCTCCAATCCCGAGGTGGTGCCCGACCTCGATGACCTCCATCAGAACAAGATTAGGCTCCAGGAAGCCAATAATGCCTTCGCCGGTCCCGAGGAGGTACCCGACCTCGAGGACCTCCATCAGAACAAGGTTAGGCTCCAGGAAGCCAATAACACCTTTGCTAGTCTCGAGGTGGCACGCGACCTCAAGGATCTCCGTCAAATAGAAGTTGGGCTTTAAAAGGCCAATGGCGTCATCACCAATCCCGAGGTGGTACCTGACCTCGAGGATCTCCATCCAAAAGAAGCTAGGCTCTATGAAGCCAACAATATCATCACTACTCCCGAGGTGGTACCCGACCTCGAGGACCTTTGTCGGCGAGAAGTCAAGCTCTAAAAGGCCCACGACATTACCATAGGTCCCAAGGAGGAGAATAAGTACCTCAAGCTCTGTCCAAAAGTTTTCGAACTCGAGATATCATCTAAAGTCGGGAAGTCCCTCATTCGAGACCTATCTGCAGTGCCTTAAGGTTATCTACCCTAAGTTCAGAGAAAGTCTCCAGGTGGTCCGATTCTATACAAACCTCCATTCAGGGACTGCCTTTGAAAGCTCGAAGGAAGTCCCTGTTCGCGGGCCTCTAAGCAAATTTCTTCTCAAAGGTTACCACTGAGCCTAAATGGTAATTCACGGTTTCAAAGCCCGAAGCATTACTCTCATTCGACTCAAAGTAAAGGCCCCAATGACCCGAGTTTACCAGATCAATCCAAGTTTGGCCCGAGGAATGGCAAAAGATTCCACGGGAAGCCGTTTTTATCAATCGAAGGCTAGAAAGAATACTCGCTCTCGGGTTTGATATTAGCAACAGTGGACAGAGTCATACATGCAGAATCTCCACAAACGTAAAAGAATATAGCAGGCATCAAAGATAAAAGTTGAGGAAATGTTTTTAAATTCATAAACATTCGATTACAACAGCCCGCAAGGGGTCCTTACATATGATTACAAAAGCCCACAAGGGGTCCTTACACCGAAACAAAGAAGCAAAAGGGTACACATGTAGTGAAATTCTAGAACCTAATCTACTCTTAAGGGTTCATCTCTGGTAGCAGCATCTCTGACCACCACCCCCTCGAGCATGCATCCTCAATGGTTACACCTTTGACTGCCACCTCCTCTAGGTTCCCATCTCAATTCCATGGAGCGATATCTCCGAGGACGAAGATGAAGAAGAGGAAAGGGGGAAGACAAAGAAGAGGAAGGTGATGTAGAAGAGGCAGACAAAAGAGACATAGACAGTCGAAGCAAGAGGTTGAAGATTCGGCTGGCATCGACCCTACTTGCACGGTCGCTCTGAATCCACATTCCGGGACATCGTGCCATGCAAGTTCATCGGCCAATTGTGCCATTTTATCCCTTGGGAAAAAACCCGAGGTATGAAGTGCCACACCAGGCCAGGGTAGGAGAGTAAGCAGCAGTGTATAGTTCGAACACTCTCCCGAGCAGCGGTGCAGAGTCCAAACTTCCTTCTAAATTGGAAAAAGTTGGTCCCCTTGTATCATCACTTCGAGCCAATAGCGACAATAGTAGCAGTCCTAACAACAAGAACAATAACGACAAGATAGTATAATCTTGTCTGGCAAGGGGAAGCTCAGGTAGAAGACCGTCACAGAGCCGACGACAATGCTGCCATGCAACCTTAAATCCATGAACCCCAAACATGGTTTTTAACAATGAAGGAAAATAGTGAGGAGAAAAGGATGGATAGATGTCAAAAGGTACTTGGGTAAGAAGAGAGCTTCGGAAGGCCCCCATTTATAGGGGAGATAGTATGGTCAGCAATGCCATCAATACCTTTGAAAAACTGATCGGCAGGAGCAATCAATGCGCTATTAGAAACCGAATCGATGGCGGTACTGTCACTTTGGAGAATGGGAATCGGTAGTGAATTGAATGATGCCGAAAAGACAAGTCCATGATACGTCTCGGTTATCTCAAAATCTTACGTCACGAGTTGACATCATCGGTATGACGCCATCACAGGTAGTCCAAAGAATCGGATGTCAAAATCATTTCTTATTGGTCTTCTCTAAGAAACGCGGGAACTATCTGTATATAGCAAAATCGGAGGGGCCAATTTCTTATCGTTAAGGCATCTCAGAACATCACCTCGAAGGCTCGAAACCACGGACCGAGTACCTCCCTCGAGGGTCATCGATACTCGGAATCGGGATGACAACGAGCTCGGTAATGGTAGAAATGGGAAGCTCCCTAGGCGCACGGCTAGGACCGACAAGAAGTCTAGTGGACTACTCTAAGGCCCGAATCAGGGTGTCATCTGGTTGTCACATCTCCGTATCTTTGTAATTAATGCTTGTTGTACTTTGATGGGATTCCCCTCCTATATAAAGGGGATCCTTGCCACTTTGTAAAACTCTCTTGCTCCAGCTGCTCCATAAGAAATATAAAAGAATATTAGGCTCTCTCATATACTCTCTTGATGTTATTGTCTTCATTTATTATCTTCATACTTGTTCATCATTTATTGCTTATCATTATCCATAAAGAGCCTCCATTGATTTTATTATAACTATTAGTCACATAGCAACTGCCCTCGATAGCTCATAGCTGAGCCCGAGATCGACCACGAAGCTCCGAATCGACAAGCTCGAGGCCCCGAATAACTGACCTATCGGTTTGATTACAGTTTCTTCCTTAGCTTTGTTTTGTCTCTAAATCTCATATACTTAGCATCAACTGCTTTACAACTAGCATAAAAATATATCGCGTATTTTTAGAGTCCCATCAACAAATTTAATTGTTATTACCATTTTCATAGTAAACAATGATGACCTATGCGCTAATGCCACGTGTAACCCCTCTAGTTAGGGCAGGCATACAGGGTATTGTATAGATGTGATCCTATAGGCTAACAAACCTAGGACTTCTCTTATCTTATTCTTAGACTGCTTATCTGCTAAATCTCTTTTATCTTATATGTGTGCTTAGACTACCTATCAGTTAAATGACTAATTCACAAAAAATGAGTTTGGCCAGGATCCACCGTTGTGGACCTCGAGGGGTGCCTAACACCTTCCCCTCAAAGTTATTTCGAGACCTTACCCAAGTCTCTGGTAATGCAAACTGGTTTCATGAGTTATTTGCTCTAGGTGCTCTAACGCACCTTAAATTCGCTAGGAAAAAGGGGGCACGATAGCATGACGACTTTGCTGGGGATATTTTTAGGCTCTTACCATAACAAACTTGTTTTTGTGAATTAGTCTCAAGCATGCTTTATTTTATTGATACAATCTTTCCCTCCCCCCTTATTTGGATTTAATTGCTTATTTTCAAGCATTTATGATTTCCTTTATTTCTTGAAACTGACTCGTCTCTTTGTTTTCTTTTTTGTAACTATCTTTCAATTATTTAAATACCACTTTTATCATTTTTAACGTGCAAATACTTGACAACATGCTATTATTGCTGCATAAATCATGCTCAACATCATATTCTATTCGTGCGTAATCAATCCTATAGCAACGCTTGATGTGTGTTTGCATTCTTCCTATATATCACCATTTTAAATTCGGAAAGGTGTATTTGCGGTAAAACTAGTCGATAAGCAGTGCGTTCGATGGTTCCATGCCTTTCCCCCTCAAGTTGTCCACTTGAGGGTCCCAGTCTAGACCTCTATAGCAATCTTACTATTGATGTTTTAAGCGTCAATACCACACAAGAGTGGGGGTGGTGATTTGTGTGGTACCCAATTTTCGCTATACAAGAACCTGGTTCTTCTAGGTGTTCTAACTACTGCTGTTTGCGAAATAATAAGTACATAGAATAAAGTACACAAAGAGTTTTACGTGGAAAACACCTGGCTCAAAAGGTGAAAAAACTACGACCTACTACTAAGTAGGATTTTCCCAAACTTCCACTAAAATCACTGAGCCAAAACAGCATTTACAAAAACTCTTTGTAAACCTAAGGATTAACTCTAATCCCGTTATGGCACACAGCCTCAACTGTTGCGACAACTTCAAGTTAGCTATAACTTGAACACTATAGGTACCTAATACAATTGATTTTATCAAAGCTGAAAGGTACAACTTTAAACCACCTACTACAATTGAACTAGAGTAAAAGATAGACACAATGGAACTGGTTTTTCTATCTCGTTCAAGTAGCTTCAGGAGTGCACACTCAAATCACACATAAATTGCTTGCAAAATCGCCTTGCTTTTTCCTCTCAATTTAGTTTCACTTCTGCGTATGTGCAATACACTATCTTTATCTTGGATCGTGTTCTCTTCATATAAGGAGACTTTCTCCCCTTATCTAATATGCAACCTTTTCGATCAGATCAAGAGATATTGCTGCTTCATCAGTAGGACTTATCTCATTCACTTGCATCTTACATGCCTAGATCGATCATGACTGTGCTTCACAAGATGGACCTGGTCCATGACTGAGTTCATTTGTCATTCTTCAAAACTTCACCTATTCTTGGGCCAACAAATTCTCCTTTTTTGATGATGACAAACTCTGTGCTTTTTACTAATTGAATCCTGTAAGAACTCCATTTAACCATCAATACTAAACTTAGAAAATTCACTTACCATCAAGGACCAGGTTAATTAGGTTATAAATATCACTTATTTTCAGAATGTGTAAAGCACAATATCTCTTCCCCCTTTTGGCATCATCGAAAAGTTGCATACGAAGTGTGATACCCAGATTTTAATACGTACTCATGGCCACTGGGGCAACTGCAAGTGAAATCATGGTGCAATCATCAGTAATCAAACAAACATATTTAAACTATCAAGGACAGATTAATCATTGAACAAGAGAAAACATCAGTTATCATTAATAGAGATATGTTGCCACCTACAATCCACAAAAATAAAGAAAAACATTCAAACCATAAGCAAAAAATAAAAAAATCCCTAATCTGGGTCACTGGGGTACTGAACAAGTTCAGGAGACAAAAGCTAGGAATCCTAAGGCTTGGAGGAACTGGAGGGTTGGGTTTAAAGTTGGAGAAGATTCAGCATGTTCTGAAGAATTCCATCATTCTTCTTCTTTTCTTTAGCAAGCTCAGTTCTGAGACCATCCCTCTCAGTTTCCACTTCAACCACACGAGCCTTGAGCCTAGCAATTTCAGCATCCTTGGCTACACATTCCTGAACCAGAGTCCTAACTTTGTTGTTGATGGGTGTCTTCTGGGATGAACCAAGTTCAATGGGGATGACATTAATTGGATAGTCGCAGGCAAGAAGAGTTTTGATGCCAAAGTGTTCCTTGCTCGAAGCCATTTCCCATTTCTTTAGAGGCACATTTAGCCTATCCAGAACCGTGGTCAGAATGAAGCCATATGGAGTAGCATGAGCTTTGGAGTCATTTATGACCCTGTCTAGCAGTTTGATAATAAAGGCAAGCCAGTTGATTTGCTTTCCTCTCTCCAGGCACTCCATAAGAACCAGATCCATGTAGTTAGCAGTGTGCCTTCTCTCTTGTCTGGGCAATAAGAACTTGTTGACAAACTCAAACACAACCTTATGCTCAGGCCTCATTTCAATTTTCTGCACAGCCCTGGCTTCAGTCACCTCTTTTGAATCACAAAACCTCTTGGTGATTTCAAGAGCAGTAGGGAGGGAGTTGAGGCATGGACACCTTTGCCTTGTATAGTCATCAAACCCTTCAAAGGGTATGTCCAGAATCTCTCCAGTTTCTCTATATCAAACTACACTTGAACTCATTTCACTAGGCTACTAACGAATCCATCCTTAACAGCAACATTGGCCATAAATTTAATCAGCTCATTTATGGCTAGCCTACCATCCATCTGAAGGACCATGTGCTTCCATCGCTGAGCAGCTAAATCATCCACCAATCTCATCATTCCTGGTTCCACCAGGTCCTTCAACAGTCTACCCTTTAAAATCTTTCTTCTGCCAAAAATGGCAAGCTTGTCATGTTCCTTCTCATTATCATTTTCTTCTTCTTCTCCACTCCAGTCATTATTAGCAGAAACTTTTGATTATTTGGTTTTCACTGCAGATCTTGTCCTCTTGGCTAGTGTAGGTTCAGCAGCCACAGGCACAGAGGAAGACTTCTTAGAAGAGGCCTTGGGATTTTTAGGCTTGGGTGTATGAACCTCCACTATTGTACCCCTTTCTTGATGGACCAGTTCCATCTCCTCTTCCTCAACAGCCTCTAAGGATTCTACAATCTTTCCCTTTACTTTATCCTTTTTCTTTTTCATACTTTCTTCTAAGGCCCTTTGTAGATCAGCTTCACTCTGTTTCACCCTACTTTTTGTGGCTCTACCTCTTGGCAATGAGGAGGCAGTAAGTGTTGGTGATGAAGCCTTTCTTTTCTTGGAACGCTTAGGAACATTTGGGGCTTTTGTTGTGGGAGTTCTGCATTTCTTTGGGTGATAGCTTGCCCCAACCTTTTTCAGTAGATCAGCTAGGGTCTCTTCAGTAGATGAAATAGGTTCATCTCTCCGTGTGCTCAGATTATCTAACCCCTCAGCAACTTCCCTAGAACCAATCCCCCCTAACTTCATGCCACTCTCTTCTACCCTTTCATGTTCAACCCCACAGATGGCAGGCACTATAATTTTCCCAATTCCCCTCTCTTCACTACATGCACCCTCTCTCTCTTTTTCTTTTTCAAAATTCTTTTTACCTCCACTCCTACATTTTTCAGGCACTTCAACATCTCTAATTGGTCCAACCAGAACTAACCTAGTCTCTAGGTTTTCAATCATAGATGAACTTACCTCAGAAGAAGATTCTTGAATCTTTTTAGAGTCAGAAGACCCATGTCTTTCCCCCTCAGTTGCGGATTGGTAGGATTCAAACTCAGAGCTGGAGTCGGAATTTGGAGTTTGGCTTTCTTTCACTTGGATTGCTTTCAAACTTTTCATTTAAATCCTTCCTCAGAGCCCCATATGCTACAGTCTTTCGAGCAAGCATTTTCACCATTCGTAGTCTAGGTTTTGGGGGTACATTAGGTAGAGTAGATGAGGATTAATTTGAGGGAGGTGGTGGTGGTGGAGTTCCAGGATTTTCTTGTGGGTTAGACATGATTGTTTGTTTTTTGAGAGAATCTGGGAATTTTGGAGAAGAGGATAAGTGAAAGTGACGAAGAGTTTTTTGATGGTTTAGAGTTATGATGAAGGCTGTATAAAAGATGTGTATTTAAAGGAATTACACCTTTAATAAATAACGATAGCCTTTTCCAGTGGTCAAATAGGAGTCTAATCAACCTGAAATTCCAAATTTGGAATGATCTATTTGGCTTCCCTAGATATTAGGAAAAAATTACGGTTTAGAGTTCTAGGTAGACAGAACTGGTTCAATGCTAACAGATAGAATTTTCTTGGAATTTTACAAGTATAGGACTTCTGCTCATGATTGAATTATTAATCTTTCTAATTGTGCAGAGTATAGAAAACAAATCTGAGCTTTCATATGAACCCATATTGATGAATCAGGTTCTTCATTTAGAACTTTCTGAGGTGTTTTTCCTATCCATAAGGAAACCTGCATAATCAGCGTCAGCATATCCTACTAGATTGAAATTACTACCTTTGGGATACCAAAGTCACAAATCAGTGATGCCTTTCAAGTATCTTAGTTTCCTTTTGACAACAGTCAAGTGAGACTCTTTTGGATTGGCCTGGAAGCGATCATAAAGCCCTACACTGAAGACTATGTTAGGTCTTCTAGTAGTTAGTTACAAGAGTGAACCAATCATACCCTTACACAACTTTTGATCAACTGATAAATTGGGTTCATCAATGTCTAATTTTGTGGTAGTTGCAATGGGGGTGTGTATTTCCTTTGATTCCTCCAATTTAAACTTTTTGATAAGCTCTTTTGCATACTTCTACTGATGGATCATGGTTCCATTTGGACTTTGTTTGATCTGTAAGCCTATGAAGAAGTTAAGCTCACCCATCATACTCATTTCAAACTCACTCCCCATTAATTTTGCAAAATCCTTACTTAGCTTATCAGTGGTAGCCCCAAAGATTATGTCATCAACATATATTTGTACCACAAGGAGATCTTTACCTTTTTAGCTTAAGAATAAGGTACTGTCATTTTTACCTCTTTTGTACCCATGTTCAAGCAGAAATTTGGACAGTCGTTCATACCATGCTCTTGGAGCCTGCTTGAGTCCATAGAGAGCCTTGTCTAATTTGTACACATGCTCAGGACATTCCTTGCTCTCAAACCCTGGAGGTTGTTTTACAAACATATCTTCTTTCAGGTAGCCATTTAGGAAGGCAGTTTTGACAACCATCTGATGAAGAGTGAATTCCATGTGTGTTGCAAAGGCTATGAGGAGTCTTATTGCCTCTAGTCTTGCAACTAGAGCAAAAGTCTCATCATAATCTATGCCCTCCTCTTGGCTGTAACCTTGGACCACCAGTCTTGCCTTGTTTCTTGTAACGGTTCCATCTTTATCGAGTTTGTTTCTGAAGACCCATTTTGTACCAATAACTGATCTATCCTTGGGTCTTGGAACTAGATGCTAAACTTGACTTCTCTCGAATTGATTGAGTTCATCTTGCATTGGATTCACCCAATCTGTATCCTGCAAAGCCTCAACAATATTTTTAGGTTCAATAAGAGAGAAAAAGGCATCAAAAGCACACAGATTCTTTAATTGTGATCTAGTTTTGACTCCAGATGTTGGATCACTGATAATGTTTTTAATAGGATGAGAACTTTGATACTTGTGAGGTTTCACAACCAACTGGTTTGTGCTAGATGTTTCTCTCATGTTCTGTTGCTGAGGAACATGGTCATAAACAGGTTCTTTTAGGGGGTTTGTTTGAATTCCTCTTTGATCAGTTCCCCCTGTCAGATTGCCCTAAATGGAAGAACCTGTTCCATCACATGTTCCTTCTTTTGGTGTCACTTTAACTTGTGCTGAGGCTTCAGTCAAATCCTTTACCAATCCAATGGCTTCATCTTTATGTTCTTGCCTCTCAGAAAGAATGTTAGTTTCATCAAACACTATATGCACACTTTCTTCTACACACAAAGTTCTTTTATTGAACACTTTATATGCTTTGCTATGTGAAGAATATCCCAAGAATACTCCCTCATCACTTATGGGATCAAACTTACCTAGGGAGTCTTTTCCATTATTGTGCACAAAGCACTTGCATCCAAATGCCCTAAGATGGATATATTTGGTTTTCTCCCTTTAAGTAACTCATAGGGAGTCTTCTCTATAAGAGGTCTAGTCATGCATCTATTGATAATGTAACATGCAGTGTTTATAGCCTCTGCCCAGAAGCTGTGGGGCAGTTTACTAGAAAGAAGCATAGTCCTAGCCATGTCTTCAAGAGTCATGTTCTTTCTTTCAACTACTCCATTTTGTTGAAGAGTCCTAGGGGCAGCAAAGTTATGATCTATACCATTCTCATCACAGAATTCAATAACCTTAGCATTTTCAAATTCAGTTCCATGATCAGACCTAATGGATGCAAATTGATTTCCTAATTGTTTCTGAGTTTTT
Source organism: Nicotiana tabacum (assembly GCF_000715075.1). NCBI lineage: Eukaryota > Viridiplantae > Streptophyta > Magnoliopsida > Solanales > Solanaceae > Nicotiana > Nicotiana tabacum. The sequence goes on along the minus strand of NC_134080.1, from coordinate 92,050,438 downwards.
CTAACAAAAGCAGTAAACATGTCAAATGCTTCATCTTTAGATATTAGAAATAGTAACCACATAAATCTAGAATAATCATCAAAAAGTACTATTACATATTTCTTTCCACCTCTACTCATGGTTCTCATTGGACCACAGAGATCCATATGGACCAATTCCAACGACTTGGTTGTGCTTACCATTTTCTTGCTTTTGAAGGATGATCTTACCTGCTTCCCCCTTGCACAGGCCTCACAAACTTTGTCTTCCTTGAACTTGATGTTAGGTAACCCTATCACCAAGTTCTTAGAGACTAATTTGTTTAGCTGATTCAGACTAGCATGACCAAGACTTTTGTGCCACAGGAAGGGATCATTATCCAACACACATAGATAGGTGAATTTATTTTCTGAAAGAGTAGACAAATCTACAATGTAAATATTGTTAACTTTTTTTCACTGCAAAACAACCTTGTCAGTGGTAAGGTTAATCACAAAGCATTTAGTAGAGGTAAATGCTACAAGGTTACCTCTGTCACACAGTTGTGACACATTGATCAGGTTGTATTTCAAGCCATCTATTAAGTAAACATTCTCAATGGAGTGAGAATCTGTGTTACCTACCTTTCTAACCCCAATAATATCACATTTCTTCCCATTTCCAAAGGAGACATTACCTACCTTTAGGTCCTCAAGTGAAAAGAACTGGTTCTTGCTTCCAACTATTTATGTACCATATTTGGCTACTTCCCTTCACTTGGACCTACAAAACGAAATCAAGGGTTAGTCTTAGAAACCCAAACTAGTTTGGGTCCCTTTATATAAGAAAAGGGATAAATCAAATTCCTTTTAGCCCACCCAGGCAACCTATTTTTCTCTTGAACAAAAGTTTTGTTCTTTTGACTGGCCTTTTCTTTTGCATTACATTCATTTTTGTAATGGCCAGTCTTGCCATAGTGTGTGCAGATTTTGTTCTTAGGAAGAGTGAGATACTTGCTTTTAGGATCCCACTTAGGTTCTTGAGTTCCATAGCCAAGTCCTCTTTCGTTGCTACTGTGATGTTCTTCTAGCCAGGAAAGTGCATCAGAAGCTTTATTCCATTTGCAAGTTCTGTCTAGTTCATGTTTTACCTTCCCTAGGTCTTCTTTTAAGACTTTTATCTGCTCATCCTTCCTATACAACTCATTTTTCATTTTTCCCAAGTTTTATTCTAGAGTGAGATGTGTGTGGCCAACTTTCTTCTTACCTGTTCCTAGTTTCAATTTTACGTTCTTAGACCTAAGTTCTAGGATATTGGCGCCAAGTTCAAGAACCTAGCTCTTCAACTCAGCATTTTTACTTTCACTCTCATTAGCCCTAGACTCTAGGTTTTTGCATATGGCTTTTAGGATCACACGTTCCCTAGATAGATCTTCCTTCTCATTGTTAATTATTTCAGACTCATCAATGAAGTCTAGCAATAGCTCAGACAACTTTTCTTTAGACAAAAATTTAATCTTGTCTTTGAGATGAAGTATACTTACCTCTTGTTCATCATCTGATTCTCCGATGGCCATAAGTGCTTGTTCATCTCCAGCTTCATCTTCTGAGTCCTCGTCTGATGTTTCTCCCCAGACAACAACCATAGCCTTTGTTGATCCTTTGTTCCTTCTTGGTTGAACCTGTTCCTTCTTCCTGTTCCTTTGTTCACCCCTTTCCTTTTTCCACTTAATTTCCCATTGAGGACAGTTCTTGATCATGTCATCAGTCTTACCACATTTGTAGCAAACCGTCATTGGTATGTTTCTTAGAAACCCTTGGTTTGTTGAAGGTTGTACCTCTTAAAGAACCCTTTCCTCTCATCAGGTACTTTTTAAAATCTCTTGTGACCATAGCCATTTCATCATCCTCCAGATCTGAACCTTCAGCAATTCTGAGAGCCAGACTTCTTTCCTTCTTGGGTGTATCCATTTTCATGGTTTGCCTTCTCAGTTCATAGGCAGTGAGGTTTCCAATTAATTCATCCAGCTTGAGGGTAGCAATATTCTTTACTTCCTCAATATTAGTGATTTTGCTTTCCCAAGAGACTGGAAAAACCTTGTCAAAATCTTCTCAACTTTGTCTTCTTCAAGAATAACCCTTCCAAGAGACTTAAGTTCATTTGTTAGTGTGGTGAACCTTGTATACATCTCTTGGATGGTTTCTCCTTCGTTCATGGGGAAATTCTCATACTGAGAATACAACAGTGTTCCTTTGGACCTCTTCACTTGAGGTGTTCCTTCATGGGCCACTTGAAAAGTGTCCTAGATTTCCTTAGCAGTGGTACAACTTTGAATCCTACTGTACTCGTTTGGACCCAGCCCATACACAAGCTATTTCTTGGCCTTGGCATTCTTCTCCCATTTCTTCAAATCTTCAGCAATGCAGTTAGCTCTTGTCTTTGGCACATCCACTCCTTCAGCATTCTTCTTTGTGGTTACTAGAGGACCATCAGTGATAATGTCCCAGAGTTCATAGTCTTCTCCTATGATGTGATCCCTCATCCTGTTCTTCCACCAAGAATAGTACTGACCATTAAAAAGTGGAGGCCTAACAGTCCAGGTGGTGCACTCATTTTGATCTTTTCCTAAGGTGTTAGCCTCTTCAAGGATAACCCACTGTGATACCAATTATTGATGTTTTAAGCATCAATACCACACAAGAGGGGGTGATTTGTGTGGTACCCAATTTTTGCTATAGAAGAGCCTAATTCTTCTAGGTGTTCTAACTACTACTGTTTGCGTAATAATATGTACATAAAATAAAGAACACGGAATTTTTTACGTGGAAAGCACCTGGCTCAAAAGGTGAAAAAACCACGACCTACTACTCAGTAGGATTTTCCCAAACTTCCACTAAAATCATTGAGCTAAAACAACATTTACAAAAACTCTTTGTAAACCTAAGTATTAAGTCTAATCGCGTTGTGGCACACAACCTCAACTGTTGCGACAACTTCAAGTTAGCTATAACTTGAACACTTTAGGTACCTTATACAATTTCTTCTATGAAACTTGAAAGGTACAACTTCAAACCACCTATTATAATTGAACTAGAGTAAAATATAGACACAATTGAACTGGTTCTTCTATCTCATTCAAGTAGCTTCAGGAGCGCACACTCTTGATCAGTAGGACTTATCTCCTTCAGGTGCATCTCACATGCCTAGATTGATCATGAATGTGCTTCACAAGATGGACTTGGTCCATGACTGAGTTTATTTGTCATTCTTCAAAACTTCACTTGTTCTTGGGCCAACACTTTGATTAATTGTACATGCATCATGGTCAAACCTAGCCGGGTTAACATGTTGTCCATATAATAACCCCTTACGACAAGCCTCACCCACAAGTCCATCGGGTTTTCCATAATCCCAACGGACACAACCAGGATTGTGTGCATTAATTTTGGAAAAATAAGTGCCAATATGCTAATCATTGTTATATAAATAGACAAACCTGGAGGGGGAAAGGGCCTAACCATCTTTGTTTTGCAGAAAATGAGGCACGAAGTCCCCAGGTTCAGCATGGTCGGTAGCATACCTTCAGTTTTGCTAGATTAGTGGAGGGATGTTCCTTTATGTGACCAAAATCATATGAAACGAGTCTTTGGAAATTTCCTTCTCTGTTGGATCTTCAGCCAAACAAAATGCTGATCGAGGCTGCCACCATGTTCTAGGATAAAGAAAGGTTTGTGTTCCACTTTGGAGACATAGAAATGACTTCCCCCCTCTAGGAAGAAATAAGGGTATTCGCTGGGTTGACTTGGGATAGCCATAGTTTATTGGCACCTAAAAATCGCACCACTAGGGGGTTTCTGAAGATGATGGGGTTAAAGAAGAATGATGACTTGGAGTGCCTGAAAAACTCCTACATACCTTTCGACGTCCTCTATGAACGATACGATCACAACAACTCTTACCGTATTTTTTATGATGAATTCTCCATCACCTTGTTGGGTTGGATTCATCACAGGGTCTTTGTGTTCGTTGTGTGTTTCTTGGGCATGCTAATGTTCCCGATCTAAGTGGACATAATCCATACCAGGTTGTCCATGGTGGCCACAACTTTGATGGACGGGATCGAGGGGGAGACATATACCATTGTCCCTATGATCATTGCAAATATGTACCGGGCCTTGGAACGCTGTCAGAAGGGGTTCAGATTCTTCGAGGGTTGTAATTTGCTGCTAGAACATCTTCAAAAAGGGTCAATACCGTTAGGAATTTTCACGAAGTCCGTGGAATGATCACATTGCATTTCATCATCCCAAGAGAATGACCTATATTCTAGTCATGTTTGCCCAACCTAAGGATGTTGTAGGATGGGTGCATCTTTTCAACAAGTTAACTGAGGACCAGGTTCAATGGATGTTCGAGTGGTTCCCTACCGACGAGTTCATCATCAGATCTAGGGATGTTCCCCACTTAGTACTGATTAGGTTAAGGGGCATATACCCTTACGCTCCCCTCAGGGTTATAAGGCAGGCAGGCAAAAGACAGGTCATACAGCGAGTCGCTAAAATGAGTCACTTGATAGACGATTTTTAGGGTGACACCATTCCATACAAGAATGAAGCACACCACATGTGGCACTTGAAGATTATCTTGGAAAAGGATACCATCGAGACGGATTAATATTATGCGGGCCATACATACTTTTACCCCTCATGGTTGGATGATAACATAGCAGGGATCTTCGAGCCAAGGGTTGGTCCAGGAAACAGGGTCATAGACGATATTGCTGAAGCACAGGTGATGTATAACATGTTGTGCAAAAGAATTCGTGAGTCTGAAGCTAAGCATATGAAGCAGCATAAGGCCGACATGGAAATGATCAATGAGTGGAAAGAGAGGGCTATTAAATCCAGCGAAAGGTTGGAATATCTGGAGTACAGTTTGATGGAATTGGAAGGGAAAATGAGAAAAAGAGTCACCGATTACCAGAACGCTAAGGGAAACGAAGGAGGACATTTGGCAAGGGCATTCTTACTGCTGAACCTATGCGAATTGGGGGAACGGATCAACAAGGGCATCTAGTATGGAGAGGGTCCTTTTGGGACCAAGTAGATTAGGTTTACTTGCTTTTGTAAATGTAATAAGGCCAAGTGACATTAGTAACATTATTTAGTTTCATTTTGGGGTCGTCTATTTTTACATTAATGAAATGAGGTAATTATTGCCACTAAGTTTCTCCAAATCTATTTGTCGCTAGGCCTACCTCGGGTACAATAGGGTTCCCAAATTAGGATGTGAATTTACATTCCCGTAATATGTGTTTAAATACTGCAAACTTTTCAGAATCCTTACTGACTTGTTTACCTTTTATTTTTCTTTATTCTTTATTATTCCCATCCCCTAAGGTTGGTTCTCACATACTGGCATCGTCAACTTATCACACCAGATCTAGAGGCCCTCCACCTCCTCTTCCTCCAAATAATACGAGAAGCATAAGGAAAGCTAAGATGGATGACATAAGTGGTATTCGAAAGGAAAATGCTGAGAATGTGGAAACTTCAGACGGTCGAAGTACTTCGGCACCATGACTTGGTTTTGCAGTTGAAACAAAAGATACTAGAGTTATAGGGAGAACTTGAGTAGGTCCGCAACTTATCAAACCTCTCCCTTACCCTAAACATCCCCGATATCATCCAACAAAATACCAAAAACCCAATGCCTCCCTAAAATACACCAAACCAGCATCCACAAAACCCTCCCGCACCACATCAATATGCAACTCCACCTCAAAATCCCAATCCCTTACAGATACCAACTCCACCACAACAACATCATCAACCAATCCAGTACCCACAAGCCATTACCTATCACACTCCTCAGAACACACCACAACACATTCCCGATCCTCAAAACTCAACCAACGACCACCACTACACCCAAGTCCCTAGCACTCACCAAAACAACCCTATATGTGTAAATCGTACCTCACTCTACTCAACCAATCTCCTTTACACCAGAATTTGCTAAAAAGGACCTGCTCATCAAGAACATGGTTGAGGAACTCAAGAAATTGACAAGTCGAGTTCAGGGTGTCGAAGGAGGCAAATGGATAGAAAGTCTGAATTATGTAGACCTATGCATACAACCGGATGTGGAACTGTCGGAGGGTTACAAACCTCCCATGTTCGAAATGTTTGACAGAATAGGTGATCCCAAGGTTCATTTGAGAACTTACTATGACAAGCTCGTGGGGTCGGAAAAGATGAAAGGATCCGAATGAATCTCTTCATGAGAAGTCTTACCGGAGATGCCATGTCCTTGTACATAAGCCAGAACACTAAGAAGTGGGCCAATTGGGTGAGTATGTCATTAGAATTTGTAGACCAGTTTAGGTTCAACACGGAGAATGCATCAGATGTCTTCTACATCCAGAATTTGACGAAGAAGCCAACTGAGACTTTCGAGGGTATGCTATTCGATGGAGGTCAGAAGCAACAAAGGTCAGACCAGCACTAGAAGAAGAACAAATGAACAAGTTCTTTGTCATGGCACAAGATCCACAGTATTATGAGAGGCTAATGGTCATTGAGAATCACAAGCTCTCCGATATCATCAAACTCAGGGAAAGGATTGAAGAAGGTATCAAAAGTGGGATGGTGACAAATTTTGAGGCGCTACAGGCCGCGAACAAAGCATTACAATCAAGCAGCATATCAAAGAAGAAGGACATGGGGGCAGTAATGATGGCTCAAGGCCCAAAATCTCTACTCACATACCAAATACCTCTACCCACATACCAAATTCCTCCACCCACATACCAAATACCTCTACCCACATACCAACACTCATCTACCAGATATTCTCAACCCGCCACTGCCTATCAGACCTATAACACCCAGCCATCCTACTATCATTCATCTCCAACTCATCCAAATTACCAAAAACCTTGACCCAACTTTGATTGCAAACCACCCAGATAATACACCGCTATTGTTGAACCTATCGACCAGTTGTACGAAAGGTTGAAGGCCACTGGTTATGTCACTCCTATTCTTGCTGTGGTAGTGGAGAACTAATCTCAATGGATCAACCCAAACAAAATCTGCGCATATCATTTTGGTATGAAGGGGAACACCATTGACGAGTGCTGAACATTGAAAGATAAAATCCAGACATTTATTGATAACAAGGTCATACAAGCAAAGGAAGTTGCGCCCAACATCTGCAACAATCCTCTCCCAGATCATCGGGTAAGGGGGTACATGTGATAGATACAGATGAAGAATGGGATCCTGAGGGGTCAATTGGGCTTATTCGGGAAGGCGATGAATCAAACCTACAGTCACACTCGCTTCTATTGTGGTGTAGACATAGCCGTCAGTCAAGGTAGAGGTAACCACATTAGTTTTATTTGAGGTAGAGGTAGCTCCACCTGCTCCATTCGAGGTAGAAGTGGCCACACCTTTCATAGTGACAGTATCAATCACACCTCCTTTCAATTCCAAAGCCATACCTTAGGATTATGTCGCCGAAGCTAGGCGAAAGGGAAAAGAAAAGATGGTAGAATCTGGTGTCGCACAAGGAATGACTAGAATGGGAAAGATCTATACACCCGAACACTTGGGAGGATCAAGCAAGGAGGTTGCTACTAAGCAACCTATCATTGAAACTGGACCGGATGATCTTTGGAGGAAAGTACAGGCGAGGGAATACTCCATTGTCGATCATTTGAAAAAAATCCCCGCCCAGATATCCATCTTATCATTACTGCAAAATTCAGAGGCGCACAAGAATGCTATGATGAAAGTGTTGAATAAAGCTTATGTGCCTCACAACATCACCTACAGAGAAATGGCCAATATGGTAGGGCAAGTTCTGTAAAGTCATAAGATCACCTTCCACGAGGATGAATTACCGCTTGAAGAGTTAAGTCACAACCGGGCATTGCACATCACGGTGTAGTTTGAAGATAAATTCGTTGAGAGGGTCCTGATAGATGGAGGTTCAAGCCTCAACATTTGTCCGTTAAATACTCTAAAAAGATTAGGCAAAGGTTTTCATGAGATATGAGCAGGAAGTATGAACGTAAAAGCCTTTGATGGGTCTAAAAGGGCCACAATTTGGGAGATTAATCTTTGCCTGCAAATGGGGCCAGCTTGGTTCGATGTTGAATTCCAAGTGCTTGACATATCAGCTACATACAATCTTCTATTGGGTCGACCTTGGATATATATTACTGAGGCTGTGGCTTCCATACTACACCAGGCCGTGAAGTTTGAATGGAACCATCAGGAAGTGATCATTCACGGGGAAGGGAGTAACCCCATTTACACCCGTCACCATCCCCGTTATCGAGAACAAAAGAAGGCTAAAAGGGGAAACTTATCACCACATCGAACATGTCAATGCAGTTGAGAAAGAAAAATGGCGGAACAACAAAATAGAAAGCATACTTGCATGGTCTGGGTATGAACCCGACAAAGGGCTTGGGAAGAATCTCTAGGGCATTACAAAACCAATACAGCTGAAAAGTCATGGTACAACCTTCGAGCTCGGATACTAGTATACATGGAAAGATTATGATGATTGGTCGCCTTCATGGCATGGTCTTTATTACCCTCACGAGCAACCAGTGCCACATCTGGGTCAAACTTTTCATCATGCTGACACAATATGGGGAACTACATAGGAAGAAGCTTTAGTTTGGCTGAGGAATTTTTTCCTAGATGACGAGGATATGGATTGCAGTGCGATAATTGAGGAGGAGAAGGAAGAAGTCCTTACCATTCAGACTGTGGAGAAGGGAGCTATTCTCAAGAACTAGACCGCCACACTAGCCCGGGCCCGCCGAGTCCCTAGGTAGCATGGCACTTAGCCTAGTTTATTTTTATAGCCATGCTAGTCATTTCAGATTTTTTTAATAATTTTGTTATAAAGACGCAATTGTTTCAAAATAATTGCTTGATTCATCGAGCGGTACTGGATATTTTTAAAATTTAATCAAATGCATTTGCTATTTATTTTCATTATTATCTTTCACACTTTTCTTTCTACATCGTTATTATTACTTTTCCCGATGAACCGATGACTGTGACATGTAATGAGACAATGCAACATAAGGATAGTGACTCGGAGGAAGAAGATAAAATACCTGAGGAAATTGTCTGGGAGGTTGAGAACTTTGAGAATAAACCTATGTCCAACCTGAACGAAACTGAAGTAGTAAATTTGGGAGACGTCAAAACCGTCAAGGAGACTCGCGTAAGCATTCACTTATCACCATCAGAGAAGGAGGAGTATATTTGTTTCTTGAAGGAGTGTGAGGATATCTTTGCATGGTCATATGATGACATGACCGGTTTGAGCACATCCATAGTGCCTCACAAATTACCTACCAATCCAATGTGTCCGCCAGTGAAGCAGATACTCAGAAAGTTCAAACCAGACATGAGCAAATCAAGGAGGAAGTTACTAAGAAGATCAAAGCCAAAGTCCTCAGGGTAGTCGAGTACCCAATCTAGCTAGCCAACATTGTACCAGTTCCGAAGAAAGATGGTAAAGTCAGAGTATGTGTTGACTATCGATACTTAAACAAAGCAAGTCCCAAGGACAACTTTCCACTGCCAAATATACACATCCTGATCGACGATTGCGCTAAGCATGAGCTCCAATCCTTTGTAGATTACTTTGCGGGTTATCACCAGATCTGGATGGATGAAGAAGACGCAGAGATAATAACTTTTATTACACCATGGGGGTGTACTGCTACATGATGATGCCATTTGGTCTAAAGAATTCTAGGGATACTTAAATGAGAGCCATGAAAACTATCTTCCATGATATGATACAAAAAGAAATAGAGGTGTATATTGATGACGTCATTATCAAATCCAAGAGGGCCACAGATCACATAGCAGACTTGAGAAAGTTCTTTGACAGGTTAAGGAGGTATAAATTAAAACTGAACCCCACAAAATGTGCATTCAGGGTTACCGTAGGAAAGTTATTGGGATTCATTGTCAGTCGTCGGGGAATTGAGTTGGACTCATCCAAAGTTTAGGCTATTCAAGAATTACCGCCACCAAAGAGCAAGAAGGACGTGATGAGCTTCCTATGATGTCTCAACTATATCAGTCGTTTCATAGCACAGTCCATAGTCATATGTGAACCCATCTTCAAGATGTTAAGGAAAGATGATGAAAAAAGTTGGACCAAAGATTGTCAGAAGGGTTTCGACAAAATCAAGGAGTACCTGTCCACACCACCAGTCCTGGTCCCACCGGAACTCGGGCGACCTTTGCTTCTCTATCTATCAGTATTAGATGGAGCCTTCAGATATGTTTTGGGACAACATGACGAGATAGGGAGAAAGGAGCAAGTCATATACTACTTGTGTAAGAAGTTCACACCCTATGAAGCACAATACTCTCTACTGGAGCGCACTTGCTGTGCTTGGACCTGGACGCTTAGAAATATAGGCATTACTTCTGTGCCTATACCACATACCTCATATCCAGGATGGACCATCTGAAGTACATCTATCAGAAGCCTATGCCGACCGTAAAATTAGCCAAGTGGCACATACTATTAAGTGAGTTCGACATCGTGTATGTAACTCAAAAGGCGGTCAAAGGACAAGCATTGGCAGAACATCTTGCTGAAAATCCTGTGGGAGGAGAATACGAACCCTTGAAAACGTATTTTCTTGACGAAGAAGTATCATTAGTAGGAGAGGACAATATTGAAGCTTACGACGGTTGGACGATGTTCTTCGATGGAGCTGCAAACATCAAAGGAGTGGGTATTGGAGCAGTTTTGGTAACAGAAATAGGTCAACACTACCATGTATCTATGAAGCTTAGGTTTCCATGCACCAACAACATGGCGGAATATGAGGCTTGCATCATGGGGCTCAATTTGTCCATCGATATGAATATACATGAGTTACTAGTAATTGGAGATTCAGATCTTCTGGTACATCAAGTTCAAGGAGAGTGGGCTATGAAAACACCAAGATACTACCATACTTGTATCATGTGCAGAAATTGATGAAAAAATTCAGAAAGATAGAATTCAAACATGTACCTAGAATTCAAAATGAGTTCACAGATGCACTGACCACTTTGGCATCAATGATACAACATCTAGAAAAGAATTTTATTGATCCCGTCCCGGTGAGAATCCATAATCAACCAGCTTACTGTGCTCATGTTGAAGAGGAAATCGATGGAAAGCCTTGATTCCACGACCTCAAGGAATATTTGGCGAAAGGAGAATACCCGGAACAGGCGAACCATACTTAGAAGCGCACATTGCGGAGGCTGTCCAATCACTCCTTCTAAAGTGGAGAGACCCTGTATAGGAGAACTCCCGATCTGGGGTTGTTAAGGTGTGTTGACGCAAAGGAGGCTTCCAGACTACTCAAAGAAATACATGCCGGAACTTGTGGACCACATATGAATGGTTTTGTTCTAGCCAAGAAAATACTCAGAGTTGGATATTTTTGGATGACCATGGAGATGGATTACATCTGGTACATACAAAAAATTCACCAATGTCAGGTACATGATGATATGATAAGGGTACCACCCAATGATCTTAACGCAACAAGCACACGTTGGCCTTTTGCTTCCTATGGAATGGATGTCATCGGTCCGATCGAGCCCACTGCTTCAAACGGGCACAGGTTCATTTTAGTGGCCATTGACTACTTCACAAAATGGGTAGAGGCTACATCCTACAAAGTTGTAACCAAGAAAGTCATCGTAGACTTTGTCAACAATCGTATTGTTTGTCGATTTGGAGTTCTCGAGTCCATTATCACTGATAATGCCGCCAATCACAATGACCTGATGAAAGCCATGTCTGAAACCTTCAAAATCAAGCACAAAAACTCTATAGCATACATGCCTCAAATGAATGGAGTTGTGAAAGCTGCTAACAAGAATATCAAGAAGATATTAAGGAAGATGGTAGAAAACCACAAATAATGGCACGAAAAGTTACCCTTCGCCCTATTGGGGTACCGCACTATAGTCCACACATTAACTGGGGCAACTCCCAATTTACTGGTTTATGGCACCGAAGTTGTCATTCCAGCCGAGGTAGAAATCCCTTCATTAAGAATCATATAGGAAGCCGAACTCAGCGATGCAAAATGGATAAGGAGCCGCTATGAGCAATTGGCCCTTATAGACAGAAAAAGAATGAACGCAGTATGTCACAGTCAGCTTTATCAGAACAGAATGTCCAGAGCATTCAACAAAGGGGATAGACCAAGACAGTTTTCACCAGGACAATTGGTACTAAAGAAGATCTTCCCGTATCAAGATGAAGCCAAAGGGAAATTCTCTCCCAACTGGCAAGATCCCTACATGGTTCACAGGGTACTAACAGGAGAAGCACTCATACTTGTAGAAATGGACAGAAAAGTTTGGCCAAAACCAATCAATTAAGACGCAGTCAAGAGATACTATGTTTAGATTGTTTACATTCCTTCATCTGATGTAACTAAACTACGCTTGACCTGATTCCTGTTTAAGAGAGGATACGTAGGCAGCCCTGTGGGTTCGGTCATATCTTAATAAAATATTCCATTTTCCCCTAGAACCAGAAATTGGGGCAGAATATTTAGGAGGACCCTCAAAATTCCAGAGCAAGTCCAGCCAACGCCAGCATATGCCAGATAGTCAAAAATTGGTTAAGAAACTGGGGCAGAAAATTGAGAAGGATTCTCAAAATTCCGAAGATGGCAAGTTTCATCACTCGTAAACGGCCAAAGGATCATTTACCAAACTAGGGCAGAATTTTGAGGAGGACACTCAAGATTCTAAAATAAGAAGAGCTGCAGTGTCTCTAAAATATGTTACAGTCACTAGTTCATCTAAAATTACTTGATATCTCACTATAAAAAATAACTTCATATTTTTATCAATAAAAGCATATTTTCAAAAACTCTATTTCCGTGACAGTCAGGTGCTACCCAAGGCAACTCAAACAAGTCCTCCAGAACGGACCAAAGCAAAGCCAGCAGATGAAGGCACGAACCAACCTCCCTTTACAAAACTTACAATTTTCTTTGGATGCAGGCATAATGAACATAACAGAAGCATTCTCAAAATACACATACCAAAGTCCTAACGATCAGGCTACCAGACGCAAATATATCTCCAGCTAAGAACTATTCCACCCTTATTTGCTCTTGCATGAGGCTAAGCCATGCCTCCCTATTTGCGTAAGGCTAAGAATTTCCTTCTCTCTACATGAGACTAAGCCCTATCTCAAATATTTGCATGAGACTAAGTCATACCTCCATATTTGTATAAGGCTAAGCATTGCCTTCTCTTTGCATGAGACTAAGCCCTGTCTCAAATCTTTCATGAGGCTAAGCCTTACCTCCAAATTTGCATAAGGCTAAGCATTGCCTTCTCTTTGCATCAGACTAAGCCCTGTCTCAAATCTTGTATGAGGCTAAGCTCTGCCTCCATATTTGTATAAGGTTAAGCATTGTCTTCTCTCTGCATGAGACTAATCCCTATCTCAAATATTTGCATGAGGCTAAGCCTTGCCTCCATATTTGCATAAGGCTAAGCATTGCCTTCTCTCTACATGAGACTAAGCCCGGTCTCAAATCTTGCATAAGGCCAAGCCCTGCCTCCATATCTGCATATGGCTAAGCTCTACCTTCCATTTGCATGGGACTAAGACTTGTCCCGAATCTTTGCATAAGTCTAAGCATTTCCTTCTCTCTGCATGAGACTATGCCCTATCTCAAATCTTACATGAGGCTAAGACCTGCTTCCATATCTGCATAAGGCTATGCTTTGCCTTCCATTTGCATGGGACTAAGACATATCCCGAATCCTGCATGAGGCTAAGCCCTTCCTCCACATCTACATAAGGCTGAGCTCTACCTTTCATTTGTATGTGAGTAAGCCCTGTCCCGAATCCTGCATGAGGCTAAGCCCTGCCTCCATATCTGCACAAGGCTAAGCTCTGCCTTCCATCTGCATGGGACCAAGCCCTATCCCGAATCTTGCATGAGGCTAAGCCCTGCCTCCATATCTGCACAAGGCTAAGCTCTGCCTTCCATCTGCATGGGACCAAGCCCTATCCCGAATCTTGCATGAGGCTAAGCTCTGTCTCCTATTTGCATAAGGCTAATCATCGCCTTTATTTGCCGAGACTAAGCACTGTCTCTCCGACACCATCTATTTGCTCCTATTTCGGGCAATGCTCTACCCTCAACCTCTCAAGACTAAGCCTTGTCTTATTGATTTTAGCATCATATTATTGCATCTCATGGGTTAAAATATCGCCAACTTTTCCAGGGCGTCATTGTCTAAAGGCATCATCCTCATTGCCTGAAGACACCATGTCATGGCCTGAGGATCTCTCAATACTTGCACATCATTATTCAAAGGCGTCATGGTTCAGAGGCACCATCCCCATGGCCTGTGAATCTTCTATCTCACAATTCATGGCCCGGGACATCATAGTCTAAGGATGTCATTTGCACTATCCAAAGACAATTTTTCATGGTCCAAAGGGAATTTGCATCATCTATATACTCGCATGCACTGTGTTTGAAGTTTCGCAGGTAATCCAGGAGGTAGCCGTTCTTCAAACAGGAGCAGCCTTTACTCCGGCTTCTGCTCATACCATTTTCACTTTGCCATTACTTACCGTGAAAATGGTAATGACAATTAAATTTGTAAATGGGACTCTAAAAATACGTTATATATTCCCGAGCTAGTTGTTAAAACAGTTAATGCTAAGAGCGTGAAGTATACAGATAAAATGCAAGTTAAGGCGAGGCAGTAATCAAACCAAAGGGGCCTGCTGCCCGAGTTTGGAGATGGTCGATAGGACCTCGGGGTCGGGTTGGTATCAATCTCGGACAATCGGGGATACCCGGGGATGGGATAACAATTAGAGGTATGATTAAGCAAGTCTCTATATTGCCAATACTAAATGATACGGTAAAGAACAAGTAAGAAAATAATAAATGCGAAGGAGGTCTCGAGCCTGCGAGGATGAAACACTTAGAAGAAAAGATATATATATATATATATATATATATATATATATATATATATATATATATATATTATTGCACTTGTGGAGAAATGGAGCAACATCAGCCCCTTACAAGGTGGGGCGATTCCCCTTTATATTGGAGGGGAGACTCGGTTACAAGTACGTGGGGATCGGCTACAAAATACGGTGATGGGATGGCTTGACATGATGCTTCAGCATAGGCTCTGGATAGGCCGGGCCTGTCAGATGTAGCCATGTGCCTAGAGGACTTCCCCCTCTGTCCTATCTTCGTTCTTCGTTTTCTACTAGTCGAGCTTCAACGAGTCCTGAGGTCGAGGATTTGGTTGAGACCCCCTGCCCTAGGGGTCCCGGGGCATGCTCCCGAAATGTCTTGTCGGCGAGAAATCAATTCTTCTGATTTCGCCGCGTACAGATAGTCTCCGCGTTTTCCATAACGAAGTGATGGGAAATGATTCTGACACTTGACTCCTCGAGCTTCTTTCGGCGACGCCACAATGATGATACGACCCCTGGCTCATGCTTTTCAACCTCATTCATTGCACTCCTTGATTTTTGCTTCCTAGAGTACAAGTATCGCCACCGGTTCAGTTTTTCATAGATGCATTAACTACGCCCGTCGGTCAATTTTCCAAATCATAGATGACCGTGTCGTAATCCCCTATAAATGGGGGATGCCTTGGCTTTGTTTCTCCTATCTCAATGCTTTTGCTGGCCTGCTTGATGTTTCCTTCCTCTTATTTTCTTCCACCCTTGAACATCATGTTATAGGCTTATGACTTTAAGGTTGTGTGGAGGAGTTCCCTCAGACTGCATTGTGGCTCCCTGTCGGGGTCTCCCTTCGTCAAACATAAGCGTGTTGTCCCGTTGTTGCTGTGGTCATAGATATGCTGGCCCTTGTTGCTGCTACTGGCCCGAGGTGATGGGGGACCGGGAGTCGTCTTCCTTTTTATGTAGACGGACGTTCAGATTATGCACCGCTGCTCACCTTCATACCCCGGCTCGACGTGGTGCTCTGCTCCAAGTTGGGGGCTTCCATAGCTGGACGTCCCTAAAAGTGGATTCAAAGTAGCCATGCAAGCGAGACCGAGGATTGTTCGGTCCGCCGTCTCTCAGAGGCTTCTTTGGCCAAAGAAGGTCCTCGAGCCTTGGAAAGCTATGGTGTTTTTTCATCCCTTCCTTCCACTTGATTTTCCTCTTGGGGATATCAATGTGGAAAGTTGGGATTAAACTTCCGAGGACAAGTGTCCGGAGGTTCCTGTTGTGGACTTTGGAAGGTGGATCGGTCTTCGGGCTTTCATCTAGCGTGTGCATCCCTTTGCCTCTTCCTCTAGGCGTGGACTCTTTTAGGCCTTTTTAATTGTATGTAACGACCCCTCCAGGGCTGCTTGTACGCAAATTTTTATGAATAAGAATATACTTTATCAATTTCTGCATTCCTTACTTTGCCTTGCTTCTGTATGCTCCCATACACTTCGAAGCCCTTCGAATGCCTTCCTTTGTTTGTTATCCACTGATAATCTAACTTTAGTGTGGGGGCTCATTCTGATCTTGTGCTGATCGACATGACTTTCACTCGACCTATTGTCGTACTTCGGACCAATCTCGGGTTGATTCTAACAGCTCCGGGCTACCGAGGCCCTTCGAGTTGTTTGGAGATCATGCATCGAATTCCGGGACCTTCAGGAATGTTGCCTCGGATGAAGTTCATCTCCGAGTATCCGGGGGTCCCTATTGACCTTGATGTAGGCGTCCTTTTTAGGATGAATATGGTTGACTTCCACTGGGGAGATTTTGTCACGCCCCAAATTGACCGGTGCTCAATCGAGGAAACCCAACTGAGCAAGCCTTATCAACCACTTCCTACCCAACTCGATACGAATAAAGAGATAATATTTTCATTCATTTATTTAGACGAGGAAAGATAGTGCATCCTACAATGTTAGTTCATTTTAAATCACAACATTTATCCGTAGTTAAGTTTCCAAGATCACATAAAATTACACTTTAGAGAAGTAAGAGTTAGGATTACAACGTAGTTCCTAGACCTATCCAACACTCATACATAACCCACACATATGTTTACGGAGCCTCTAAGTATACCCAAGACAGTGATAACAACGCCGGCGACAAGGACCCGACTATACCTCACAATAGATATCTATAACAAAAGGCATATCACAAAACCCCTTGAACGAGGAAGGGGCTCACCGGGATTTTGGGAAGAGGACGCTCCACTACACACGATCGGCACTATCCGCTATGGAGCCACCTACATTCATTCAAAAATGTAGCGCCCCTGGCAAAATGGACGTTAGTACCATGGAATAGTACTAGTATGTATAACTAAACACCATCTAGTTAGAAAGAACTATACAAGAACAGGAATTCACAAATATAACTCAAAACTTCAAACGATCACCACATTATCAATCAAAAGAATCGTACAACTTCCACAACATTTTTCCATAGCTTTTTAGTTTGGGGCATTCCATACTATTCATCATACGTTTCCAATACCACCGCTATCTTGAGCAAAGTCCAATCTCGACCCGAACTGCTAGGTTTCCTCATTCGAGACATATACTCCGATCACAATCTCATTTTCCTTTTTCTCCGGAGTTCATTCACAATACCACCGCGTTCTTGAGCGGAGTCCGATCTCGGCCCGATCGGCTAGGCCGCCATGCCAAGGCATTGTTCCCTTCTCATCAATCATTTCGTTTCACATATATCATTTCATAGTCACTTGGGCCACAACTTATCACATCATTCTTGGCACTAGGCCGCATTTTGCATTATTCCCATTTACAATATTAGCTTTGCCATTTAGGGCAGTAGGTGCATGCAAGAGCAACTTAGATTGTAAGCATGGATTAGACCTCACATAGATGGCACAATATATTTAGTTGCAATCTCTATTTAAGGTCTAAATATTTTAATACATAATTCATACCTTTGCCCCTTTCAAGTTGTCAAGATAGCATGTTGATCATGTTGGGACGCATTTTTTACACATATAAGGTTACAACACCAACTCATGTAAAATAACAAGCAATGCAACAATTAAACTTTAATCTTACCATGTTCACACAATCACCGATGAAGCTCAATTTCTAAAAGACGGGGTTTTAGCCATACATACCTCAATATAGCTTTCCTTAATCCTTACAAAATTCTGGAACTCTTAGCACTTCGATCTATTGTGTAAGAATTACAAATTAAACTGATAATTAGAGACGAGATTGAGATTCTAGCTTGTTTGAGCATATTATGAAACACTAAGGGTGCATTGTGAGCTTAGGTCACTACCTCCCAATACCCCAATTGGGAGAAATTTCTATCATTTTATACCCTAATTGCTTTCTTTTTATTTCACTACCTCCTAATACTCTATGGTTTGATATGCATGAAAGAAATCCATTCTTATACCCATGAACCCCCAAGCTAAGTACTCCTTCTAGTGTGAATTTGAAATCGGAGATTAGGGGTCAGGTTTCTTACCTCTCGGGGTGAAGATTTAGGTGCCTTCACTTGATTATATTTAATGTTTTAACAAGGATTTGTGGATAAATATTGATAAACGACACTTCCCCTCTTTAAGACCCTGTCTCTCTCTAAAAGCATCAGGAAAACATGCTCAAAATGAGCTATTACACCGAATATAACGATAGGGGGTCGGGTTTAAAATTTAGAAATTGGAGCCCCAAGTTAGATCTGTGATCGCATTTGCGATCGCAAAGTTGACATGCGGCCTGCATAATGAACCGCAAAAATGCTCCCCAAAACCTGAACACACTGACTGGGTATGCGGCAGAAATGTGGTCCGTATACCCGTTCTACGGTCGCATAATGCACCGCAGAACTGCCCCTTTCAAACTCCCAAGGGAATTATGCGACGACTATGCGGTCGCATATCGGTTATGCGATCGCATACTTGACCGCATAGTTGACCTCAAATTTGACCAACACACAGACTCACTTTGTGGCAACTATGTGGTCCGCATACCTGATATGCGACCGCATCGCAGAATCGCATTTTTCTGGAAAACATTACTTCTTGACTTTTTAGAGCATAGATCAGTCCAAAAATGCCCGAACCGCAATTTTACATATCTCTAACACATTATCTTAATTTCCACTACGAGCTTTCGGGTTTAGAGTGGAAATTTTCACGGGGCCTCACAATTTTACTCGTATTTGGGCGCTTCATCGGACCTTCGTGGAGCTTTCGTGATCGGAGCTTCCCACATTTACTGCTCTTTTCAGGAAGAGGGCATAATGAGACTAGGTGTTTGCCTTGCATTGAGTGTCGGCATTTTAAAGTTTATCGAGGTCTAACTTATTTGGGCCCGGGTTTTTTGACATAGAGTGCTGCTTCGAGCATGGAGATAATAAGAACGACCTCTTGAGTCTTGACTCCTCATTGGGGGATGCTCTCTGGATCATATATCGACTTGTCAATCTATATCGAGGCTATTGGCTTTTCGGGGATTGCCTTGGGCATGTGAATCGTCGCTACTTCTCACATATATGCGGGACGGCTTCCGCTCCCTGGCAAGACTTTTCTATTTTCAGATAGCTGCCTTTTTACTTTGGCACGGGATACTTCATCTCTCTAGGCACAAAAAACGTCGACGCGTGCCCTTGCCTTGACCAGTTAGTTTCACCATAGTCATGGGAACCACTTCGGGGCCGATTCACCAGGTGACGGAGGGCTCTACTCCTGGTGCTCATGAACCGAGGGACTTCATTTTGGGGACGACATCCTTGATAAGAGAGGAACACCTGGAGATGGCGAGGAGATACTGCGGCTGGAGCGAGGAGGTGATACTGCAGGCTCTTTCCCCAGATGAGGGCATCGCGGACTCCATTGATGGGTTCTTGAGCATATACCTATACCCTTTTGCATTTGGCCCCCTTTACAAGGTTGTGCTTGATTTTTGCTTGACGTATCGGGTCACCCTGGCACAGATCCGTCCGTCATTTTGGTGAACGGCGCTGATAATGAGATTCTTCATGGAGAAGGTCGGGCTTGAATTCACGCTTGACCACCTTGTCAGGCTATATCGGCCCTTTCATCATTGAGGCCTGCTAACTCTAAGATGTCGTTCGTCCATGCCCTTTGTTGTTGACGATGAGGACAGCGGGGATCGAGAGTGGGCTAGTTGGTTTATCTGGGTCCAGACGACCGATATTATCCTTGTGGAATTTTTTCCATTTCCCGAAGGGTGGAATTATACACATGAGTGAGGCGTTTTGGCGCTTTTTCAGATTCTGCACATAGCGAAAATCAGCTGAATAATAATGTTGTTTCCCTTGCTGCAGCGACCTCGTGGACGCCGAGTAAAGTTCATGACCTTCCTGGCTGGGTCCGGAGGCTGGTGACCTATTCATCCTTCAATGAGCGCAGATGGTGAGCTGTATTTCATACCGGATAGGGAGCGCGGTACAAGGTATATGCGTATGCTGTCTTCGTCCTGCCTTCGTATACCTGAGGTAAACCTTTCCCCTTCCGTTTGTGCCATTTACAAATATCGGGCGGTTCTCTGGGATGGGGCAATGCTCTCCCGAAGAGGGGAAGGAGTCATTGGCTTCCGGGCCGAGCGGCGATGCCGATAAGAGAGATCGGCACCTGCGGTGTGATGGAGCCTTAAGTGGTGCTGGTCGGGCTCATTTTTTCGGGGAGGGCGTCGCCCGAGTCTACTACTCCTGGAGTGCCTGATTCCCAACCGGTAGTTCCTTTGAGCGAATATGTTGTGCTCGGGGTCGGTTCTTCCAAGGCCTCAGGGGCAGGACCAACAGGAGTGTGTTCCGACTTTAAGGAAGTCTGTGGTTTTCACTTTGTGGTTAGTTTTATGTACAGTTTCCCTGTATCCTGTGTCCTCCTTCCTCTATTGAATCTACCTCGTGCAGTCCTGGGATGGGCTTAGGTCTGAGCTATTCCGTCAAGGGGCCAAGCTTTAGAAAATTCTGGGTGAGGGCGAATCTTTTGGGCTCCTTAGCAAGGAGAAGGAAGTTGAGCTACAGCATTGGCGATATGAGGCGTACCGGAGCTCAAACTATGAGAGCTATTTGATGGAGCAGGTAACTTCCTATAGTGCGTGCTTCGCCCCCTTCTAACCTTAAGGCTAATTCCTTTTTGCCGTATCAGTTGCAGAAAAAGTCGGAGGCCTTGGAGTACCTCAAGGGCGACGTCAATCGCGTCAGACTTGCTTGCGACGAGCTAAGGGCTCAGGTGCAGACTCGAGCTTTAGAGGAGATGAGCACCTTGGTTGAGGTCCCTGCCTTCGAGGCTCAACTCAGCTTGACTCATGACAATTCCAAAGTTCAGGCGGACATGATTGGGACACTTGAATCTGATCTCTCGTAGGTCAGAGCCGAGATAATCGATGCCCGGGCAGAAGCGGCATTAAGCCGAACCAGGGCTTATCATGAGATGGCAATTCGTATGAAGATGCTGCGAATGCCCAAGCTGAACTGAAGCGAGCCCTTGACCGGGAGAAGAGGATTGAGGAATACGTTTGTTGTAGGTCCCGGAGGAAGGTACTTGAGGAGGTCGGTGCAAAGGGCTTCGTTTTCTCGTAAGAAATGGCTCGAGCAAGGGAGGACGAGCGTGCCGCTCGGTTACTTCTTGTTGATGTTGTGGAGGGTGAATTTGACAAGTTGTTGCTCTTTGGCGCAGAGGGTAGATCTTTTTCATTTTGTTGCTTTGTCTCTGATATATGTAGGATATGCCTGTAGATGGAGAATGTGCCCTTTTCGCGCGTATAATATATAAGAAAGAATTTTAAGCTTTATTTTTTCTCTCTCTTTTTCTTTGTTGTTGCTTCCAACTGGTCAGGCCGGTTTTGGTGTTTGGTGAGATCTTCAAAGATCCAAAATGGATAGGACAGACCCGGGGGTCCTTCAGTGCGATCCTTGATGCTAGCAGGTGTTAGGGCCTATATGCCTGGCCTGGCCGCTTACGCTTAGTCCCCGAGTTGCATGGTGGCTCGCGCTTCAATCAACCCTCATGCTCTTTCCTGCCTTTGTGGGCAAATGATGATGGCTTTTGTGCTTTTGGGTCAAAGTGACCTTATGGGCGCTTGGTTCGGAGGTTTACTCGGCTGGCGATAATGACATTCATGTCGTTCCCTTAGGAATATTGCAGCTTTCGGGTCCAGTCTCTGAGTCGCATTGCGATTCGAGATGTAATCGACCCGTATATTTCCTTGAGATTTTGGTTGGCGACAGTGGTGTTCATGCCGCTCCCTCAAGTACGCCGCAGCTTCTGGGTCCAGTCTCTGAGTCGCGTTGCGATTCGAGTTATAATCGACCCGTAAATTTCCTTGATTCCCTGGCCAGTGATCGTGGCATTTATGTCGTGCCCTTAGGCATATTGCAGCTTTTGGGTCCATTCTTCGAGTCGTGTTACAATTCGAGCTATAATCGACCCATAAATTTCCTTGATTCCCTGGTCGGTGATAGCGGCATTTATGCCATTTGGTCGTTTGAGACGTTTTAGTATGTGGCTCGGAGGCTTAGCATAGTTAACTATTTTGGATCCGGTCTTCGAATCGGGTTACGATTCGAGCTCATTTTAATCCTCAAGTTGTCAAGATTTTTTAGCTGGCGACAGTAGCTCTTACGCTGTTTGGTCGTAGAGACCTTTCAATATGAGGCCCATAGGCTTGCTTAGCTGGCGACAATGGCTCTTACGTTGTTTTTTACTGTGGGCTTTTTTGTAGGATTTGATTCCGCTCATTAAGGTCTTTATATAATATTTTTTCCTGACCCGTCGTCGGTTCCAAAGGAACCTCGATTTCAAGTCACTGTCGGCAATGTTTCGAGCACCTCGTAAGGTTCATAGCTCATAGGTCGAGTATATCGACGCTCTTGCGTTTTGGAGTCGATGTTGTTGGAGCTTGTTTTTGCCTGTGGAGGGAAGCATGTTTTAACTGGTTATTTTCGAAGTATATTCGGAGTAGTGGCCTGCAATTTTTTAGCGATAGTCGGGCGTCCTTAAGTCGCGTTATTTTGGTTGTATCAGCCGTTTTGACTGAAGTCATATGCATTTGGTCATAGCCATTTTTGATCCCTAGTGATAGTTTAGGCGTCTACATCGAGGGTGTGTCCTTTAGGGATTCTTACAAATGCGATGTATAGCCTAAACTTCGGGATTTTTCATGCATGTTGAGGTCTTACAATTTGACATGCCTATTGAGGTCTTACAGTTTGCCATGCTTATTGAGGTCTTACAGTTTGTAAAATAGATCTGGTTACGTCAAGGCTGCCTGCTAGGGGTCTTACAGTTTTGGGTTTTCCAGTTGTATGGCGATTAACAGTAGTCTCCAAGTCATCGAGTTTGTTTGAGCTTGAAGACAACTTCTCGTGAGCTCGGAGTTGCCTTCCAAGATCTTGATGCCCGGAGTTTCGACCCTAAGGTCATGGAAGTTGTCGAATTGCTGATGTTGAGTCTCCGAGTATATCGGGGCTCATTTAAAGGAGAAGCATTAGCTGCGAATATGTCGAAATTTTCCCGAAATATGAAATGCCGAAAGGGTATTCTTTATTGCTTGGCGTAAATATATGTTGTAAATACATATTGTCCCATTGTCGCGAGCTCGACCCGCATGGGTGCGGCTCCTCTGATTATCTGATCCATTTACATGATTCCATTTTGGAACATAGCCTGCCAATTGTTGGCCCTTCCGAGGGGATGGTGCCATTAAGAGGAGGTTATCACACGTTGTCCGACTGTAGAAGAAAGGACTGCGATCTTGTCGAATTCATTTACTGGGGATACATTGCTTTACTAATAATCTCACTGGCGGGACCTTTAGGCTAAAAAACCCGGTCGAGGAGAGAGAGCTCGGCGGGTCCCATGTAGGCCTTGGCTGACTGCCTGCATGTAGGTTTGTAAAAGGAAAGAAGCAACAAAGGAGCGGAGTAGTTTTTCCCTACTGCAGGGTGTGTAGGCGACGTTTTTTTAGGTCAGGTATGTTCCTGCCATTTCGAGGCGCGACCCCTAATGTAGCCTTCTGCCGCGTTAAACCAGGCTCGACCGAAGATGCAGTTCTGCTTACCCTCTGATCACTTCAAGGGCTGAGTCATCGATGCCAGCGACAGGTTACATGGTGAGGGAGTTCCTCTCGTCGCGTATAGCTTTTGGTCGAATGCCTTAGTCCCATCTTTGTCGGGGAGTTTCACCCTTTTGGTAGAGTGGGGTCGAAATCACCTCTGGGCGGTGCGCCCATTGTCGTCCGAATAAAAACGTTCGCGCTTTGCGGACTTGGCATTCCAGTCCGAGCTCAAGTGAGCTGTGTAGAGGGAGCAGCCTTCCTGATTGTTGTGGCGATCGATGTCTAGGATCCATCAACAATTTGACGTGTGGGAATGATTTGGTTTGTTATTCCGAACTGCCTTATTGTCTTTGGTCTGACGTCATCGGTGTAGTTGGTCGAAACACCTGCATTCATGAATACATGCTTTCCTTGGAATAGTTTAAATGAGGGAGGGGGTTACCAATACGTGAATACGATGTCGAGGTGACATCTCGGCGTCCCTTTCCCTGGATGCAAGGGTATCCTTCGGGTATATTACTCGGACCTGCCTTTTCCTGGCGATGAGCACTTTCTCTCTTCATTTTACGGATCTTTGAAGGGTGTCGTCGCCCCTCTACTATCGTGGCGATACGTTGTGGCTTGTCGGCTTTGTTTTCCCGATATCCTTCCTCCCTTAGAGTTGGATTCGAGCCTAACTGCTCGATGATACTTGGTGGCGACCTCTATTGAATAACATGGTTGTTGTTCTTTTGGGTTGGTGATCCCGCGCACCCTGTGGTTCTTGCGCCGGACCATAGTTCTCTTGGAGGAGTCTTGGTCGAACAGGTCTGAGCCGCCTGGCATTTCCGGATTCTCTTATGGTGATCACGATGTTCGGCACAACAATGCTGAAATCACGCTCGGCTGGGAGGGGTTTCCCTAGCAGCTGTGCCTTGTTGAATCTGGTTCCTTTGGAGGTTCCTCGAGGGTTCTATCATCGGGCCATCCCCTTGCTTTTGCGAGGTAAGTTGCTTCTCAAATTGTTCCTTCCATTTGCTGCGCATGGATGATACCTCCATCCGCTTTGTATCAGCTCCTTTGTCGGGGGTCTGCTTGGATATACCGAACCCGAGGGAGTTCTTAGAGGGTTGTCCATGGCCCCAATTAGGGA
Source organism: Nicotiana tabacum (assembly GCF_000715075.1). NCBI lineage: Eukaryota > Viridiplantae > Streptophyta > Magnoliopsida > Solanales > Solanaceae > Nicotiana > Nicotiana tabacum. The sequence continues at coordinate 92,025,232 of NC_134080.1, read as the reverse complement.
CTGGTGTCGGGTGTGTGTATCCAACCGGACCTCGGCTGGGTACCTCATCAGGCTCCGCTCGAAATGCCCCGGAGTCGTTGGGCATGCTTTGCTTAGGCTTCGGGTGAGCGCCTGTGTTGGCCAGTCATCTGAGACCGGAATCGATCTCATTTGTCTTATCAAGGGATAGGGTGAGGCTTCCCGCGGCATTTCATTTAATCTTCGTTCGGCCTCAGGTGTATCGGGCCTTCTCGATACTACTTTGGTGGCACTAGCGCGTGATTCCGTAGAGGACCACGCTGGTATAGTAAGCGAGTCTATGAGGTCAGGTGCCAGGCAATGGCGTTGCATCGCGGTTCCTCTCAAAATAGTTTCTTCGAACTTTCTCAACAAGACGGGCTCGAACCCATCACCTCGGGCATCGCTACTTCTGAACGACTACGTGCAAGCGGTGGTGCGCCCGTAGGGATCCAAGGTCCTATCGCACCTAGGGAGTTCTGGCATTCCGGGTTTCTGCGAAGCGAGTTTCGGGACAATTTCTTCGGGAGATGGTTGCTGTAAGATCTTCTACGAACCTGATTCGATCCTTTTGAAGAGGTTCCCAAGCATCCTCACTATGGCGGGGTCGATTGCCAACCCATGTTACTTGATCCCTTGGGTACTAGCTCATCATAAGGGGGTGTTTCCGGGAGGCTTTGCAGCTGAGCAATAGCTAACTGTCATGCCTACAACATTTCAAAAATAACATGAAGACTAACTTCCTATCCTACCCGGGCCGGGGTTTTTTGTGCTTCCTGTTGGCCGTTGTGCCCTACGCTCCTGTCGGTGGGAGAAGTTTCGTCGACTCGTAGTGCACCCTGTGAATCTGTGTCCGCTGGAATTGGTTCGGCAGCGATATCAGGATCACGCAGTGGTTCTCCAGCAGCTGGGATAGCCACGCCATTTTCCCCACAGTTTTTGAGGTTGTCATTCTCAACTTCGTTTACCGAGCTGGACATTTTGGCCTGAAATCAAAGGATATTGGACAAGAAAAAGTATGAAAGATAATGTATGTTTGTGTGACGAAACCAGCAAGAAAATAATCACTATCATTTTTATCCCCACGGTGGGCGCCAAACTGTTTACCGCGAAAACGGTTACGATAATTAAATTTGTAAATGGGACTCTAAAAATACGTGATCTATTCCCGAGCTAGTTGTTAAAGAAGTTAATGCTAAGAGCGTGAAGTATAAAGATAAAATGCGAGTTAAGGCGAGGCAGTAATCAAACCAAAGGGGCCTGCTGCCCGAGTTCGGAGATGGTCGATGGGTCCTCGGGGTCGGCGTTGGTATCGATCTCGGACTATCGGGGATTGTCGGGGATGGGTTAAGCAAGGCTCTATATTGCCAATACTAAACGATACGGTGAAGAACAAGTAAGAAAATAATAAATGCAAAGGAGGTCTCGAGCCTGCGAGGATGAAACACTTAGAAGAAAAGAGATATATATATATATATATATTATTGCACTTGTGGAGAAATGGAGCAATATCCGCCCCTTACAAGGTGGGGCGAGTCCCCTTTATATAGGAGAGGAGACTCGTTTACAAGTACGTGGGGATCAACTACAAAGTACGGTGATGGGATGGCTTGACATGATGCTTCAGCATAGGCTCTGGATAGGTCGGGCCTGTCAGATGTAGCCATGTGCCTAGAGGACTTCCCCCTCTGTCCTGGCTTCGTTCATCATTTTCTCTGAGTTGGGCTTCGACGAGTTCCGAGGTCGATGATTCGGTTGCAACCCCCTACCCTTGGGGTCCCGGGGCATGCTCCCAAAATGTCTTGTCGGCTAGAAATCAAGTCTTCTGATTTTGCCGCGTACAGCCATCATAAGCGATTCCCATCGATTACCCACCTTACTCTGTGACCACTCAGATATCTGCCCTATAATACATCTGTCACACTTCAAACTCACAAATCATAACTTCATCTGATATTGCCCTTCACAAAAAACATTTCCATCGGCTTCATTCACCGTTGGGTCTAGAACTACACATGGCATGATTCCTATAAAACCAGGGATATGTAGGCAGCTCAAAGATCAGGGTTCGACCTCTATTTTCCAAAACACTCGTTCGGTGAAAATCGGTCATAATTTCCTTACCCAAAAAATCGTTCATCCTTCCCAGATAAAGAGGGGCAGCTGTTGATACCCAATTTTTCCCTTATGTATTTTAAATTTTGCACAAATACTTTTAAAATATTGTACATGCATTTACAAACATGCACAAGTGTTTTAAAATTTTCTACAATATTTAAAGGGCCTAAAATCCATTTATTCCTGGATTTTTAATTACATAAATCTTCAAAATTGTCCCTCATATTATTTAATGATGATTTAATCATATAAATTCATCATTTATGTTCATATGAGTGTTCAAATATTTTAATCACATTTTATAAATTACATTTGCATTTTTAAGACTATAATTGCATATTTTGCAAAAATAGCCCCTACATATGCATAACTACCTTATATATACATAAAATAATTTTTTATATTTTTAGAATATTGAATAATTATTTTAAATCACTTTCATGCTTTAAATCATTTTTTATCATTTAATTATCTATTTTTAAAATTATTTTTATTTAGTAAAATGGGTGTTTAACAAATAGCCCTTTTTAATTCCTTTAATTTTTTGGACTTAACCCACTATATTAGCCCAAACCCTCAAAAAAAATACCATCCCAATTCACCCCCAAGCCCAACCTGCCTACCCGACCCAATAACCCATCCAATCGTGGTTGTTGATCATTTAGATCAACGGTCCACATTAACGCTTACCATTTTTAATCCTAACCAAACCCTAACCCCTTTCATTCTCTCCCTTCCGCCGTTACTGATTCCCTCCAACTTTCTATTTTCTCTCGACGCCCCCAAATCCTAATCGCCGTCACCGGCAAAAAGCTCCCGTTTATGGAGTTTCTATGTATTCTTCAACCATTATCGGCCTTCTATACCTCCTGGTTGTTTGATTACGTGGATCCTTAAAAGAATCTCAAGGAGATTCAACCTGGTTCTTTGTCCGAAATTTGTTTACTGGCCTGTCTAGGGCCATTCTCGTTTGTGAGTACTAATTTCCTCCTATTTTTAGTTTGAATCTATGGTTTTTGACCACGTTTCTTTCATCTCTGTTGTTTTGAAACCCTAGTTCTATAAATGCTTTAATATGTTCCGATTTTTGTAGATCTGAAATGATTCGAGCATTATTTGGTGTTTCCCTCGAAAATCTTTTATTTTGGTTAACTGCTTCGATTTCATTTACTTTCTTCTAAAACTAGGGTTCGTTCTGAGTTTCGTCAAAAGGTTTTTAACTTTCAAATGTTGAATCTTACTATCTCTTTACATGTTTGATTAATTTTCGTGTGTATGCTCAAACCTTAGATGTTCTTGTTTGTGGCACTGATTTCTTCATTTTTTTTGTTATTTTGTTTATTTCTGTGAACCAGTTATATTGACTGATTGTATTTTTTGTTTTGAATGATTATTTCCTGTTAAAATCAGTATTCATTGGGATTTTTACTAATTTATTTCTATTAGGGATTCAAATAATTTTCCTGTTATTTTCTAGGATTTTTATTTTTTTTCTTATTTGTGACCCTGATTAATTATACTTACCTTAATTAATTATCAGTATGGTTTGGGGATTTGACTGACTCCCTATATGGTATGATATTGATTACTTGCCTTATTTTAGCCCTAGTTCTGTGCCGTTAATTGACTCTCCTCAATTTAAGGGGTCTCTTCTGGATTTTCCACAGGAATTGATCCCCTAATTGGCTGATTAATTTTATTTGATTATTTTACAGTCTGTGATTTCTTTTTTACCTTATTTGTTTTACCACATTAAGTGCTATATATACCCTCTCATTCTGATTCTTCGAACACGGACAACAGTTTACAAAAAACACATACATACACAAATTTTGCTCTCATCTCTCTCTGCTACTTGTGTTCATTATTTGTCTAGTCGGCTGAATCCTGCCCAGCATGACCATTCTTTGTTACTAAATCAGTAGGATCTTTTATATTAGCATGTTTATCTTCAACTAGACCTATGTGATTCATGCTCATTATTTCTAGTCAGCATATGTACTATCATTCAATTAGATTACATGCTTTCTGCTATTCAACTTAACCTATATGATTCCTTATAATTAGCATGCCCTTCTTCTGTCTTAATCGAATATATATGTCTATCACAATAACATGTTTACTTCTATGTTGACTACAATAATATGTCTACTTATGTTAAAAGTTCCCTCCCTCAAGGTTCGTCGAAACTTAACCTTGGGACGACGTTGTCCACGACAATGGTAAAAGTGGGGAGTTCTCGAGGCACATGACTAGGGCTGAAAAAGTCTAGTAGGCTACTCTAAACCCGAATCAGTGCGCCATCTAGTTGTCCCATCTCCATATCTTTGTAATTAATGCATTTTGTACTATGTTGGGATTCCCCTCGTATATAAAGGGGGCCCTTGTCATTTTGTAAACTTCGGTTGCTTCAGTTGCTCCAAACGAAATATACAAGAACATTCTCTCTACTCTCCAACACATTCTCTTGATATTATTGCCTCTATTTATTATCTTCATTATTGTTCATCATTTATTGCTTGTCATTGGCCATAAAGAGCCTTCGTTGATTTTATTATAACTGTTAGCCATACTCCGATCACCTCCGATAGCTCACAGTCGAGCTCTAGAATCGACATCGAGACCCCCGAATCGACAAGCTCGAGGCCCCGATTGTTAACCTATCGGTTTGGTTATCACCTTACTCCTTACTCTTATCTCGTTTCTAAACCTCACACATAGCATCAACTGCTTAACAACTAGAATAAAAATAGATCACATATTTTTATAGTGCCATAATCAAATTTAATTATTAAAACCATTTTTGCGGTAAACAGTTTGGCACACACCATGGGGCTAAAAATAATAGTGATTATTTTCTTGCTTGCTTTACTACATCACGCAAGTTATCTTTCACGCTTTTTCTTGTCCAAGACCTTTGATTTCAGGTCGAAATGTCTAACTCAGTGAATGGAGGTGAAAACAACAATCTTGAGGACCACGGAGAAAATGGTGTGGGTGTTCCAGGTGTTGGTGTGCCACCACGAAACCCTAGGAATGCACCAGAACCAATCCCCGCGGATGCGGTCTCATGCGATGCCCAACACATCGACATAATCTCCCACACTGACAGGAGCGCGCACCTAGGAGATCAGCAAGAAGCTCAGAAAACCCCGACTAGGGAAGAACGGGAGGTTAGCCTTCATGTTAATTTTGAAATGTTGCAGGCACAACAACTGGCTATTGCTCAGCTACAAAGTCACCAAAAAACTCCTAGCACGGTAGAACCGGGGACAGCTCCCCCAGCCGAGCAGGTACCAGAGAGATCAAGCAACAACGGGTCGGTAGTCGACCTTGCCATCATGAAGATTCTTGAGGACCTCACAAAAAGGATCGAATCGAGTAAGAAGAAGATAGAAGCCAATGACAAAATGGTCGAGACCTAGAACTCTAGGGTCGACCAAATTTCAGGCGCACCCCCGATCCTAAAAGGGGTAGATTCGAAGAAGTTTGTACAAAGCCCATTCCCAGAGGAGGAAATACCAAAACCTATCCCAAAGAAGTTTAGAATGTCAGACCTTCCGAAATACAACGGAACCTCGGATCCCAACGAGCATGTCACCACCTACACTTGTACAGTAAAGGGCAACGACCTAAAGGACGAGGAGATCGAGTCTGTACTGCTGAAGAAGTTCGGGGAAACACTTTCTAAAGAGGCAATGATGTGGTATCACATCCTGGCCCCAAATTTTGTGGACTCATTTGCCATGCTGGCAGATTCCTTCATAAGAGCACATGCTGGAGCCATCAAGTTGGCCACGAGGAAATCCGACGTCTTCAAAATTAAGCAAAGGGAGAACGAGATGCTGTGAAATTTGTATCTCGCTTTCAAATGGAATGAATAGAACTACCACCGATCTCCGACGACTGGGTAGTGCAGGCCTTCACTCAAGGTCTGAATGAGCGAAGCTCGGTGGCTTCGAAGCAGCTGAAATAGAATCTGATCGAATATCCCGCCGTGACTTGGTCGGACTACCACAACCGACACCAGTCAAAAATCAGGGTCGAAGACGACCAGCTAGGAGCCCCCTCGATCTCAGTATACCCAAGCAAGCTTCTGGCGAATGAGCCAAATCCAAACAAAGAAAGATATCAGCCATACACCAAAGACAGAAGGAACACCCCGAGGCACAACCCACCTCGCAACGATCGAAGGATAGACCGAGGACAGAATCCTTGGGGACTCATCAACAAAGCCAGATTCGATAGGAACACGAGCTCAACTGAGGTACCTCGCTTATCAGAATACAACATCAACATTGATGTGTCAGACATCGTGTTCGCCATCAGTAAAATCAGAGACGCCAGGTGGTCCAGGCCTATACAATCAGACCCTTCGAAAAGGAATCATAACTTAGTGCGTGAATTTCACACATGCACGGCCATAGGTCCGAGGATTGCCACCAACTCCGAGAAGAGGTAACCTGACTACTTAGGAAAGGTCACCTCCAGGAATTCCTCAGCGAGCAAGCCAAAAATCAGTTCCGAAAAAGAGAGCCGACTAAGAAGAATGAAATAAATGAGCTACAACATACCATCCACATGATCTTGGGAGGCATTGATGCCCCACAGGAACCCGTGATGAGAAGGACAAAAATACCCATCACCAGAGAAAAGAGAACCCGGGGGTACATACCCGAGGATGCCGTAACATTCAGCGAAGAGGACACTGAGACCTTGTCTCAACCCCACAATGATGCACTAGTAATCTCTTTCCTTGTAAATACATTTCAAATAAAACATGTACTCGTGGATCCAGGTAGCTCGACCAACATTATCTTGTCGAGGGTAATAGAGCAGCTCAGACTGCTTGACCAAATCGTTCCCTCCACTCGAGTCCTCAACGGATTCAACATGGCAAGTGAAACAACAAAAGGAGAAATCACCCTCACAGTCAACGTGGCCGGCACAACCCAGAATGTCAAATTCCATGTCATCAAAGGAGACATAAGGTACAACGCCTTGTTCGGGAGGTCGTAGATACACTGCATGAGAGCAGTACCATCTGCCCTCCACCAAATGATGAAATTCCCGACAAAGAATGGAATGAAAACCGTCTATGTGTAATAGCATGTGACAAGACAAATGTTCGCGGTGCACGATGTGGCGCCAGCACCAATACCTCTACCCGCGAAGGGGCCAAAGGGTAATCAAACTACATCCTCAGTTAAGCCTGATTAAACAAAGCAGAAGATTGTACCGCGTCTTCATCACATACAACTACAACATATCAGACCTCGAAACATCACCGGCACATCCCACACTGAGGTATGCCCATCTCCCTTTGTATTTTAATATATACTCCATCCTAAACTTTATGCAGGCATCTGACCAAGGCAGGCGAAACGCTAAAACCAAGCTCGAAGACCTTAAGGTTTTAAAGCGTCCGTTGTACTCTTTTCCTTCGACTGGGTTTTTATCCCAAAGAGGGTTTTACCGGAAAGGTTTTTAATGAGGCAACATCCACATGCTACCTAAGGCAGACTCGACAAGTATTCAAGACTTCTTTTGCGATCAACCCCGAATACTGAGGGGCATCCCCCCGGAAGGCCATCCGCTCAAAAATGCTAAAAAGCGCCGAACAGGGTCCCAATAGGGAAATCATGTACCAGGCCAAACGGTCGAACGAACCATGTCCATATAACCGGGCCCCCAACGGCAAAAACATGTATACTTGTACCAAGAAATCAAATATTATATTTTATCAAAGAATCTCACACTTCAAAAGAAACTCAACATTTTCGCAAAAAATGACTCCTCTAACGAAAACATCCCGAGTGCTTGGGGACTAGCGTCAACAATTCGAAACCTGAGCGATCCCCAAATCAGAACTCCAAACTCATAAGACCTCAATGAGGCAAAATAACACAATATCTCCAAGGCCGAAAGTGTCCCGAACACTCGGGGACTAGCGTCAAACTCTCAAAAATCGCACGACCTCAGGGTCAAAATCTCCGAAATCGTAAGCCCTCAATGAGGCAATACCAAGTTTACAAGTATCGGTTCCTGAGTTAGGATACCCTCGATGACTCGGGGACTGTCGCCAATCACCATTCATTAAAAACCCGAGGCCATAAGACCCCGAGCGGGCAGCCTCGGTCTTGTAAGACCTCAAGCAAGGCATGAACCACACTTGTACCAAGTGGCAATATCTGTAAGACCTCAAGTAAGGCATGAATCATACTTGTACCAACTTTGCAAAGTATAAGACCTCAAAGACATGAAAATTTTGTACGACCTTACTAAAAGCATAAACCCGATCTCAAAGTTAAGGCTATATATCGAACTTGTAAGACCCCTAAAAGGCATACCCTCGATATAGACGCCAAAACTACTTTACTCGGGATCAAAAGTTACTCCGGCCAAGCACAAATGACTATGCTCATAAGGCTGTACCAGCCAAATTAACGCGACTCGGGGACGCCCGACCGTCGCTGCAAAATCACAGGCCTTCAATTACTTCGAATTTACTTCTAAAAGAACTGCCTAAATAGGATACCCTCGATACAGGCAAAAGAGCTTTGACCATGTCAGCTCCTAAACACCGGCTTCAAGATACTCAGCCTCCGAGCCAAACCTCCCAAGGTGCTCGATCATCGCCATATAACGACTCACAATCGAGGCTTTTTTTAAGCCATCAAAGAGCCAGGCAAACACTATTTTAAAACATCCTTATCGAGGGAAAAATAAAGCCTACATAAAAGGTCGCATCGACCCAAGGCGTAAGAGCCATTGTTGCCAGCCCAGTCAAATCCAAAAACTTGAGGGCCGAGTGAGCTCGAGTCGAAATCCGACTCGGAGACTGAACCCATAATAGTTAACTAAATATACATAAGGGCAAGGTGTAAGAGCCATTGTTTCCAGCCCATATAATAGGTTGCTTCGACCCAAGGCATAAGAACCATTGCCGCCAGCTCACATAAAAGGTTGCATCGACCCAAGGCATAAGAGCCATTGTCGCCAGCCCACACAAATCCAAAAACTTGAGGGTCAAATGAGCTCAAGTCGAAACCCGACTTGGAGACTGAACCCAAAATAGTTAACTAAATATGCCTAAGGGCAAGGCGTAAGAGTCATTGTCGTCAGGCCACATACAGGTCGCATCGACCAAAAGCGTAAGAGCCATTGTCGCCAGCCTACATACAGGTCGCATCGACCAAAAGCGTAAGAGCCATTGTCGCTAGCCCACATATGCTAAAAGGTCGCATCGACCAAAAGTGTAAGAGACATTGTTGCCAGTCCACATACACTAAAACGTCGCATTAACCAAAAGCGTAAGAATTATTATTGCCAACCCACATACACTAAAAGATTGCATCGATCAAAAGCATAAGAGCCATTATCGCCAGCCTAAAAACTCGACAACTTGATGGTCAAGTAAGCTCGAGTCAATGCCCGACTCAGGGACTGAGCCCAAAATAGTTGGCCTAAATATGGCTAAGAGCAAAAACGTGTAAGAGCCTACAGGCTAGCCCAACAAGCCTCAAGGCCATACCATGAATCTAAGGATTCCACTCAGCTCAAAGACCAGTTCATCTAGCTAAAGTCGAGGCGAAAAGAAATGCAGGAGAAAAAAAACTGCAAGGTTTCTTCTTCATACATACATACAGAAAAATACAAACTCCATTTACAACATACTTCGAATGTACTACGTGCAGAACCGGAAAGCAATTTCTACATCCCCCCCCCCCCCCCCGCGGACTATGGCTCGTCGGCCTCATCTTCGTTATCCTCGGCATCGGACAGAAGCAACCGAGCACCATGCTCGTCTGCCCTCTCCTGCGACAACTCTTCCGAGAGGTCAAAACCCCTAGCACGGATCCCCTCGAGGGTTTTTTGCCGAGACTTACACCGAGCGTATTTTTTGCTCATATCGTTGCGGTCAAGGATCTTTCTCAACTTAGCTTGAGCATCAGCAGCGTCCCTCAAATAGACCGCCACTTTCTGGTTAGCCTTAGCTCAGCTCATTACAGCTTCAGCTCGGGCATCCACAAACTCGGCCCTTATCTTCGAGAGCTCAGTCTCGAGCTTCGCAATTGTATCTTTTCGAACCAAGATATTATCACTGTCGCGCCCCTTCTTTCTCACGAAATCGGGTTTATGACATTTGGGAGGACAACTCATCCCCTTTCGGGAATTGGGTTTGAAGTGAAAAGTCGCCACATAATGATTTGAGTGCATTAGGACACTAGGGAAGGTTTGATTTGAACAACCAGAGATTGGGTAAGGGCTTGAAATTATCTCAAGGAGAAGGTGTTAGGCAACCCTCAAGATCCACCAGTGTGGTTCTCGGCCAAGCTATTATTATGACTTTAGTGCAAATAACACATAGGCAAATAAAGGCTTGAAATAAGAGGGGATTTTCACGTAATGGTTACAAATAAACAAAAGTAAGAAAAAGGAACTAAAAGAGTTGATTTTCTTAAAAGAAATTGTTTAAAAAAATATTTAAAAGAAACAAAGAAAACAAAGGAAAGGGGGGTCCTAAATTTATTAATAATATGGATCACCCCATATAACATCCGGTAATCACTCCTCAGTGAGGGGCTACACGTGATGTTGTTGCGGGGTCATCATATCTATATCTACCCTTTCCTACCCTATTAAGGTATTAAAGTGTGGAATGGTCTCGTTCACTTATTGCATGCTATTACCCGCCCCAATCCTATCAGTCCTGGAGGCATTTAGGACTACTAATCCTAAAAGGAGGAGGTACAGGGCTCAAACAGACCTCCTTTAAACCAAAGAAAGGACATAATGTAGCATGATTTGCATGTACTGTTTAAGGTCTGATTAAAACTTAAAAGGGTCGAGGCAGATTGATTTATTACATAGTTCAGATAAGAAGCTCGAATCAGGCCTGCCTGCTAGTTGTAGCATATAAAATCTGATTCAGTATATAAACTTTCACCCTATGGCTTGCCTAGGTGTTAGACCCTATAGGCATGATATCTAATGATTCTAGAAACAATGAAGTAAACATGAATACATACTAGTTTAAGAAAAAAAATCATTTGTTATTAAAGAAAGGCGAGTTTTAGCAAAAGAGCACAAGTCATTTTTTATTGGTTTTAACCTTATAAGCAAATGAAGCAGTTCAGATTTGATTAAAGCTCTTATAGGCATGCTTTCTATGTGTTGTCAATTTTGGACACTTTTACAGACATAGAAGGAGTGCATAAATCCTATAGGCAAGGCATCTAAATGTTGTACTTCGTTTAAGCCTATGAACATGATATCTAGATGCAGTTAGTTATTTAAGCCCTATAAACAGGTTTGCCTAGTGACAGATGCGTATGCAGGATTCGCATTTCCAGTTAACTACGAGCATGGTATCTATATGAGAGATGCAGAAAATAAACTATAGGCAGGATATCCATATGAATGCAGAATTTCAGAAAACTATAGGCATGATATCTATATAGGTGTAGAATTCCTTATAGGCATAGTATCTACATATGAAAGTGCATAATTCCTATAGGCAGGATATCTATGTGATAAGCAGAGATCAGAAATTCCCTATGAGCAGGATATCTGCCCCTTTTACATACAAAGTTATTCCCCCCTTTTTTCACTAGCCATCCCAAATAGTTTATTACAAAGTTATTACAGTTCAGAAAAATAAGGTAAAGAAAATACATCAGAAGTTGAAAATTACAACCAAGGAGAGCCTGATTCAGACTTCTTATCTGAAGTATGAAGTAAACCAACTCCAAATATCATGTTTCAAAGCCTTTTTACCACTTGGGTGTGTTAGAGTTCCTTAAGAGTTTCATAAGAACTCCGGGCACTGCTTACATCCAAATGTATCGCCTTATTAAGCAAAGGTGTAGTGTGGAAGGGCCAGCCCTCAGGTGTCCAAGTTTAGAGGGAACTCAACGTCCCAAGGCAAGGCTCACAAAAGGGGGGCAGAACTTAGAGACTAGGAGAGAGTGAAAGTGCAGAATTCTGAAAGGGGAAAAGGGGAAGGGAAACAGTACACATAGGGATATAAGGAATGGGGGATTGTGGGAGCACAAGAAGAGCAGGCTGATGGGCATACCCAACAATGGGATATGCTGGCACACCCTCTAGCCTGTTTAGAGGTTAAGACCCCATTGGTTCAAAGCTCAATTCATGGACAACAACTCCTATTGCCATGCCCTAAGCCACCATTTACAAACACATAGGGGTAATGGGATGGGGAGCAAAGATTCACAACAAAAACAGTCAGTAGAACATAGGCACACTAAGCTAATTGTAAAACTCTACATAAAACAATAAAGTAGACACGGATACAAAGACTGTAAGTAAACACATTGGGGTGATGCTGAAACTTAAATCAGGACATACCAGTTTCGAAGAAATAAGTAGAAAAAGCAGTAGTCTTGTAAAAGCCAAAGTGCCAACAGGAAGAAAGAATACTATAAGTGTGAGTTCAGAAAAGATTGTGAAATTGTGAAGTCTGAAATGTGTGTTTTGTGAAAAGGGTCGTGCCTTTTATAGTGTAGAAAGCAGGCAGAAACAAGGTAAGAAAATAGTTTGAAAACTGATTGTCAATCAATTACACAAGGCTTCCCTTAATTAAGGGATTCATATTCAAAACGAGTAAAACCATTTAAGGTAAGGAATTGAATAAACACTTTGTGTGAAGCATGCAATTGAGGGAAAATACATAAAGGTTATTTAAGGATAGGGTTTTGACAGTACACGGTTTGTACAAATAAGGTAATGAAGTCAATTAACAGCTAGTAAATCACAAGGTCTGAGATTTGGTATGAATGTACCAAGTCAGAAAATATGAAGAAGGGTTTTACTTAAGTCGAGTAATAGAGGAAATCAGTAAAAGATAGAAAGAAATCAATCAAGCTATATTCAGAAGGAAGTTTGCACTAATTGTAAATTTGAAAACCATTTAGAGGAAAATTCATCATATATAAGGAGCATGTGAGCATGAAAGAAGACTATCGTGTAAATCAGTAGAAAAAATCTAGTGTAGAAGCGTTTAGCAAAACGTTCAGCATTATATGAAAACAAAGATGTCCAAACTCAGTTCAGAGACTCAAAGTCAGTCTGAAAGAGTTAAGGGTTCTATAATAAAACCCTAGTTCAATCAAACATCGGCAGAACCCCCAAATTCTAGGGTTTCCATCTTGAATCAAGTACAGAGATGAGGAGGCAAGTAGTCGAATCGAAACATGTTTAGAGGTTTCAGAAAAGAACTGAAACTTCTAACATGCTTCTTCCAGCAAATAGAGTAAAGAAACTAATTCGAAACATGATGAGAAAAGACTAATAAGAACAGTAGAAGAAAGCATGCTAAAGAAGATCCTTTTAAAAGAAACTTAAACAAAGTTCAATAGAAGAAAAATAATAAGAACACGGTAGAAGAATACAGTAGGCGAAACATACCAGAATATAGTAGAAGAAAATAGCAGGACATAGTAGAAAAGCATACAAAAACTTAGTATAGAAAGCACAGTAGAAGAAAACAAGAACGGAATATAGAAAGCATAGTAGAAGAACATACATGGTAGAAGGAAAACATAGAACCAGTAGAGGGAAATACACACAAAAAAAGGAAGAGAAAGTCAGATAAACACTTAAGCATTTTCAGAAAACCCTAAATCGTAAAAGAAAGACTTTGAAAAGTAATTTTCGAAAGAAAAGTTAGGGAGATCATTTGAAAACTCAAAGAGAGCACAGATACACAACGGATCTAAAGAGATCGGAGAAAACCTTGAAGGGTTAGGGTTTCAGAAGAACCCTAGAAATGAGAAAGGCTTTGAAAAGGTCACCCATCAGAGTCAGAGAGGTCAGAACCAGGCTCAAAACACCATGGTACGCCGGAGCAAGGCCGGCGATGACTCTGGAACCTTGAATCGGCAAAGGTCTGGGTGCAAACCTTCAAGGCCTGGCCTCGAATCTTTAGGTATCAGGTGTGTAAGAGCAAGGGGAGTTAAGTATAGGGCCCTCACAGCTTGGGAAGCCATGGTTTCCGGTGGGTTTCGAGGTGGAAGATGATGAGAGGCAGCTAGGGTTAGGGAAGATTCAGAGGTGGCGGGTGAACTAAAATGATTTTAGGGTTGGGGTGTTTGTGAATTAAAAAAAGGAAAGGTAAAATCGTGGCCGTTGTTTATTTTGATCAACGGCCTGGATAAAAAGGGGATCCGAGCGGGTTGGATAAACGGGTCAGGGGTCGGTTAATTTAATATTGCAATTGGGTTTAATTGGGGGATTGATTTGGGCTACAATTGAAATGAAATAGGGGTAGTATTTAAATAGCCACTTTTACCCCTTTCGTTTTATAAAAAATAGTAAATGATTTCTAGAAATAAATTAAAGGTACCAAACTAACTAATAATGTATAAATATTAAACAAAAATACTGGAATCAATTTTGTAATTATAAACGCAATTAAATCTTACACTAGGCTGAAATTGCAATTATATGCAATTTAGCTTTAAAATACTAAATAAATTTGTAAAAATGTGTAAAAATTACCTTAACTATATTTTGGTATAAATATTGGTTTTTGTACTGCTAAAATAGGGCAATAAATTGATTTAAAACTCTTTAAAAAATTAGAAAAAATACTAAAACATTTGGACACACTTATATATGCATACATATGTTATTTTGAAAGTATTTTGCATTTATAAAAAAACTATACAGGGAAAAATTGGGTATCAACAGTTGCCCCTCTTTACACGGGAAGGATGAAAGAGTTATCGGGTAAAGATATAATGGTCAATTTTCACCGAACGAAATGGTTTGAAGAATTTGACAGAGCTCTAGCTCCTGAGTTGCCTATATATCCCTGGTGTTACAGGAATAAGGCCATATGTAGTTTAGGATCCGTCGGCGGAATATGACGATGGAGATTTTCCAAGGCGGACGTCATATTTGGGTTAGGATGGATGGTTAAAGTCTAATAGGGCTGCGGGAACTGGAGCGGGATTGCTCCTACTGAGACGATTGTTGCTCGCCGGTTTACCTGCAAATGAACAATATGTTGTGCGGAAATTTAAACATGATGCAAGTTCCTGTCGGACCATGAAATGTTGTCTTTGGACGGTTAGGATGACATCCTTAAACCATGACGTCCTAGGCCATGAAGCCTATAATAAGGATTCGTAGGCCATGAAATGGTGCTCTCGGGCCATGAGAATGATACCTCTGAACTATGACGCCTTTGAATAATGATATGCAAAAGATAAAAGGGGTCCTTAGGCCATGGCATGGCGTTCTCAGGCTATAAAAATGGTGCCTCCGAACAATGACGCCTTTGGATGATTTGGCGATCTTTCAACTTATGAGATGCAGTAGGTGGCGATCTTTCAGCCAGTGCAAATGTAAATAAGGTGGCGATCTTTCAGCCAGTGCAAATGTAAATAAGGTGGAGATCTTTCAGCCAATGCAAATGTAAATAAGGTGGCGATCTTTTAGACATGCAAGATGTAAATAAAGTGGTGATTTTTCAGCCGATGCAAGGTATAAATGCAGTGGCGATCTTTCAGCCGATGCAAGATGTAAATAAAGTGGCGATCTTTCAGCCGATGCAAGATGTAAATAAAGTGGCGATCTTTCAGCCATGCAAGATGTAAATGAAATGGCGATCTTTCAGCCATGCAAGATGTAAATGAAGTGGTGATCTTTCAGCCGATGCAAGATGTAAATGAAGTGTCGATCTTTCAGCCATGCAAGATGGAGGTAGAGCCGATGCAAGGTGTAAATGAAGTGGCGATCTTTCAGCCATGCAAATGGAGGTAGAGCTTAACCTCGGAAGGTAGAATGGTAGCCTTATGCAATGCAGAGAATGCAGATGGAGACAAAGCTTAGTCTCGGAAGGCAGAATGGTAGCCTTATGCAATGCAGAAAATGTAGATGGAAGTAGAGCTTAACCTTGGAAGGCAGAATAGTAGCCTTATGCAATGCAAAGAATGTAGATGGAGGTAGAGCTTAACCTCGGAAGGTAGAATGGTGGTCTTATGCAATGCAGAGAAAGCAGATGGAGACAAAGCTTAGTCTCAGAAGGTAGAATGGTAGCCTTATGCAGGAAGAAAAAATGGCAAAAGGCAATAGAGTTCTCTTAGCTGATAGCGGATTGCGGTATCATGATTGCTGGGGATATTGTGTCTGCTGGGGATATTGTTGTGCGGATAGCAGTTGCGAGCAAGTGCAACATTTCGGAGAGTTGTATTCCTGAACTTTGTGAGTGAGCATATAGTATATTTGATGATTTTGCAACTCAAGTGCCTGCATCCAAAGAAAAATCGTAAGTTTGAAAAGGGGGAAAGGTTAGTTCGTTTCCCCCTGTCTTTGCTTGACTTGCTCAGCTTTGATCCGGCGATACCGTATATATCACTAGGGTAGCGTTGCTAAACAAGGAAATTTTAGTAATAAACATGCATGATTTAGTAAAAGCATAACATAAGTATATAATTAAGAATAGTTTTCTTTAGATGAACCGACGACTGCGACGTGGTTCAAGACATTGCAACTTCTCTTGCTCCGGAATTTTGAGGGTCCTCCTCAAAATTCTGCCCCAGTTTACTGGGTTGTTGCTTCTGACGGCTGTTAATGATAAATGGCTGGAATTTTGAGGGTCCTCCAAAATTCTGCCCCAGTTTACTGGGAATCAGGTCAGGCGTAGTTCAAATTACATCATATAAGGAAAGCATAAAGATTACACATAGTATCACTTGACTTCGTCTGAATTGATCGGCTTTGGCCAAACTTCTCCGTCCATTTCTGCAAGTATAAGGGCTCCTCCTATCAGAACCTAGTGAACCATGTACGGATCCTGCCAATTGGGAGAGAATTTCCATTTGGCTTCATCTTGATGCGGAAAAATTTTCTTTAACACCAGTTGCCCCAGTGTGAATTGTCTCGGCTTGACTCTTTTGTTGAAGGCTCTGCACATTCTATTCTGATAGAGCTGACCGTGGCAAACTGAATTCGTTCTCTTTCCATCTATAAGAGCTAGTTGCTCGTAATGACTCTTCACCCATTTTGCATTGTCGAGCTCTGCTTCCTTTATGATCCTTAAGGAAGGAATTTCTACCTCAGCAGGAATGACTGCCTCTGTACCATAGACCAGCATATAAGGGATTGCTCCTATTGATGTGCGAACTGCGGTACGGTATCCCAATAAAGCAAACAATAGCTTTTTGTGCCACTGCTTATGCTTTTCTATCATTTTCCTTAGTATCTTCTTGATATTCTTGTTGGCGGCCTCTACGGCTCCGTTCATCTGAGGTCTGTATGCTATAGAATTCTTGTGTTTGATCTTGAAAGTTTCACGCATGGATTTCATCATATCACTGTTGAGGTTGGATCCATTATCAGTAATGATTGACTCTGGAATTCCGAACTAACACACGATACGGTCGCGGACGAAATCCGCCATGACTTTCTTAGTCACTGCCTTGTAAGATACTGCTTCAACCCATTTGGTGAAATAATCAATCGCTACTAGGATAAATCTATGCCCATTTGATGGGGCAGGTTTGATTGGTCCGATAACATCCATTCCCCAGGCGGCGAACAGCCACGGTGAGCTTGTTGCATTAAGCTCATTTGGAGGCACCTTTATCATTTCTGCATGTATCTGGCAGTGGTGGCACTTTCGAACATACTGGATGCAGTCTGTTTCCATAGTTATCCAAAAATAACCAGCTTGGAGTATTTTCTTTGCTAAAACAAAGCCATTCATATGTGGACCGCAGGTCCCTGCATGAATTTCCTCTAATAGCCTGGATGTTTCATTTGCGTCGACACACCTTAGTAATCCCAAATCAGGAGTCCTCTTATATAGGATTCCTCCGCATAACCTCCGAAGCTTGCGCTTCTGAGTAGCGTTTGCGAGTTCTGGATATTCTCCTTTTGCCAAGTATTCCTTGATATCATGAAACCAAGGCTTTCCGTCTGCTTCTTCTTCAACATGAGCACAATAAGCGGGCTGATCATGGATCGTTACCGGAATGGCATTATTAAATTCTTGTCTAGATGTTGTATCATGGATGATAGGGTAGCCAGTGCATCGGTGAATTCATTCTGGACCCTGGGAACATGCTGGAATTCTATCTTTGTGGACCTCTTTCTCAACTCCTGTACATGATGCAGATAAGGGAGTATCTTGGCGTTCTTGGTCGCCCATTCCTCTCGGACCTGAATCCCCAATTACTAGCAACTCTTGGATGTTCATGTCAATGGCCATCTTGAGCCCTAAGATGCAGGCTTCGTACTCGGCCATGTTGTTGGTGCAGGAGAACCTGAGTTTGGTAGATACCGGATAATGCTGACCGGTTTCTGATACTAGGACTGCTCCTATGCCAACTCCTTTGAAATTTTCTGCTTCATCGAAAAATATTCTCTAACCGTCATAGGATTCTACAATGTCTTCTCCTATGAATGATACCTCTTCATCAGGAAAATATGTTTTCAGGGATTCGTATTCTCTGTACATGGGATTTTCAGCAAGGTGATCTGCTAGTGCCTGTCCTTTGATTGATTTATGAGTCACGTAGACAATGTCAATTCACTCAACAGGATTTACCACTTAGCCAACTTGCCAGTGGTCATGGGCTTCTGAAAGATGTACTTCAAGAGATATATTCTTGATATGAGATATGTAGTATAGGCATAGAAGTAGTGCCTCAACTTCTGAGCTACCCAAGTCAAAGCACAATAGGTGCGCTCTAACAGAGAATACCGAGCTCGGTACAGGGTGAACTTCTTACTCAGGTAATAGATAGCCTGCTCCTTCCTCCCCGTTTCATCATGCTGCCCCAGAACACAACCAAACGCTCCATACAATACTACAAGGTAGAGTAATAGAGGTTTACCTCGCTCAGGCGGAACTAAGACTGGTGGTGTTGATAGGTATTCCTTGATTCTGTCAAAAGCTTTTTGGCAATCATCAGTCCATGTGGTAGCGATGTCCTTCTTTAACATCTTAAAAATCGGCTAACAGATGACCGTAGATTGTGCTATGAATTAGCTGATGTAGTTAGTCTTCCCAAGAAGCTCATTATGTCCTTCTTGTTCTTTGGCAGTGGCAGTTCTTGAATAGCTTTGACCTTAGATGGATCCAGTTCTATCCCTCGGCGACTCATAATGAACCCAAGTAGTTTTCCGGCAGGAACCCCAAATGCACATTTTGTGGGATTCAGTTTCAGGTTGTATATTCTTAGTCTGTTGAAGAACTTCCTCAAATCTTCCATGTGGTCAGTGGCTTTCTTGGACTTTATGATGACATCATCTACATACACCTCAATCTCCTTGTGTATCATATCATGGAAGATAGTAGTCATGGCCCTCATGTAGGTGGCCCCTGCATGCTTTAACCCAAATGGCATCATCTTGTAGTAATACATCCCCCACGGTGTAATGAAAGCTGTTTCCTCAGCATCTTCTTCGTCCATCCAGATCTGATGATATCCAGCGAAGCAATCTACAAATGATTACAACTCATGCTTGGCGCAATTGTCGATCAGGATGTGTATGTTTGGCAAGGGGAAGTCGTCCTTTGGACTGGCCCGATTGAGATCCCGGTACTTGACACAGACTCTGACCTTCCCATCCTTCTTCGGCACCGGCACAATATTGGCTAACCATGTCGGATATTATACTACCCTGAGGACCTTAGCTTTGACATACTTAGTGACTTCTTCCTTGATCTTCAGACTCATGTCGGGTTTAAACTTTCTGAGCTTCTGTTTTACCGGTGGACATGTCAGATCAGTTGGCAATTTATGGGCCAACAATAGATGTGCTCAAACCAGTCATGTCATCATATGACCAGGCGAATATGTCCTCATATTCCTTAAAAAAATTTGTGTATTCTTCCTTTTTTGACGATGACAAATGAACGCTGATCTGAGTTTCTTTGATATTTTCGGCATCTCCCAAGTTAACAATCTCGGTCTTGTCCAGGTTGGACTTAGGTCTGTTCTCAAAATTCTCAACCTCTTTAACAATCTCTTCTGGTATATCATCTTCCTCTGAATCTATGTTCGTTTGTTGCGTTGTCTCGTTGCATGTCACAGCCATTGGTTCATCAAGATAGGTAATAGTAATGTTGTATAAGTAAAGTAATGAGAGAAAATAATAAGAGTAAGATTTGTAAGGAAACCGAAATGCTTTGATAAATTTCATAACTGTTTTGAACATTGGAAGCTCTTATTGCGAAAATTCAAAAATGCGAAAGGAAAATCAACTAGTAAAAATAAAAGATAGTGCATGATGCTTTGTTCAGCCTTGCTACCCCGAGGCTTTCCGAGCTCTGGTGGTTCTAATGGTCCAATTGCTGAGGCGTGCTCCTCGTCTTACGACCTATATGGAAGGGCCTCCCTCCCCCTTCTCCTCGAAAATGACACAACAATCTATGTTATCTTCTTCTAGGAACAAATTCCTCACTACTGCCAGTGCTTCCTCTTCTTCCGACCCATAGATAACATCGACCGGCTGGAATGTCTGCTATAAATGTGGTATTGGCTGCTCCAGCGGGTAGTATGGGCCGCGCTATGGTGGCGACCAATTGTTGAATTCCTCCCAAGTATACTCGTATCCCAGACCGAAAGTGGTGCCATGTTTCTTCAATTTGATCAGCTTGGCGATTCCTTGGAGGTTCTTGCCAAGTCCCTTGCCAGGCTCATATCCGCTCTAGTTCAATATGCTTT
The DNA here is from genome assembly GCF_000715075.1 of Nicotiana tabacum. NCBI lineage: Eukaryota > Viridiplantae > Streptophyta > Magnoliopsida > Solanales > Solanaceae > Nicotiana > Nicotiana tabacum. The sequence goes on along the minus strand of NC_134080.1, from coordinate 92,004,413 downwards.
CAATTTTGTTGTCCCACCATTTGTCTTTGTCAACGGCGTTGACTCGCTCAATGTGGTGATAGGTTTCCCTGCCTATCTTTCTCCTTCCTCCAATTGTTGGGATGGTCTGGCGACTGTAGATGTGATTGCTACCGTCGCCGTGAATGATCACCTCTTGGTGGTTCCACTCAAATTTCACCGCCTGATGCACTGTTGATGCTACGGCCCCAGCGGCATGAATCCACGGCCATCCCAACAGCAAGTTGTAAGATGTTGGCACGTCTATTACCTGAAAATCAATGTCGAACCAAGTAGGCCCCATTTACAAACACAGGCTGATTTCCCCAATGGTGGATCTTTGGGAACCGTCGAAAGCTTTGACGTTGATGGCCCCATCCTTGATCTCATGCAGAACCTTTCCCAATGTTCTAAGTGTTACCAACAGACAAATATTAAGGTTGGACCCTCAATCAATCAGGACCCTAGTGATAAAATAATCTTCGCATTGCATAGTGATGTGCAACACTTTGTTGTGACTCAACCCTTCTAGTGGCAGCTCATCTTCATGAAAAGTGATCTTGTGACTTTCCAATACCTGCCCTACCATGCTTGCCATTTCTCCTCCGGTGATGTTGCTTGGTACATATGTCTCACTCAGCACCTTTAACAAGGCATTCTTATGTACATCGGAACTTTACAGCAAAGCTAGGATAGAAATCTATGCCAGTGTTTTGTTAAGTTGATCAATGACTGAGTATTCCTTGGCTTGTATCTTTCTCCAGAGATCATCGGGCCCGGTTTTAGTGATGGTCGGCCTACCAAAGGCCTGCTTACTCGACTCAGCTAAATGCTCCAGAGTATAAACCCTGCCGGTTCTTGTCATACTCGGTGCCGCAACCGTTTCCTCGAATTTAGCTTTCCCTTTCCTTCTCGCCTCAGCTGTGTAATCCCAAGGTATGGCATTTGTTTGGAACGGTGTTACGGCCGACATTGTTACTAGGATGGGCACCTTTACTCTGAACGGAGCATGTATTTTGGAGGGTAAAACTGCAACTTCAAACGGTAGGGATGTATTTGCTAGAGACCCAAACTTGACCTCAATTGGTGTTGGCGTCTTTGTGGGGGGGTGCTTCAAACTCAAGTGGTACAGATATGTTTACCTCGGCATCCCCAGAAGGCAGAGTTTGGACTACAATTGGATTTAGGGTGATAATTGGCTTCTTTGGTTTGTCACCTTTTGTGATTAAACCGATCGATCCTTTGGGATCCCAATCATCCTCTATTTCAATCATGTGAACACCTATACCCTTATGGTCTGGTAGAGGGTTGTTGTGGACGTTCGGAGTAGGCTCCTTTGCTACAAAGATCTTGTTATCGATCAGAGTCTGGATCTTATCTTTCCGAGAGCAGCACTCATCAATGGTATGCCCCTTCATGCCAGAATGGTTTGCACAGGATTTATTTGGATTAACCCACTGAGAAGGGTTTTCAGGGGTTATAGCAGGGATAGGGGTGACATAACCAGCAGCTTTGAGCCTTTCGTACAACTAGTCAATCGGTTCAGCAATGGCGGTATACTGTTTGGGGGGTCTGCAGTCAAAATTTGGTCGAGGTCTAGGAAAGTTTTGACATGTGGGAGGTGATTAATAGTGGGATGGCTGAGCATTGTAGGCTTGGTAGACATGTGCGGATTGGGAATATCTGGGTGAAGTAGGTTGATATGTGGGAGGTGGGGGTGATTGTTAAGTAGATGGTGGAGTTTGGTAAGAGGGTGAGGGTGTTTGGTAATTCCGGGTAGACTGATATGTGAGTGGAGGTATCGGATAGGCTTGGTATTTGATAGGGGATTTGGCTCTTTTTGCAACCATTACGACACTTATGCCCCTTTTCTTGGACATACCACCAGACTGTAAAGCCTTATTGGTAGCTTGCAAGGCTTCAAAGTTCGTAACCATACCACTTTTTATGCCCTCTTCAATCCTTTCACCCAGCTTGATAATGTCGGAAAATTTCTGGCTCTCAATCAACATCAACCTTTCATAGTACTTCGGGTCTTGAGCCCGGACGAATAACTTGTTCATTTTTTCTTTTTCTAAAGCAGGTCTGACCTTAGCAGCTTCTGATCTCTGGCGAGTGGCATACTCACAGAATGTTTCTGTGGGTTTCTTCTTTAAGTTCTGAATGTAGAACACATCTGGTGCATTTTCTATGTTGAACCTGAACCTGTCCATAAATTCAGACGCCATACTCACCCAGTTCGATCATTTCTTCGGGTCTTGGCTAATGTACCAAGACAGAGCATCTCCTTTCAGACTCCTCATGAAAAGCTTCATGTGAATCCTTTCGTCTTTCCCTACTCCGACCATCTTGTCACAGTATGTTCTCAAGTGGACTCTCGGATCCTCTGTACCATCAAATATTTCGAACTTAGGAGGTTTGTACCCCTCGGGCAGTTCGACATCCGGTTGCATACAAAGATCTTCATAGTTCAACCCTTCAATCCCCTTACTTCCTTCGACGCCCTAAATTCGACTAGTCAATTTCTTGAGTTCCGCAGCCAGGTTCCTGATGAGTGAGTCTTTATCATCAAACTCGGGTGTGCTTGAGATAGGTTGGGTGGAGTGTGGCATGGCTTCCACATATATAGGGGTGTTATGGTGGAAATGGTCATTTGTGGAATTCAGAGGTTCTGGGATGAGCAGTGGAGTATTGCTGGATATGTGGCATGTATTGCAATAGTGGTGAGGAGCGGGATGATTTTGTGGTTTTGGGATGTTTTGTGGAGGCGTGGGGTTCTGAGCGTTTGGAAAATTGATATCTGGAGTGGTGAGGGAAAATGACAAGTTTACCAGATTCCGAACCTGATCAAGTTCCTCCTGAAATTTCAACAGTTTTTGCTCGAGTTGGGACACACATTCTTTGGAGACCTGAGCACCATGAGTGACCTCTACCCGTTCAGTTGAGTTTTCCTTTCTGGTGTTGTTCAAATCTTCCATCTTTCCTTTGATCTTGCTTCTGATAGGACTAGGAGGAGGAGTGGGTGGAGGGCCCTTTGATCTTGTGGAATATGATGACAATGCCAGAGTGTACAAACTAACCTTTGGGGAGGGGAGTAACTAAACAAAAAGTAAAAACAAAAAGGTAACAAGTCAGTGGGGATTATAAGAAAGTGTTGTGATATTTAAACACATAGTGCAAGAATGTAAATCGCGTCCTAATTTGGGAGCCTCGTTGTGCCCGAGGTAGGCCTAGCAACAAATTAATTTGGAGAACTTAGAATGCTAAATACCTCATTTTATTGATAAAAAGTAGACGAATCCCAAAACGATACTAAATAACAAGGAATAAAATGTCACTAGTGGCCATTGGCCTTATTACATTCAATAAAGTAAAAGAAAACTCCTATCTATTTGGTCCTAGAAGGACCTTCCCTAGATACGACATCTTTGTCTCCATCGAACAGCTTCACCAGCTCGCGAAGTCCCAGCAGCAGGTAGGCTCTGGCTAGGTGTCCACCCTCGTTTCCTTCAGCATTCTGGCAGTCCTTGATCCTCTTGAGAAACTTCCTTTCCAGCTCCACTAAACCTCGTTTCAGGTATCCTAATAGCTTGTTGGCACTGACAGCCATGTCTTTCCACTCTTCAATCAGTTTTTGGTGGGCTTCTTGAATCTCACGGTGCTCGCTTTCACATTCCCGAATCCTCTTGCGCAGTTGGTTGTATTTTATTTTTGCTTCAGCCCTTTCATCGATGATTCTGTGACCTCGAACAAACCCGGGTTGGCCCAGACCATTGTGATTATCCTCCAGCCAGCCTGAATAGTATGGGGTGCAGCCAGCATGGTATCTATCTGGTTCAATAGTATCTCTTCCCATGATGATCTTGCAATGCCACATATGAGCTTGGCACTTATAAGGACTGTCATCAGCTTGGAAGTCATCCCGGAAGTGACTCATCTTGTTGACCCTTGGTATAACCTGCTTTCTACCAGCCTGTCTCATAACTCGGAGAGGGACATAAGGGTAGGTTCCTCTCAAACCGATCAGTATCAGAAATGGTGCGTCCCTGGATCAGGCGATGAACTCTTCAGTAGGGAACCACTCGAACATACATTGTATTTGATCCTCAGTTAGATTTTCAAATAGCTCCACCCAACCCTTGGCATCTTCTGGCTGAGCAAACATGTTGGGCATGTAGTTCATTTGCCTTGGTTGATGGAAGGCTATATGATCATCCCAGTCTATACATTGAATCTCTTGCCGATATTCACCCCTTTGAAGATGCTCCATGAGCTAGAGCTGGAGTAGCAAGTTGCAGCCTTCGAAGTGTTAGGATCCTTGTTGACACGTTTCCAAGGCTCGGTATATCTCTGCGATGATCATGGGAACTACGCTAAATGGTTGTCCACCAATTCCTTCCATTAAAGTTTTGGTGACCATGGCTAGCCTGGTGTGGATACTTGTTTTCTTCATTGGAAACACTATCATCCCCAAGAAGCAGAACATGAAGACAAAGACCCTTCGGTGAATATGCCCCAACGATGTAAGGGCGAACTCATCTGGATAAGTACGGTAGGATTTGCTGTGACCGTACCTCTCAAACAAATAATCAAAGGGAATTAGGACTCCTTCAAACATGTCAAGTCTTGATTCTTCTTTAGGCCCATAATTTTGAGAAAACCTCTACCCTTGCGATTTTTTGGCATTAACAAACCCGGGGTCTCCCATGGTATACCAGCCAATCCTTCTATTTCCTCTAGTAGGGGTGTCATCTCATCTCTCCGAAGCAAAACACAGACCTATCACAATCCCAGAACAGAGTGGCAGCTTCTATGATTTTGTTGTTGGGTTGGACCTCCAGGAGGGAAGGTAGATTTCCTAGGTATTTTCGGACAAGAGTGTGATCACTGGAATGAAGATCCTCCCACTAGCTTAGCAACCTTGGGTGGATGTTTGTGACCATGCCGAATCTGGAGACTTCGTGCCTCATGTTTCTGCAAGACAAAAGGGTTAGGCCCTTACCTCCATCAGACTCGACTATTAAATACCAATAATTGGCATAAAAGCATTTAGTTCTCCAAATAAATGCATAAAACATGATAGTGTCCGTTTAGGTTTTTGGGAAACCCAGTGAACTTTGGATAAGGCTATCATAAAGAGTCATTATGCGGACAACATAACTGACTCGGCTAGGTTTGACCATGATGCATGCACAATTAAACAGAGTAAGGTTTCTATGGGGGTTTTAGACTGGTACACTTGAGCGGACAACTCAAGAGGGAAAGGCACGGAACTATCGACTACACCGTTGATCGACTGGTTTTACCACAAATACGCCTTTGTCGGATTTAAAGGGTGATAATATCAGAAGAACACAACCACTCATTATAAGCATTGCTATGGTGTTTGTTTGGCACGAGTGGAATATGATGTTGAAAATATGAATACGCAATAATTAAAACAAGTTGACACGTATTTTCACGTTCATAAAGTAATAATTACAAGGATTTAAAACAGTAATAAAGGAGTGCAGTAAAGGAAAACAGTGAAAGAAACAAGAGACAAGTTAGTTTTTGCAGTAGAAGAGGGAATTAAATGCTTAAAGATATTAAACAAATAAAGCACATAAGAAATGTAAAGTCACAGTAATAGCTTGAAATGGTAAAAGCCTAAAAGTCATACCCAGCAGAGTCGCCACGCTGTCGCGCCCCCTTTTTCTCGCGAAATCGGGTTTATGACATTTGGGAGGACAACTCGTTCCCTTTCGGGAATTGGGTTTGAAGTGAAGAGTCGCCACCTAATGATTTGAGTACATTAGGACACTAGGGAAGGTTAGATTTGAGCAACCAGAGATTGGGTAAGGGTTTGAAATTATCTCAAGGGGAAGGTGTTAGGCACCCCTCAAGATCCACTAGTGTGGTTCCCGACCAAGCTATTATTATGACTTTAGTGCAAATAACACATAAGAAAATAAAGGCTTCAAATAAGAGGGGATTTTCACGTAATTGTTACAAATAAACAAAATTAAGAAAAAGGAACTAAAAGAGTTGATTTTCTTAAAAGAAATAGTTTAAAAAAAGATTTAAAAGAAACAAAGAAAACAAAGGAAAGGGGGGTCCTATGTTTATTAATAATATGGATCACCCCACACAACATCGGGTAATCACTCCTCAGTGAGGGGATACACGTGATGTTATTGCGTGGTCATCATATCCATATTTACCCTTTCCCACCCTGTTAAGGTATTAAAGCGCAGAATGGTCTCGTTCACTTATTGCATGCTATTACCCGCCCCAATCCTATCAGTCCCAGAGACATTTAGGACTACTAATCCTAAAAGTAGGAGGTATTGGGCTTATTTGTGGTTTCAAAAGGTAAAATACTAAGGCTACAAACAAAACACATATAGCAAGTTTGGGGAAAGCATATAAACAAATAAAAGGGCTCAAGAAGACCTCCTTTAAACCAAAAAAAAGGACATAATGTAGCATGACTTGCATGTACTGTTTAAGGTCTGATTAAAACTTAAAGGGGTCGAGGCCGACTGCTTTATTACATAGTTCAGATAAGAAGATCGAATCAGGCCTACCTGCTGGTTGTAGCATATAAAATCTGATTCAGTTTATAAACTTTCACCCTATGGCTTGCCTAGGTGTTAGACGAAGACCCTATAGGCATGATATCTAGTGATTCCAGAAACAATGAAGTAAACATGAATACATACTGGTTTAATAAAAAATATCATTTGTTATTAAAGAAAGGCGAGTTTTAGCAAAAGAGCACAAGTCATTTGTGATTGGTTTTAAACTTATAAGAAAATAAAGTGGTTCAGATTCGATTAAAGCTCCTATAGGCATGCTTTCTATGTGTTATCGATTTTGGACACTTTTACAGACATAGCAAGAGTGCCGAAATCCTATAGGCATGGCATCTAAATGTTGTACTTCGTTTAAGCCTATGAACGTGATATGTAGATGCAGTTAGCTAGTTAAGCCCTATAAACAGGTTTGCCTAGTGACAAATGCATATGCAGGATTCGGATTTCCAGTTAACTACGAGCATGGTATCTATATGAGAGATGCAGAAATTTAACTATAGGCAGGATATCCATATGAATGCAGAATTTCAGAAAACTATAGGTAGGATATCTATATGGGTGCAGAATTCCTTATGCAGAGTATCTACATATGAAAGTGCAGAATTCCTATAGGCAGGATATCTATGTGATAAGCAGAGATCAGAAATTCCCTATGAGCAGGATATCTACCCCTTTTACATACATAGTTTTTCCCCTCCTCCCTCCTTTTTTCACTAGCCATCCCCAATAGTTTATTACAAAGTTATTACAGTTCAGAAAAATAAAGTAAAGAAAATACATCAGAAGTTGAAAATTACAACCAAGGAGAGACTGATTCAGACTTCCTGTCTGAAGTATGAAGTAAACCAACTCCAAAGATCATGTTTCAAAGCCTTTCTACCACTTGGGTGTGTTAGAGTTCCATAAGAGTTTCATAAGAACTCCGGGAAGTGCTTACATCCAAATGTATCGCCATATTAAGACAAGGTGCAGTGTGGAAGGGCCAGCCTTCAGGTGTCCAAGTTCAGAGGGAACTCAAGGTCCCAAGGCAAGGCTCACAAGAGGGGGAAAAACTTAGAGACTAGGAGAGAGTGCAAGTGCAGAATTATTAAAGGGGAAAAAGGGAAGGGAAACAGTACACATAGGGATATAGGGAATGAGGGATTGCGAGAGCACAAGAAGAGCAGGCTGATGGGCATACCCAACAATGGGATATACTGGCACACCCTCCAGTCTATTTAGAGGTTAAGACCACATTGGTTCAAAGCTCAGTTCATGGACAACAACTCCTATTTCCATGCCCTAAGCCACCATTTACAAACACATAGGGGTAATGGTATAGGGAGCAAAGATTCACAACAAAAACAGGCAGTAGAACATAGGCATACTAAGCTAAATGTCGAACTCTATAGAAAACAATAAAGTAGACATAGATACAAAGACTGTAAGTAAACACATTGGGGTGATGCTGAAACTTAAATCAGGACATACCAATTTCGAAGAAATAAGTAGAAAAGGCAGTAGTCTTGTAAAAGCCAAAGTGCCAACAGGAAGACAGAATACTATAAGTGTGAGTTCATAAGAGATTGTGAAATTGTGAAGTCTGAAGTGTCTGTTTTATGAAAAGGGTCATGGCTTTTATTGTGTAGAAAGCAGGAAGAAACAAGGTAAGAAAATAGTTTGAAAATTGATTGTCAATCAATTACACAAGGCTTCCCTTAATTAAGAGATTCAGATTCAAAACGAGTAAAACCATTTAAGGAAAGGAATTGAATAAACATTTTGTGTGAAGCATGCAATTAAGGGCAAATACATAAAGGTTATTTAAGGACAGGGTTTTGACAGTACACAATTTGTGTAAATAAGGTAAGGGAGTCAATTAACAGCCAGTAAATCACAAGGTCTGAGATTTGGTATGAATAAACCAAGTCAAAAAAGATGAAGAAGGGTTTTACTTAAGTCGAGTAACAGAGGAAATCAGTAAAAGATAGAATGAAATCAATCAAGCTATATTCATAAGGAAGTTTGCACTAATTGTAAATTTGAAAACCATCTAGAGGAAAATTCATCATATATAAGGAGCATGTGAGCATGAAAGAAGACTGTCGTGTAAATCAATAGAAAAAATCCAGTGTAGAAGAGTTTAGCAAAAAGTTCAGCATTGTATGAAAACAAAGATGTCCAAACTCATTTTAGAGACTCAAAATCAGTCTGAAAGAGTTAAGGGTTCTAAAATAAAACCCTAGTTCAATCAAACCTCGGCAGAACCCCCAAATTCTAGGGTTTCCACCTTGTATCAAGTACAGAGATGAGGAGGCAAGTAGTCGAATCGAAACATGTTTAGAGGTTTCAAAAAAGAACTGAAACTTCTAACATGCTTCTTCCAGCAACAGAACTCATGAATAGCATGTAAATACATTAGAGGGGTTCATGACAAACAGAGTAAATAAACTAATTCGAAACATGATGAGAAAAGACTGATAAGAACAGTAGAAGAAAGAATGCTTAAGAAGATCCTTTAAAAGAAACTTAAACAAAGCTCAATAGAAGAAAAATAGTAAGAACACGGTAGAAGAATACAGTAGGTGAACCATACCAGAACATAGTAGAAGAAAATAGCAGGACATAGTAGAAAAGCATACAAAAACATAGTATAGAAATAGAAGAGTTGAGTAAATCAAAAATCCAAAGGAGGTTCATGGCCAAGGGGAAAGATGTCCGAGTAACGGTGATTTTGGAATGTACTAGTTGTGTCCGAAACAGTGTTGATAAGGTATCAAGAGCTATTTCCAGATATATTACTCAAAAGAACCGGCACAATACGCCTAAAAGATTAGAATTGAATTAGCGGCATCTCCTTCGAGAAGAGCCCATATTCTTTCAGTAATACTATGAGATATATTAGGAAAGACTTCGTTTTCCTCCAACTCCGGGTCAAGGTTTGCATTTATCTCACAGTAGAAGAACATACAAGAACAGAATATAGAAAGTGTCACACCTCCTTTTTACCTGCGCCCGCAGGGGCGTAGGGGAGTAGGGGAGTTTTTTCCAATTGATGGACAATCGAAACGGGATTTATTATTTAATTCAGAGTCTCCACTTGGGGGATTTATGGTGTCCCAAGTCACCAGTTGAATCCCGAATCGAGGAAAAGATTAACTCTGTATTACAGTTCGCGAACCAGAAATCCGGATAAGGAATTCTGTTAACCCGGGAGAAGGTGTTAGGCATTCCCGAGTTCCGTGGTTCTACAACGGTTTCTCAAATGTCATATTCGGCTTATTTATCTGATTTTAATACATGTTGAACCTATGTGCAAATTTTAACTTTTTACCGCTTTTATTATTATTATTTTTAACGAGAATTGCAATGTCGTGAAAACACATCTCGAACCACGTCACATCAATGCACCCGTGTTTATTGACACATTTGGACTCCGTTGAGATTTGGATTTGGGTCACATAAATGTGCACCCAAGTTTAAGAAGATAACATTATTAAATACGCGCCTAAAGCGAATAGCGCATTATTATCTTTGGGGAGGGCTGTGAAATTCACTAAACGGCCCATCCTGAATTCTAAATGTTTCATTTTAACCATTTATTAAGGGCCCCGCAATTTATGTGTTTTTGTTTGGCGAAGCTCATCTCATTTATTATTTTAAAGGCAAACCTAAAAGCGACTATGATTTGCTATTTTTATTATTCTCTCTAAAAAATAAAGAAAAGGCCCTAATTAATTAATACGTCAACAACCTTACTATGAGAAAGGTTGCCTCCAACATTCGGCCTACAAGGACGTTTGCAGCCCAACAAGCCCGGGGTTCGAGCTTGGACTGGAACATCAACACGAATCTGGGCAGCCCAATCAGCTCCAAAGGAATCATCTGATGGCCCAGACCCAAACAGTACTTTATTTACATTATCAGTACTAAACTAGTACTCGATTAACTTGGTATTTTAAACTATTGGGATACGGAATTGAACTATATGAAATCCGAAGCTATTTGAACTTGTTTTTACAATTATTGAAACAAATCAATGCTTAAGAACTGTCATGAAAAAAAAACTAACACTAACCACTTTAATGATTCACGATTTCCTAATAGAACTGCTGAAGGACACATTGAGACTAAAAACCATTCAAGCCTATTTTTTAACTACTGAAATTAAACATTCAAGGTTGGCCTTTTAACTAAGGTTCTAAAAGAACTACTGAAATCAAGTCACACTATACAGCCGTAGTAAACCATCCAAGGAAATTTTGGCAGTCTACTACAATCCCTATACAGCCTGGTCATATTTAAATTACCCGTTGAGAATGAAACAAAATAGCCACTCCAGGTTTTATCTTATACTACACTAAACGGATTCACAAAGGTCTTTAACACGAAATTAACTATGACTAGTCATGAACTACACTGTACCATGAATTTGGCTACAACTAGTACTCAACAGGTGCAAGAATCAGCTAACAAGGAATTAACTACAATTGGTGATTTACTGGGAAAACCAATCCAAGAAAACTAAGCTATAATATTCTATAATCCAGTTATTGCATAGCCCAGTTCAGTTTAGCCAACGCAACTATAAACAAGAGTCTAAACATCCTTAACGAGCAAAAACGTTCAAATATACAAATCAGAAACTGAATTAAATTAAAATCTTCAAGCTTCAATTACAAGTTCATCCTTTACATTTCAGCTTCACAATTATTGAAGTCAAGCTGTGTACCTGGAATTGGAACAGAAATAAAGTAGAAGAAAGATCAGCAGCAGCAGTAATATGAGCAGCAATACAACAGCAGTTCACAGCAGCAATTTGAAGTTCCAAACAGCCACAAACAGACTCAACCGAGCTTGAGTCAAGCCAAGATTCTACTACAAAACTGATCTTTTAAACTCTCAGAAACTGACTTTAAGCTTTCGAAATTAGTTCCAAAACTGACTGCCTTTCAAAAGAACTCTCAAAAAAACTCACTGAACTCCTCAGAATATTGTTCAAAGACTGACCAAGCTCTCCAGTCTTTAAGCTTTAGAAACTGATTTTCAAGACCCTCTCTAACTGATTAAAGACTCTCAAAAGTGATCTCTAAAACTTGAAGCAGAGAATTTTAAAACTGTTTATGATTCTCAGGGAGCTGGACTACTCGCTGAGATTTTAACAAGTTAATTAAGGTAATGAAACAGTAAAAGCTCTCTCAACTCTCTTCCTTAAAGTCCGAACCCCCATATTCTAAGGTCTGCCCTGTATTTTATACCCTAAGACAGACCCCTTTTCCAGCCCGTTTTAACACTTAGATCATTAAAAAATGTATTTCTTCCATCATATTCCCTGACAGACACTACTAAGTGTCTAATTTCATTATTTAATTCAAAGGTGTATGGGCAGCCGGAATTTAAAACTCAGGCGTGCCCTGACAACCAGAATGGGCTTCCACTTGATTTTAACACTTCCACTGACTAACAAGCATGATACAGATTCAAACAACAGCTAAAACAAACAAATTCACGAAACTCAACTAATTAACCAATTCAGTGTTTTATTCCAACAGCAAAGGAAACAAGACAACACTGAATTGCCCATAAGATTGTTTAACAATACGCACAAGCATGGGATGAACAAGTTCTATTAAGTTGAAATGAACCAGTTTGACTGACTAAATTATTAAATAAGGCAGGGTTTCACACAACTGACTATACAGACTTGTGAGACCAAGAACAGGTTCCCCAAATATTATGACAAACAAAACAGCGAATTGGCAACAGAATGAAAAAAATGCCAAACATTTGTTCCTGATAAACAAAATGGTCGAATAAACAAAATGCCAAAATAGAGGACTGGTCGAGTTTCAATCCGAAAACGACCAGAGAAAAGAAAAAGAGACGGGGAAAGATTGACAACAGAATAAACAAAACTAGGAAATAAACTTACCGGCCAGGCTCGAACTGGGAAATGACATGCTGAGTTAACACAACATAATTCCAAACGTTTGTTCTTGTTGGAGAACAAATGTGCGTCATTATTTTATGCTGAAACAGACTTGAATAAACCAAGAAATCTAAACAAACGACTCCCTTGTGCACTGGTCCCAATTTAGGGTTCTAAGGCTTGAACTTAGATTTGATATTCGACAAACTTTCGTATGATTTGAAAGGAATCCATGATGAATTCATTATGAAGGAGTCACGGGGGGTATGTGGTATTGATTTGGGGTCAATTTGGATGAACTAGGGTTTGGGTCGATTTCTTTGATCTAAGATTCGAGGGGCTCGGGGGTGATTCGAAGAAAAATGAGCGTGGATTCGGAGAGGGGATGGTTTGGTGGTTCAGGGGTGTGAGTTTCGTGGTTACCAGCATCTTTGCCGCCGGCTTTCAGGCGAAGGGGTATGAGGGCGGCTAGGGTTTGGTTGGGGGGTCATTTTAGTCTCTGATTTGGAGACGAAAGGGTGAAAATGAGGCGGGTGAAAGGGGTTTGGGTGTTTTGATATATTGAAAATTAGTTGATTAATCTGGGCCGTTGGATGATGGGAACCAACGGTCCAGATTAATTCACTTAAGCCAAACGGGGTCGTTTAGTAGTAACGGGGTCGGAGCAGGTATAGGAACGGGTAAGGGAGAGATGATCTTGGCCGTTGATGGATTGAGGTCAACGGTCCAGACTGAGTGTGACAGAAACGATGTCGTTTGGGCGGTCGTTTGCCAGATCAACTGGACCGGGTACAGGGGTGTCGAATTGGGCTGGTTTTTGGGCCTGGTCGATTTCTTTTCCCTTTTTTTTAATTTTTCCTCTTTTCCTTTATTTCCCTTTTTTAAATTTTTTCTCAAAACTAAAATCCTAACTTTAACTATAAACCAAATTAAAAATACCAATTAATTCTTGATAACAATCATCACACATAATTAAATACCAATTAAAATAAAACCACACAATTTGACATTAAACGCCAAAAAAATGCCAAGTACATATTTTTGTGATTTTCATTCTCGCAAATCCAAATATTGTTTAATTAATTCCTAATTGTAAAATTAAGTCCTAAATGCACATGCAACACATATTTTTGTATTTTTCTTAATTAAAGTAGAAATAAACATGCACAGACAAAATACAGATAAATCACAAACAACGCAAAACTATTTTATTTTGGATTTTTTGGAGTAGTTCTCGTAGGGCAAAAATCACGTGCTCACAGAAAGCACAGTAGAAGAACATATATGGTAGAAGGAAAACATTGAACCAGTAGAGGCAAATACACAGAAAAGAAAAGGAAAAGAAAGTCAGAGAAACACTTAAGCATTTTCAGAAAAACCTAAATCGTAAAAGAAAGACTTTGAAAAGTAATTTTTAAAAGAAAACTTAGGGAGATCGTTTGAAAACTCAAAGAGAGCACAGATATACAACGGATCTAAAGAGATCGGAGAAAACCTTGAAGGGTTAGGGTTTCAGAAGAACCCTAGAAATGAGAAAGGCTTTGAAAAGGTTACCGATATGAGTCAGAGAGGTCAGAACCAGGCTCAAAACACCATGGTACGCCGGAGCAAGGCCGGCGATAACTTTGGAACCTTGAATCGGCAAAGGTCTGGGTGTAAACCTTTGAGGCCTAGCCTCGAATCTTCAGGTATCAGGTGTGTAAGAGCAAGGGGAGGTGAGTATAGGGCCCTCACAGCTTGGGAAGCGATGGTTTCCGGTAGGTTTCGAGGTGGAAGATGATGAGAGGCGGCTAGGGTTAGGGAAGATTCAAGAGAGTTTGAGAGAGGAGAGAGGTTTCAGAGGCGGCGGGTGAATGAAAATGATTTTAGGGTTGGGGTGTTTGTGAATTAAAAAACGAAAGGTAGAATCATGGTTGTTGATCATTTTGATCAACGGCCTGGATAAAAAAGGGAGCCGGGTAGGTTGGATAAACGGGTCAGGGGTCGGGTAATTTAAAATTGCAATTGGGATTGGAGGATTGATTTGGCCTACAATTGAAATGAAATAGGGGTAGTATTTAAATAGCCACTTTTCACCTTTTCGTTTTATAAAAAATAGTAAATGATTTCTGGAAATAAATTAAAGGTTCCAAACTAATTAATAATGTATAAATATTAAATAAAAATACTGGAATCAATTTTGTAATTATAAACGCAATTAAATCTTACAATAGGCTGAAATTGCAATTATATGCAATTTAGCTTTAAAAATACTAAATAAATTTGTAAAAATGTGTAAAAATTACCTTAACTATATTTTGGTATAAATATGAGAATAAAATAAGTTAAACACCAAAATTATAATTTGAGGAATAATTATTGTTTTATGTACTACTAAAATAGGGCAATAAATTGATTTAAAAATCTTTAAAAAATTAGGAAAAATACTAAAACATTTGGACACACTTATATATGTATACATATGCTATTTTGAAAGTATTTTGCATTTATAAAAAATATACAGGGAAAAATTGGGTATCAACAGTACGAGCTAAGCGAAGTTGAACCTCAAGGGCGGAAGCCTTAGCCAGAGCACCCTCCTCTATCGAAGCCTGAGCATCCGCCTGAGCCTTTAACTCATCATATTTGCGCTTGGCTAGGCCAACCTCGTCTCGAAGGTGCTCCAAGACCTCCACCTTTTTTTGCAACTAAAATAAACAAAATATTAGTTTCGGGGGCTAGAAGGAGGAACGCCCGCTCATTCGGAACAAAAACTACCTGCTCCTTCAAGTAGCTCTCATAATTCGAGCTCTGACTTGCCTCATATTGTAAGTGTGCCAATTTGACTTCCCTTTCATCGGAAAGGAGCTTCAGGGATTTCTCCTCATCAAGAGCTTTCCGCAGCCTGGCGTCACAACGAAGCAGCTCGGACTTAAGCTTGTCAAAGGCCTGCAAAAGAAAACTCAGTAAGGAAGGGAAGACGCGAAACTCGAAAGGCCTGTGCCAAAAACTCACCACAAAGTGAAGCCGTTGTGCTTCCTCGAAGGTCGAGTGCACATCTGCTAACCTAGCTCCCTCATCTCCGAAAAAGTTGACCCCGGTCAAGACACGATCGCTCGGTGCATATGATCCCGGGCTCGAGTACCCCTCGAAGTACCTCCAACGGAAAAAGAAGGCAGCAACAGAGAATAAACTTCCTCTCCAAAACAAGAGATCACGGGCGCGGCAGGCTCAGTCAATACTTCTGCTCTGGGCTCCCGACCTAGGTTCGCCCTGCCCCGAGCGCCATTTCCCTGCAAAGGTATCTCTTGCTTATTGTTACATTCTTTAGCCCAGAAGCTGGCGATCCTCCTCCCCCCCCCAGGGGACACGACCTCGCCTCAGAAGGCTTCCCAATTCCTACAATAACAAAGTTATCACGCAGAAAGAGAAAGTGCTTTTCCAACTAAAAGAGGGGAACATATCGGACATCACATACCGTGGTATTTTGCCTCCTACCTATCCTTAGATAAAGCCCGCCACTTATGCTCATTGTGAGACGAGTGGGTCACCAACTACCGAACCCAATCCGGCAGATCGGGAACCTCACCTGGTGCCCATGAAACTGCTGTACAAAAAGAAAAGAAGGGAATGACATAAGATCCACGGGGATAATGTCAGCGGTCCGCACTAGGACAAAGCAACTCATCCACTATCAATCTCCATCTTCCTTATCATCAACAATGAAGGGCGTGGTCGACCGGCACCACAACGTTAGCAGACCTCGATGGTGAAAGGGTCGGTACAGCCTGAAAAGATGACTGAGCGTAAGTTCAAGCTCCGCCTTCTCCGCAAAAAATCTCATCACCAACACTATTCGCCAAAATGACGGGTGGATTTGTGCCAAGGTAACCCAATACTTTAAACAGAAGTCGGGCACAACCCTATCAAGGGGGCCCCGTGTGAAAGGATACGTGTACACGTTCAAAAATCCATCGGCACGATCCGTGATGCCCTCATCCAGGGAAAGTATTTGTAACGCTACCTCTTCCCTCCATCCGCAGTCTTTTCTCACTAACCCAAGATGTTTTTCTCCTATCAAAGAAGTAATCTTCAAGGTATACTCTCGTTGGTCTTGAATGTCGAAGGCGGAACTCTCCCCTCTCTGCCGAAGGGACCCCGATGTAGCAGCCATGGCTATGGCAAAATTAGAGAACTAAAGCAGGAATCTGTTTAAGTGCATTAGTACTGAAATAATGAAATGCTTAACGCAGAAAAAGAAGGGAAACTACATAGAATGGTGGGATCTCCAAAAAAGTTGAAACAACCCTACATATGGAAAGAAACGGCATCATCGCAAGTCCGGAGGTGGTACCCGACCTTGAGGAACTCCATCAAAGAGAAGTTAGGCTCTAAGAAGCCAACAACATCATCGCAAGTCCCGAGGTGGTACCCGACCTCGAGGACCTCTATCAAAGAGAAGTTAGGCTCTAAGAAGCCAACGACATCGTTGCAAGTCCCAAGGTGGTAACCGACCTTGACGACATCCATCAAAGAGAAGTTAGGCTCTAAGAAGCCAACAACATCGTCACAAGTCCCAAGGTGGTACCCGACTCGAGGACCTCTATCAAAGTGAAGTTAGGCTCTAAGAAGCCAACGACATCGTCGCAAGTCCCGATGTGGTACCCAACCTCGAAGACCTCCATCAAAAAGAAGTTAGGCTCCAAGAATCTATTGGCATCATTACAAAAATCAAGAAGGAAATAAGCACTTAAACTCCACCTGTATAGGCTTAGCCCCGGGGTACCGTCTGAGTTTAGGCAAACCCTCGTCCGGGATCTATCTACAACACTTTAAAGCTATCTACGCTAAGTTCAAAGCAAGTTTCTAGGTGGTCCGGGTTTGAATGAACCTCCACTCGGGGACTGCTCTCGAAAGCTCAAAGGCAGTCTCTATCCTCGGGCCTCCAAGCAAATTTCCTCTCAAAGATTACTGCAGGGTCCAAGTGATAAGTCACGGTCTCAAGGCTTGAAGCGTTACTTTCATTCAACTTAAAGTAAGGGTCCCGACAACTCGAGTTTATCAATCCAATCCAGGCTTGATCCAAGGAACGACGAAGGGTTCCACGAGAGACCATATTAGTCAATCAAAGGTCAGGAAAAATACTCATACCTGGGCTCGATATTGTCAGCAGCCGATAGAATCATGCATTCAGAGTCTCCATAAACGCAAATAAAAGGGAATATAGCAAACATCAAAGACAAAATTGAAGAAACATCTTTACATTCATAAAATTTGATTACAAAAGCCCACGAGGGGTCCTTATACAGAAACAAAGAAGCAAAAAGGTACACATATATTAAAAGCCTAGAGCCTAGCCTATTCTCAAGGGTTCGTCCCCAGAGGCAGCATCTTCGAGCACCATTTCCTCGGGCATGCATCCTCGGCGACAATATCTTCGACTGCCACCTCCTCTAAGGTCTCATCTCGATCCTCCAGAATAATATCTCTGAGGGCAAAGATGAAGAAGAGGAAAGTGATGCAGAAGAAGCAGAAAAAATAGACATAGCCCGCCGAAGCTAGAGATAGTGGATTCGGCGAGCACCAACCCTACTTGCATGGCTTCTTCAAGTTCACCTTCTAAGACATTGTGCCATGCAAGTTTAGTGGTCGGTTGTGCCATTTTATCCCTTGGAAAGCTAAGGGGATGAAGAGCCACACCAGGCCAAGGTAGGAGAGTGAGCAGCGGAGTATAGTCCGAACGCTATCCCGAGTAGCGGTGTAGAGTCCAAACACCCTCCTAAGTCGGTAGAAGACGGGCCCCCTATCTCATCACCTCGAGCCAACAACAACAGCAGTAACAACAATAACAACAACACCGACAAGACAGTATAACCTCGCCCGGTAAGGGAAAGCCCTGGCAAAAGGCCATGGCGTGGCTGATGAGAACCTTAAGGCCGTGGACTCCAAACATGGTGGGTAGCAATGGAAAAGGATGGTAAGAAGGAAGATATGGAAAGATATTGAAAGGAACTTGGATAAAAAATGGTACCAGAAGGCCCCCATTTATAGGGGTGATAGTACGATCGACAATGCCATCAATGCCTTTGAAAGACGGATCGGCAAGCACAAACAATGCGTTATTGAAAACTAAATCAATGGCGATATTATCACTTTGAAGAATGGGAATCGATAGCGCATTGAATGGCGCTGAAAAGACAAGTCCATGGGACACCCCGATTATCGTGAAGGCTTATGTCACAAGTGTGGTATCATCAATATGACATCATCACGGGAAGTTCAAAGAGTTGGATGTCAAAATCCTTTCTTATCTCTCCTCTCTAAGAAACGCGGGGACTATCTATATACGGTGAAATCGGAGGGTCCAATTCCTCGTCATCGAGGAACCTCAGATTATCGTCTTGAAGACTCGAGGCTACAAGGCTACGGTTGAGTTCCCTCGCTCGAGGTTCATCGACGCTCAACCTTGGGATGACGTTGACCATGGCTTTGGTAAAAGTGGGGAGTTCCCGAGGCACACGCTAGGGCTGACAAAGTCTAGTAGGCTACTCTAAACCCGAATCAGGGCACCATCTAGCTGTCCCATTTCCATATCTTTGTAATTAATGCATTTTATACTATATTGGGATTCCCCTCGTATATAAAGAGGGCCTTTGTCATTTTGTAAACTTCGGTTGCTTCTGTTGCTTCAGTTGCTCCACACGAAATATACAAGAACATTCTCTCTGCTCTCTAACACAATTTTTTGATATTATTGCCTCCATTTATTATATTCATTATTATTCATCATTTATTGCTTATCATTGGAAATAAAGAGCCTTCGTTGATTTTATTATAACTGTTAGTCATACTCCGATCACCTTCGATAGCTCACAGTCGAGTTCCGGAACCGACCTCGAGACCCCCGAATTGACAAGCTCGAGGCCCTAATTGTTAACCTATCGGTTTGGTTATCATCTTACTCCTTACTCTTATCTGGTTTCTAAACCTCACACGTAGCATCAACTGCTTAACAACTAACATAAAAATAGATCACGTATTTTTAGAGTCCCATAATCAAATTTAATTGTTAAAACCATTTTTGCGGTAAATAGTGTGCTTAGACTGCTTATCTGTTAAATCTCCTTTATTTTATATGTGTGCTTAGACTGCCTATCTGTTAAATGACTAATTTAAAAAAATGAGTTTGGACGGGATCCACTATTGTGGATCTCGAGGGTGCCTTACACCTTCCCCTCAAGGTTATTTCGAGCCCTTACCCAAGTCTTTAGTAATGCAAACCAGTTTCATGAGTTATTTTCTCTAGGTGCCCTAACGCACCTTAAATCCGTTAGGTGACGACTCTTCAAATTCAAATACCCAATTCCCGAAAGGAAATGAGTTTTTCCCATTAAATGTCGAAATCCGGACTCCGCGAGAAAAAAAAGGGGGCGACACTAGGTATCTTGGGATAACGTACATACGAGGTGACGAGTATATATAAGGATACCATATATTCTATGCTTGAATATATGGATAAGCTTCATAATATTTACTTGATTTACTTGTGTCATGCTGTTTGTGCATATGCGAGTATAATTTGATAAGCATTATTCACATGCTAGTTTAATATTATAGATTTTATGTACTTATTTTACATGATGTAACTGCTTAGTCATATATTGTTTTTTATATGCTTCTTGTTAGCAAATATATTTTGTTGTCATTACTTATTTGGGGCTGTTATGGGTAAAGTTGAGTTGTTCGACGTGTGCATTCATGTTCTGTTGAGGTATCAGTTTGGGCTGGCATTACATGTTCCTGTTGAGGTATAGTTTAGGTATGCCATTACATGTTCATGTTGAGGTATCCGTTTAGGCATATCACTACATGTTCTTGTTGGGCGTGTGAGATCAAGTTTCTATTTACGCGTGGATTTAGATCTACCCCTCTAGAATCACGTGATCACCCATGTTACCTTGAATCGTATGCAAAGGTTCAAAAATCAATAGGTTTCTGGTTTGATTATGATACTGAATAAAGAGATTGAGCATAAAGGTGAAAGATTTATTTTGTTTAAGTGATTCTTTATGTATATTCATGCATTTTTATACACTTATCCATGCTTATTATCTACATATGCTTTTGATGCATTCATACATATGTATAAAACTTATTAGAAGGTTGAGCGCACTTGGGAAGTACCAATTGGATGTCAAGGTTGAGTCTTTATCATACATCCCTGATATTAGGCTCTTGTTGATGCATTTCATATAAATGATGCTTGTTCCATATTCTTATATATGCTATTTGAAGCGTTGATGCATGCATGGGACATGTATAGCCAAGATAAGATGAATCACGTCATATGCCCTATATATTCATATTATTATATACTTGACTTTTAATAGCTTATTGTGGTGCTTCTGTGCATTTTCTCTATAATTTCTATGTATATGAACTGTATAAATATTTTGACTAAAGTTTCGCCACTACTTTGTTGGGGATAGTAAGGAATATTTACTAAGTATTGTGTTGGTATACTCATATTACACTTTTATACCGTGTGAAAATATTGTAGTTGAGCTATTGTGGAGTTCAAGAGTGAGCGTTGGAGATTCAACAGTGTTCCAGTTGTGATCTACCAATTGTTTGCGGTAGCCTCGAGTCTATATTTTTATTTATGTATATTCAAACAGTTGATGTATTATCTTCGTATCATCCTTAATTTTTATTCTTAGTTCTTCATGACTTGTGATACCAGTTTTTGGGTAGTTGTATAAAATTTTGCACTTTTATTATTTGTAAGATCAGTTTGGGTTGTGTTTATGTTTGTTAGTTCGCCTAGCGGGTTATGTTAAGTGCCATCACAACTTGGTGGGATTTGGGTCGTGACAAAGTGGTATCAAGCACTAGATTTGCAGCTTATATGAGTCATGAGCGATGTCTTAGTAAAGTCTTGTTTATGGATATGTAGAGCTATGTATCTATAAGTGAGAGGTTTTAGAGGCATTTAGGAAAGTATTCCCCTCCTTCACTTATTTTTCGTGCTATAGAGCTGGAAGTAGGACCTTGAAATTCTTCTCGTCTTTCCTATACAATATTAAGAGCATATTCTTTCTTTTAGCACTGGAGGATCGAGATAATGTCACAGATGGTCACGAGATGTTTTCCCCGTGATATAGGATATGACAGTCTAGAGGACAAGTGCCAGGTTTAGATCGCAGAATAGGCTCATGGAACTCAATTGGGTGAGCTTGTTATTTAGGACTCTTTAGTCCAATAATGTCCCTAAAAATACGAGTAACGGTGTATTGATGCTATGATATATCTATGTTTTCGTAGTTGGTTGCTCGCGGATTTAGTAGATGTCTCCATAGCTTTAAAGGATAGTAGAGAGTTGTGTTGCCAAAGGAAATTAATAGAGTTTGCTAAACAACTATGTAATAAGTGCTATGTGTCTAAGAACTACACTTGGAGAGTTGGATATAACGAGAAGAAATTACTTTAGATGCAAAAGGAAATGGGGCATGCTTGATCATCGTCCCAAACTATTAGTATAGTCTTATGGTATGGATATAACAATGCACCTTCAATTGTTCATTAGTGGGATAGAACAAACTCTTTCATCTTTTGGGTATATGTGAACTCGAAAAGATTAGTTGATCACATAGAGATAGTAGCCACTATAAGGTTACAACGCAAAGTCGGACTAGGACAAAGATAAGTAAGCTTATCTCTTATGATGAGATCCAAGGTTTTTATGACTTATTGATATATTTTCCTTCTATCGAGCAGAATGGATGTGCTATGAAGAGAGTTTGAATAGCTTGAGCAAGGTGACATGGCCGACACAAGGACAAATTATGCATCAAACGGATATTATGAGATGCGCTATACTTAGTAACATAAGATCTGTTACGCGACTCCTTCCTGAGATTCCTTGGAAGGGCGACGTAAGGCTAAGCAACTGATGTCAGTGCAGTTGTTGTCCGCCAACTGAGGTCCCCTCCGTACGCTAGACTAGATTGTCAGTGCCGTACGGGAAAACCAATGTCAAGAGCAATTGAGAGAACATGAATGAGAATTGAGAATGAAAGAAAGCCTGATTGCATTAATGAAAGCTATTACATAAAGGCAACGCGGTGTCGAGGGGGAGAGACACTAGTACAGAGAATTGTTTGCTTGCTAGAAAGTTTGATTGCTTGATTCCCCCTAATAATACTTAAAAAAAAATAATCCAAAGCTACAAGACTAGACATGATTAAGCTAGAGAAACATAATGGAAGTACATGGAATAAAACTACTCTATATTTACAATGGAAAAGACTTAGTTTGCTATAAGGCAGAAAACAGGTCCGTTGTCGGCAGCATAGTCTTTGGCATCAGGGTCTGCGCGCGCGGCATTGTCTGCGCGCGCGGCGCTGTTGGCATCTGCCTGTGGTTGGGCGCTGGCGAGGGATATCGGTGGGGCGACAAAGGCACATGCGCGCTTGTCACTTGGCACGGCCAAGACCACGGGGCCGTCCGTGGCGCTAGGCATTGGAAGGCTTGCTAGGATGCCACGGGGCGCGCCCAAGGGGTCATGGGGCACGGCTGGAAAGCCGCCCATGACATTCTCCCCCACCTGAGTTGGCGACGTCCTCGGCGCCTTACTTGCAAGATAATCTTCAATTAGGCTCTTGTAGGCTTTGAGGTTTGTTCCCCTCTCCCAAGTGTTCTCCTCTGCATCACAGCCCTGCCATTTCACCAAGAACTCCTGGTGATCTTTCCTTGAGGCATGAATCACTCTATCATCAAGGATAGCTTCAACACGCCTTTTCCCGGTTGAATTGGGCCCTCGAATACTGGGTATTGTGAGCTGGCTCCTTGAAGGATCCTCTGTGTCTTCCCTAAAAGGTTTCAGGAGGCTGACATGGAAGACAGGATGAATTTTCCACCAAGCTGGGGTATCCACCCGGTATGCAACTTTCCCAATACGCCTTTCAATGGACAAGGGTCCAATATATTTTTGCAATAAGCGAGGGTCATGGACCCCTGCAAATAAGTAACGTTTTGGAATTTTGACCATCACTTTGTCTCCTACTTGGTATTCAACAAAGCGACGATTCTGATCAGCATGCCTCTTCATCCGCTTTTGAGCCTTGACAAGATAGCTCCGCACTATCTCCAAATTTTGCTTCCACTCTTTAGAGAAGCTAGCAGCTCGAGGAGATTTAGACATATTTGGTGCATTGACTGTGTGTGGGAGTAGCGGTTGCTGTCCGGTAACAATTTCAAAAGCGCTTTTGTTTGTACTAGAGCTCTTTTGTGAATTGAAACACAGTTGAGCAGCATCCAGAAGCTTCACCCAATTCTTCTGCGATCCGGTTACAAAATGACGGAGATATTCCTCCAACATACCATTGAACCGCTCCGTCTGGCCATCAGATTGCGGATGAAAACTTGAGCTGTGACTCAGCTTCGACCCAAGGTACTTAAAGAGTTGGGTCCAAAAGTTGCTAGTGAAGCGTGAGTCACAATCACTAACAATGTCTTTGGGTAGGCCCCAATATTTGACGACATGAGAGAAGAAGAGTCGAGCTGTATCTTCTGCTGATATATATTGTGGGGCAGCAATAAAGGTAGCATATTTGGAAAACCGATCTACCACAACCAAGATAGTTGTTAGATCTCCGACCTTGGGCAATCCGGTGATGAAATCCAGGGAAACACTTTCCCAAGGTCTCTTTGGGACAGCTAGTGGTTCCAAGAGTCCCGCCTGTGTTAAGCGGTCTGACTTGTCCTTCTGGCATACTAGACAAGTCTTCACATACTGAGCAACGTCATCGGCCATTTGAGGCTAATAATATGCACGGCAAAGTAACGCCATGGTGCTTTCTTCACCGGGATGGCCTGCCCACAAAGTATCATGACATTCCGCCATAAGAGTCCTTCATAGATCTCCTCCTTTAGGAACATAAAGTCGGTTCCCTTTCACTTTCAGAAAACCATCTTCCATGTAGAACTGGCGAGTCTTGCCTTGTCCTACCAAATCAACCAAATACTGTGCAGCAGGGTCTTTGATGAGTAAATCTTGTATCTGGTCCTTGATGGAGGTGGCTACTTCGCTCCCCCTTAGGGTGGCGAGTAAGCACACCGATGCTAGATCAGCTCTCCGACTGAACGCATCAGCAACATGATTGGTCTTCCCACTTCGGTACTCCAGGTTGAAGTGGAATTCAGCTAGGAGTTCCTGCCACCTGGCCTGTCGACCATTCAACTTCGGCTGGGTCATGAAATAGCTAACAGTTGTGTTGTCTATCTTGACCACGAACGGGGTTCCCAGCAGATAGTGCCTCCAGAGGCGCAAGCAGTGGACGACAGCCAATAATTCTTTCTCATGGGCGGCATAGCGCCGCTCTGCATCTTTTAGCTTCCGGCTCTCGTACGCTATAGGATGCCCTTCTTGTAGCAGGACGCCACTGAGGGCATAGTCAGATGCATCTGTTTGTACTTCGAATGGCTTGGCCAGATCAGGAAGGGCCAAGACAGGGCTACTAGACATAGCCGCTTTCAATGCGTTTAAGGCCTCCGCTCGCTTGGGTCCCCATTCCCAAGGCGTGACCTTCTTGAGGAGTTCTGTCAATGGTACTGCAATGAGGGAGTAGTTTTTCACGAATCGCCGATAGAAATTGCATAGACCAAGGAACGCCCTCAAGGCGTGGATATCCTTAGGCGGCGGCCAATCTGTGATTGCCTGAATCTTCTGCTGGTCCATCTTGATCCACCCTTCCTCGATGACATGTCCGAGGAAGTCAATTTGCTTTTGAGCAAAGGAGCACTTAGATAGCTTCGCATATAGTTCATGCTCCCGCAATCGAACTAGGACCTTCCGCAAGTGCATCAGGTATTCCTCCAATGTTTGGCTATATACCACAATGTCATCCAAGTAGACCACCACGAATTCATCAATGTACTCTCGAAAGACTTGGTTCATCAAAGTGCAAAATGTAGCTGGGGCGTTAGTCAAGCCGAATGGCATAACCAGGAAATCGTACGACCCATATCTTGTCACACAGGTCGTATTGTGCTCATCACCCTCTGCAATCCGAACTTGCCAATAACCTGTCTTCAGGTCTATTTTGGTGAACACCGTCGCACCACCCAGTCTATCGAACAAGTCTGCCATTAGCGGAATAGGGTACTTGTTCTTCACAGTAATTTTGTTTAGAGCCCGATAGTCCACACAGAGTCGTAGACTACCATCATGTTTCTTTTGGAATAGCACAGGGGACCCGTATGGGGATTTGGAGGGCACGATAATCCCTGTGTCTAGCATTTCCGTCAATTGTCTCCGAAGTTCGGTGAGTTCGGGTTGTGACATTCTGTAAGGCGCCCGGGCAGGTGGCTTCGCGCCCGGCACCAGCTCAATTTCATGATCCACAGTGCGCCTAGGCGGTAGTCGCTTTGGCATGTCTTGTGGCATGACATCTTCAAACTCTAGTAGTAGCTCCTTCACGGGTTCAGGAATGGGACCCGAGGAGCATTCTACATCTTCGATGCAGAGGGTTTCTAGGAACGTGGGTTCATTTCTTTTGACCCCCTTCTTCAACTGCAAGGCCGAGATGTTTTCAACGGCCATCTTCATGGGCATGCACGGGATAATGCAGGGCTTGGTCCCGTTTGCTCCCATCATCAGTAACATGTCAGCATACGGTACAGGCATGGTGTTGGTTTGCCTCAAGAATTCCAATCCAACTATCAACTCGAAGTCATCTATGATCACCACGTGCAGGTTGAATTTTCCTTCGTAAGGGCCAAGCTTCATCGGTACTTCTTTGGCTATTCCACCCACTGGCTGGGGAGGTGAGTTGATAGCCTTGACACGGCCTCTACCTTTCCCTACAACTAGACCAAGGCGCTCCACCTGAGTCGAGGCTAAGTAGTTATGGGTAGCACCCGTGTCTACCATGGCCCGAATGGGCTTGCCATTCACCTTCATCTCAACGAACATTAAGGTCCTCTCGTGCTTAAGAGGAGTCTCATCATCCGCCTTCTTTTTCCCTTTCTTGGTGACTGGACATGGGTTCTTCTTCTTACGGATACCAGCACTAGTCTCTGCTAATGCCTCAGAAATGGAGCCAACAATTGCATTGAAGGCACGTACTGGTTCATTCTGATCCGCATCGTCTGAATCGTCATCCGTCCCATCATCAAAAGTCTGATGGGCGTTCATCTGTTCCTGTGGGCACTCATTGTTCTAATGTGGTCCGCCGCAATGACGGCACCCTGAAGGAGGCTTCCTCCCCCGATCATTGTTGTTAGACGCAGCACTGTTGCTTCTTGTGGAGGGAGCCTTAGGTTTGGTTGAGCTCCGATCTCCCCCACTTCTGCTAGGGGCACCATTGCTAGACTGGCCCCATTTGAATCCCGCTCGGGCAGGCGGTTGAGGCCTATCCTTCCGAGCTTCCATTTGATAGTCCCCAAGGCATTCAGCTACTTGGATCGCCTTGGGCAGGGTATCTACCCGTTGTCTTTGTAGCTCCATACGGGCATAAGGTTTCAGCCCTTCTAGGAAAGTAAAGAGCTTGTCTTTGTCCCCCATGTCGCGTATGCTTAGCATGAGCGCGGAGAATTCCCGCACGTAGTCCCGCACAGATTTGGTCTGGCGGAGCTCCCGTAGCTTTCTCCTTGAATTGTATTCAACATTTTCGGGGAAGAACTGTAGGCGGATGGCTGCCTTCAGTTCTGCCCATGTTTCGAGAGCATCTTCACCGGCCTTGATGGCTTCGTATTTCACCCGCCACCAGAGTTTAGCATCACCCTGAAGATACATGGCAGCAGTTGCTACCTTCTTAGCTTCTTCTAGGCCCCCAACAGCATCGAAATATTGTTTGACATCAAAGATGAAGTTCTCCACTTCCTTGGCATTCCTAGCTCCACTGTATGGCTTTGGCTCAGGAATTTTCAGTTTTTGTGTCGCGGAAGTGGGGTTTGCAGCGCCCCCGATCTGGTTTCCACCGCCTCGTAGTAGGCCCTGTAAAGCAGCATTGACAACATTGAGCTTGTCTGTCAAGTCGTCAATAGTTTGTTGCATGGCAGTCACCCTGTCTGCCTCTTATGCCCTGTAAGCTTAATCCTCGGCATGCTCCTGTTGGAGTCCCTCGAATTTGCCAAAAATTTCAGCTGCCTCTGTAACTGCCATTTGCCGATCTCCCTCGGAGTCACGACTAATGTTTTCTATGTCAACTTCGGTCTGGAGCACCCTGCGGTCCAGGTCATCCAACCTTTGCCCTAGGCTGGTTCTTAGTTTAGGCACCGTATCCATGATGGGCAGTAATCCGTCAACCGTCTGTTCAAGGGCCGAAATACGGTCCCCATGATTCACCATGGTCAGAAATGGTGGTAATGGCAATGCGTTCCCTCGTCCGATGTCGAGCCTAGGCTCTGATACCAACTGTTACGCGGCGCCTTCCTAAGATTCCTTTTAAGGGCGACGTAAGGCTAAGCAACTGATGTCAGTGCAGTTGTTGTCCGCCAACTGAGGTCCCCTCCGTACGCTAGACTAGATTGTCAGTGTCGTACGGGAAAACCAATGTCAAGAGCAATTGAGAGAACATGAATGAGAATTGAGAATGAAAGAAAGCTTGATTGCATTAATGAAAGCTATTACATAAAGGCAACGCGGTGTCGAGGGGGAGAGACACCAGTACAAAGAATTGTTTGCTTGCTAGAAAGTTTGATTGCTTGATCCCCCTAATAATGCTTAAAAAAATAATCCAAAGCTACAAGACTAGACATGATTAAGCTAGAGAAACATAATGGAAGTACATGGAATAAAACTACTCTATATTTACAATGGAAAAGACTTAGTTTGCTATAAGGCAGAAAACAGGTCCGTTGTCGGCAGCATAGTCTTTGGCATCAGGGTCTGCGCGCGCGGCATTGTCTGCGCGCGTGGCACTGTTGGCATCTGCCTGCGGTTGGGCGCTGGCGAGGGATATCGGTGGGGAGACAGAGGCACATGCGCGCTTGTCACTTGGCGCGGTCAAGACCACGGGGCCGTCTGTGGCACTAGGCATTGGAAGGCTTGCTAGGACGCCAAGGGGCGCGCCCAAGGGTTCATGGGGAACGGCTGGAAAGCCGCCCATGACAGATCTTATGAGAAGTTTAGCGGAGTATCAATGAGAGGTCATAGTAGTTAAAGAAAAAAATATTATTGAAAGTTCTCGGATGATGTGATTATGGATTTAAGAAAAGTGGGGAGCCTATCATCAATGATCGTACCATACGTGCATAGGTTGTTACAGTTCCTAGGATAAGGCGCACTGGCAAATTTGTTACAATTTGAGAAGGGAGTCAATGGGGTTTTTTTGGGCAAGGGTTTGCCGGATATATGATGTGCTACACTTGATTGATGCACCAAGACAATTGGATTACTCAGGTTTGTCATTTTTAGTAGACATGATGTTGAAGGAAAAAATATTCATTCAATTGCCTAAGGTTGAGGTTACTCCTTTTAGAGAGATTTTGTATAATGAAGCACGAGTTGTTTGACATGTTCGATTGTGCATTGGGACACTAGAGTGGTTGACTCTCGGGAATAGTTCCAGTGGATTTGTAATGACCCGGACGGCCGTTTCATGATTTACCGCTCTGTTTCCCCATTTTTGTTTCTTTATGTGTTGTTTAGTTGTATTATGTGGTATCGGGTTGGTTGGTTCGGGTTCGGAGTGGTTTTGTAGAGGAATGAGACACTTAGTCTCTTACGTTGGCCATTTAGTTGGAAAATTCAACCGGAAGTTGACTTGTGAGTAAACGATCTCGAAATTTAGTTTTTATGATTCAGATAGCTTCGTGAGGTGATTTGGGACTTAGGAGCATGTTTGGAATGTAATTTGGAGGCCCGTGGTAGATTTAGGCTTGAATTGGCAAAATTGGAATTTTGGCGCTTTCCGGTTGGTAGTGGAAATTTTGATATCGGAGTCGGAACGAAATTTCGGAAATTGGAGTGGGTCTGTTGTGTCATTTGTGACGTGTGTGCAAAATTTCAGGTCATTCGGATGAGGTTTGATAGACTTTTTTATCGTTTGCGGAATTCAGAAGTTTTAGAATCCTTAGGCTTGAATCTGGGGGTAATTTAGTGTTTCGGCATTGTTTTGAGTGTTCCGAGTATTGGTACAAGTTTGAGTAATGTTATATGACTTGTTCGTATTTTTTGTTGAGGTCTCGGGGGCCTCGGGATGATTTCGAATGGTTAACGAAATGTTTGGAAATTTGAGGATCAAGCTGAAGCTGCTGGTTCTGTCATAACCGCACGTGCGGTTAGGGGACCGTAGGTGCGATGATCGCAAAAAGCGAGAATCTGCCGCAGATGCAGCCACAAGTGAAAAGGGCAGAAGTAGCAGGTGCGGAGGAAGGAACGCACCTGCGTGACCGCAGGTGCGTATATGGCGTCGCGTAAATGGCGTCGTAGGTGCGGTTAGGAAAATTTAAATGAAAACAGCAGAAGCGGTTGGATGGAGCGCAGAAGCGGTCCCGCGGGTGCGGGAAATGGACCACAGGTGCGTAATCGCTGGGCATAAAGTATAAAAAGCTCCTCTTCGCGAATTTTGCTACGTTTCTCCATTTTTGAAGACGAGAAGTGAGCTAGGGCAGTGGTTTTTCAAGGGAATCAAAGGTTTTCAGTTGAGTAAGCTACTTACGTTTATGACCATTTTTTCATTGTTTAATCATGGTATTAGTGGAAAATTAGGGAATAAAGTTGGGAGATTAGGGCTTGTAATTGGAGAGCTTTGAGTGGGGATTTGAGGGGCTATTTGAGGCCGATTTCGATGCTTTTGGTATGAATAGACTCGTGGGTGAATGAAGATTCTTGTGATGTGATTTTTATCGAATTCCGAGGCGTGGGCTCGGGGGTCGGGTTTGACCAATTTCTGGATTTTTGATGTAATGTGATTATTTTCGTCCCCTTAGCATATATTGATGGTTATTTACTGATTTCGGTTAGATTCGGGGCATTTGGAGGCCGAATCGAGAGGCAAGGGCGTCGCGGGCTAGAGTTTGGCTTGGCTTGAGGTAAGTAACGCTTCCAAACTTGGTTCTGAGGGTTCGAAACCCCGAACTATGTGTTCTATGATTACTATTGAGGTGACACAAATGCCAAGTGACGTGCGTGTACGCGTGCACTGTGATAATTGCGGTCTGGTTCATTCCATGGAACCTCTTAGTGACTCTTTCTTGCTGATATCTGTGTTGTACCTATGTGATTAAGTTAATGAGCTGAAAATCATGCCAATTATCATGTTAAGGCTTCACGCCAATACTGTTGAGACCCGAGAGGTTGTTTCTTGCAGTCATATCATTAGCTTCATTGATATTCTGTACTCAGTCTTGTTCATACATATTATATCATGCCTCAGTCTCTATTATTGTTATTAGACACATAATATCATTGCCCGGGCTAGTATCATGACATTTTTAGCTCATGTGTGTGAGACTGGAGAGTGATGACTGAGTGAGGCCGAGAGCCTGATATTGAGTGACAGTATGGGATTGGGCTGCATGCAGCAGCGAGATATTTATCATGCCTTCGTTGGCTTGATATAGCGCTTGGGCTAAGGGAAGCCCCTCCAGAGAATTTACACCCCTAGTGAGCGCAGTTGATGATATTGAGGGATGGGTCTTCTCTAGACATGGATCTTATCCGAAGTATTGATACCTGGAGATGGATCTTCTCCATAGGGCTGGAATGGCCTTCCTAGGTACTGGATGACCGCGGTCAGTGATGTGTATATATTACGGGATGGATCTTCCCTGGGCCGGAGGGCCATATACAGTATCGAGTGGTTGAGCACTTGTGAGTGGAGGCATACAGAACATTGATCATGCTATTTGTGCATTGGTACTTAGAGTTTTGTTGAGATTTATACTCCGTACTGGTCATATTGTATTTACTTACTGTTGAGCTTTTATAACAGCAAGCATGTCTACTTTTACGTACAGTTATTTGAATACCTGTTGAGGTTTGGTTCGTCAATACCTATCATTCCATAGTTTGGACTTGTTACTTACTAAGTTGGTGTACTCACGTTACCCCCTGCACCTTGTGTGCAGATCCAGGTATCTCAGGTCATGGGAGCGGCTGCTGATCATATCAGTTGGAGACCTTTTTCATTGGAGATTGCAATGTAGCTGCCTGGCATTCGCAGTTCCGCCTTATCCTTCCTTATCTTCCTCTTAGTACATTTGTTGGATGTTCTCAGACTATGTAGTCTTGTTTATTTCGAACAGTTGTAGTATTTTGCTCGTGACTTAGTGACACCCGAGGTCAGGCTTGTACTATATCTCTGCTTGCTTTTATTTCTACTTTTACCTTTTATTGGATTTCTATTAAAAATATTGTTTTCTTAAGTTTTAAATGAAATATGGAGTATTTGGATATAAGTTGGCTGGCTTAGTTTCACGATAGGCGCCATAATGACCGGGTTGGATTTTGGGTCGTGACATGTTGGTATCAGAGCCTAGGTTACATAGGTCTCACGAGTCATGAGCAGGTTTATTAGATTCTCATGGATTGGTACGGAGACGTCTGTACTTAGCCTCGGGAGGCAACAGAACCATTAGAAAAAGATTTACATTCTTTAATTCTTGTCGTGCAAATCTATTGATTCTGGAACTAAACTTCTGTTATTCTATTCTCTCATAGATGGTGAGGACATGTGATACCGGGCATAACGGACGACCACCAGTACCACCAGTTGGGGCCACTAGAGGCCGAGGACGGGGTCGAGGCTGTGGTAGGGGCAGGGGTGTAGCCCGTACAACAGCTAGGGCAGCACCTGCAGATCCACCCACCACCCCAGTTCATGACCAGGCTCCAGCGGGGGATGCTCCAGCAGCACCAGTGATGACGTCCAAATCCACTACTAAAAAGTAAATGGACACGGTCGCATGCAATATAATTTACCCAACTATGAGTCGGGGTCGAATCCCACAGAGAACAATGTGTAGGCGATTAGGAATGTAAGAGAATTATCACTTATCGCGCAATGCCAAACACTTAGAATTTGTTTTTGAAAATGTTTTATGCCTAAATGCGAAAACGTAAACTAACCTAGAAAGCAAGTAAAATGATCAATGGCTAGAAGCATGGATGCATCGGGAATTACACTCAAGTAACGATCCAATGTATTTCACGATTTTACAAATATGAGCGAGTTTATGTTAATTAGCCACAGATAATAATTTTTAATTAGCTTCTTCCGAAGACTAACAAGACTTCCTAATTGAATTATTACTAACCCAATTAAGAGACTAAGCATAACTGGATATGGCTACAAGTAGTTCAATCCTATCCCTAGATAGAATCTATAAAATGAGGGTTAAAACCTCAAGTTCTTGTTAATTAATCTTTCCCAACCCCAAATTATCTTTTCCAAAATTAATTCGAAATTAATGGGCGAGTCCTAGGGTTAGCTAATCCCTTTGGAAACATTAAAGAACAAGAATAATTAAAGTAACAATAACTTACTTCATAAAAGAATAAAAATCATTCAATACATAAGCACAACAAGGTATTTAATCCTCACTTTAAACAAGAATATTTCTATAAACAAGATTCAAATGTTGGATAAAATACTACACACTTAGATATATAATACAAAGCAAGGAAACGAAGAAAGCAACATAAATGGATAAGAAATTCTCAACCAAAAGTTTCAAATCTTCAAGACCAAAGTGTGTGTGCAAAGCCCTAGCTTCAAGACTTGTTCTCTCTAGCCCTAAGAAATGAAAATAAGTCAAAAGTTATCTAAAATATCTGTTGGGTCGTGTATAAAAATGGTTTGGAGATTACAGACGTGAAATTCCATTTTTGCCTAGAACTGCCCAGAAAATACACTATGCGTTCGCATATGTACAATTGCATTCGCGGTGAATGATTTCTCCAAGCTATTCGATCGCATATAGTGGCCTACGTTCGCATAGCTTAGTTAACCAGCCGTTGACCAGGCTTCCTTATATGCGTTCGCACTTATATACCCGCGTTCGCAATGCTTGCTATTCTTGACTTATGTGATCGCATAGAGTTCCCTGCGATCGCATAGTGTAATCGCTGGCAGTTGTTAATTGTTTTCCTTTTAGCTCCTTTTTGACTTGTTTTCACTTGGTTTCTTCACCAGTACTTCTAAATCACATACAACCTATAAAATAGAAGCAAATGACATCAAATAAATGATTTTATCACTCAAACATAACAAAAGTATAGGTTTAAAGACAAGATAAGTTGGTAAAATACCAACTTATCAAACCCCCAAACTTAAACTATTGCTTGTCCTCAAGCAATGAAAGCGACAAAATCTCCTCCCAAGTAGTTAACTCAACAATGCATCCATATCATGTCAAGCCAAAAAGGTCTACTATTAGCATAGAAAGATGACTTCGATTGGTACCAACAATTACTCCAAAGAATATGAATTATCAAGAACTTCTCATGAACTTCATTATACCTCAAGTGCTCAAACACTAATGCAAATCAAAGTAGCAATCAAGTCATGACACTAAAGCTTCAAAATTTGCCTCTCTATCACACTCAACTTTCTTTGGTCATTCTTTCCAATTGAAAATGGGATTAAATTCACAACTCAAATCTCATATGCCCTCATATTTAAGAGAGGATCCCACACTCATAAATCTTAATTCAAAACACAAATGGGATATCAAATGGAAAGAATTAACTCTCTCTCAAAAATATGTTCAAATACATACAAGTAGTACCATAAGCTTGCCCTTCATGTATTCCTCCACTAATGTTGACAACTTGGTCAAAAATCAATTAGGACGTAAAGGGTTGTAGTTTAGGCTTTTGGTTAAGGTAGGGAACAATTTTGGTTAGAGTGACTCAAAACCTCCCCAAGCACTACAAAGTTTACAATTAAAGTCCACTTCTTTCACAAACATTTTCCATCATTTCTTCACTTTTCATTCCACACCTAATCTTCCCATTATTCACAACTTCTTATTATCAATTTTATTCTATATATCTTCCCTTTATTCACAACTTCTTATTTTTTTTCTTCCTTCCTTTTCAAAATCAAGGAAGGTTTCACTCTTTTTTTTTATCTATCACTTTTTAAGCAACTTTCACATCATAACTTTTCCAATCTTCACCCCCAAACTTAGGCTTTTAGCCTATGTTTACACTTTCAAAGTACTTAGGGAGGTAGGGTGCCAAAATCTAGATCAATAAAGAACAAAAGATTAAAATTTGTTACATGGTTGCCAAAGAATAAGGTTAAAGGCTCAAAATGGGTTGACTAGGGAAAATATTCAAGGGTAGGAAATTTAGGGCACAATAGCGGTCCAAGGAAGGCCTAATATCATTTGTCAACCCAAGTTAGTCTATGATTTCGCCTTGAATCACATTCCGGGCAAGTTCTAGACTACAAATAATATAAAATAACTCACAATAAATCTCACCACACATGGCACATGAACACTCAAGTGGAATACAAATCCAAAATTCAATTGAAACCAATAACTCAAAGAAGTTGCATATAGCATAGGAAGCTATTTAGTGAATCAAAGATCCAAAAATTGAGTCTAAAAGTCATGACATTTTTACTTCAATTATTTTTCTTTTTCAACAACCAAAAATTCATATGCCGAGGTTTAAATCATGTTGGTACCAAGCAAGCCACAACTTGGTCAATGGGCACAAACCCCAACTCAAACCACTTATTTTTCCTAAATTAACATAAGCTATATCTAACTACAAGACTAATTCCTTAAGAAAGTTTTCTATCTATCCATCATCGGAAAAAGTCGACAAAATTTTTTTTCTACAATTACCCGGTTCAAGAAGAAAATTGGCATCCTTGAAAAAAGAATCGTGGTACAAAGAAAACCAAGGATATCGCCACTAACATCAAACATAATATATAAAAAAAATTAAGAAGCTAATAAACATCAAGTAACTAAAACATAATATATATATATAAAAACAGAAAATTAAGAAGCTACTAAACATAATAATATCACACATCACATGAACATATACTAACAACAAAATAAAAACAACCAAAGTACCAATTTGCCATACCCATAGTTATCCACAATTATACAAAAACAGCAGTTATACAGGAAGCCACCCCCAACTAAAGATGTTGCAATGTCCCCAATGCAACTAAACATGATAGAGTAAAATGGTGTAAAGTGCTCCCTGAATACTGCATCACTCGGAGCTGGAGGTGGTGGGGAATTTGAGCTCCAAATCCTCATCATCATCATCCTCAGAATCCTGTGAGCCACATAGTGAAATCAGCTTGTGCATCATCCGCAACAGAAACTTGCTTTTCTTCTTCTCATGCTCCTTGAACTTCATCTGTCGCCTTTCAACTTTTCCTTGTCTCCGGCTCATGTCTTCTAATCTGTTTTTGATTGCCTTTTGCTCCAGCACTACATCATCCAAGGTCGTTGGCTTCTTGCTAGACCTCATCGAAGTGCCCTCACCAGATGGACCAAAGGGAAGACCTGCGACAAGCTGTCGAATATGAGCATCAACACCATAGATCTTATGGGAAATGTGGCGCATAGTGGGGGGTCCATAAAGAAGTGGAGTCATGGGGTCATGTGATCCTGCTGTAGCTACGGAGCACCACCGGATCCCTCGGCAGACTCATTAAACTGCCCAAATAAAGGAGATAGCACACCAATCCTTCTCTTCTTCTTCTTGTCAGTTGCCCCTCTTCGAAGCAATGGATAAATTGCCATGGCAGGGTCCTTCTCAACATCAGTCAGGCTCGGTAGCACCTCAGCATAATAGCACAACTGAGTGATCAATGAGGGAAAGAATTGGCTTCTAGACCTTCCATTGCATGCTTCCTCAATTTCTCTCACGATGTGCTGGCCCACATTTACTGGCAAGCCATCCATAATGCCAGCAATCATCAATGCCTTCTCAGGCGTCACTTCAGTCTCATTTCTAGATGGAACAATCCTGGCACAGATAATGGATAGCCAAATCTTGCCTTCCCCAGTGAATTCATGCGAATCAACCCCTTTATGTATTCTTTCCCAAGTTGGTTGCACCCCATCATGAAGCTTTTCCACCAACCACTGTGTTCCTATCTCTCTTCCTCTAGCTCTGTATATCTCATTGTCAGCATTGGGAAGCCCGTAGTGTGTATTTATTACCTCGGGGTCAAAGTTAACCCGCTTGCCTCTAACAAAGTGAATACATCCCCCTGGAAATTAGTCTTCAAGGCGTTGGCGTAAAACTCTCGAACTATTGTGTAGTTCGCTTTGATTGGTTCAGGAGCAAAGCATATACATCCACTGTCGGTCAGTCTTTGGAAAAAATCCGGCATTTTAGCCTCAACGTTGTCCAAATGGATGCCTCGTTCTTTGGCAATGCTATTTGACATGAGTTTTTCATAATTCCTTTTACACTCAGCTGCCATGAATCTCGTCGCATCAAAATACTCTTCTTCCATAGCTAGGGGAACATATTCTTGCACATTTTCAACATTTTCCGAGGCCATTTTATGCATAAAGTACTACAAATGGAGACCAAATGTTAAACGCATGAACGAATACTTTATAAACATCAATCCTTCTTTTCTTCTTCTTGTCAGTTACCCCTCTTCGAAGCAATGGATAAATTGCCACGGCAGGGTCTTTCTCAACATCAGTCAGGCTCGGTAGCACCTCAGCATCATAGCACAACTGAGTGATCAATGAGGGAAAGAATTGGCTTCTATACCTTCCATTGCATGCTTCCTCAATTTCACTCACGATGTGCTGACCCACATTTACTGGCAAGCCATCCATAATGCCAGAAATCATCAATGCCTTCTCAGGCGTCACTTCAGTCTCATTTCTAGATGGCACAATCCTGGCACAGATAATGGATAGCCAAATCTTGCCCTCCCCAGTGAATTCATGTGAATCAACCCCTTTATGTATTCTTTCCCAAGTTGGTTTCACCCCGTCATGAAGCTTTTCCACCAACCACTGTGTTCCTATCTCTCTTCCTCTGGCTCTGTATATCTCAATGTCAGCATTGGGAATCCCGTAGTGTGTATTTATTACCTCGGGGTCAAAGTTAACCCGCTTGCCTCTAACAAAGTGAATACATCCCCCTGGAAATTAGACTTCAAGGCGTTGGCGTAAAACTCTCGAACTATTGTGTAGTTCGCTTTGATTGGTTCAGGAGCAAAGCATATCCATCCACTGTCGGTCAGTCTTTGGAAAAAATCCGGCATTTTAGCCTCAACGTTGTCCAAACGGATGCCTCATTCTTTGACAATGCTATTTGACATGAGTTTTTCATAATTCCTTTTACACTCAGCTGCCATGAATCTCGTCGCATCAAAATACTCATCTTCCATAGCTAGGGGAACATATTCTTGCACATTTTCAACATTTTTCGAGGCCATTTTATGCACAAAGTACTACAAATGGAGACCAAATGTTAAACGCATGAACGAATACTTTATAAACTATATTATGATGCATTTAGGCCAAAGAAAAATATCAGAAAGTATCAGGTAAATATTCTGCAGAGCTATTATTTTGGACTGCTAAGGCTGAAGCTATGCGATCGTGGAGATGGACAAGCGATCGCACAGTGCATTTTTTTTCTCAGAGATTAAAGTTATGCGATTGCGGAAAATCCAATGCGATTGCATAAGGCATTTTCCCCATAGTGCACAATTAGACCTATGCGATTGTGGAACAGTCAACGCGGTCGCATAAGGTCTCATGCCCTGCCCAGTTGAAACTCTTTTGGGCATTTTCCCAAACACATGATGAGCATCGGTTTTTCATAGCAATTTTAGAGATATTATACACAGATCTAACCCCAAATTTTTCAACAATTAAGAACTCACTCTCTTAACCAACTTTACCCAGCAAGCAAGCACAAATTCAAGCACAATATTCACAACCAAAACTCTAAAATTTCAGCCCTAGACATGAAGTAAAGAAAAAGAAGAAGAGGAAATGGTTGTTCATTCACCTTTTGAGCACCAAGAGTGGAACTATAAGAGAGATTAGAATGACGAGCACATACCTTTGAGATTAAACTTGATGATTGAGGTGGAATTGAAGGGAGCAAACCCTTGACATGATTTTTGAGGGCCAGGGGTGATGGAGTTCGTTTTGGGTAGAATGGTAAGCACAGAGCCGTTTCTAGTGTTTTAATTGTTTTTCACTGACCTGGAGCTATGCGATCGCGGGGTAGTAAATGTGATCTCATAGTGCAAAAAATCTAAATTTTTGCGATTGCTCGGTCAACTATGCAATCGCATAGTGGATCTGTGACCTGCTGATATGCGATCGCAAGTATTTTGTGGCGATCGCATAGTGCAACAGTGTGTTGCACTGCTATTTGCACCAACTACTGGTTTTTGGCTTCCCGGTCACCCCGACCTGCTCAAATTAACTCCAAAAAAATCTAAAACTTGGCAGATTATTTACAAATAATATTCTAATCTATTTAAAAAAAAGAAAATTTCAAAAACGACCAAAATTTTGATAACAATGGGTTACCTCCCACCAAGTGCCGCATTTTACGTCGTGGCACGACGCAAGTCAACTTTACCACTTTTCTCGCCACTTGGATGATATGAACTAGGCACCTAACTTGGAATCAAGCTTGTGACCACGAGCGATGGGGGGTGGTAAGTCGATGATCAAGCCAAGCCTTAAATTCTTCATTTTGCACTTCTTGGCTTTCACGTGAGGGATGTCATTTTGTCTTCTTGTTCCCTCAACTTGTAAGATTTATGGTTGTTGCCTTTCCTCCTCGCAATCCCTCATTGACTCGTGTAGTTCAATTCCCATATCACCACACAATTCCAGTGTCGAAAAATGCTTGGAATGTGACTTTTAAACCTCCAACTTGCAATTTTTCTTGGATTTTGACATCCGCTTCTTCCCCGGGATTAGAGTCAATCTCAACCAAATTTTTATTTACACCGGTTGACTCTAATTTCATATTTTTCTCGGCATCATTAACACTCATGGAGTCGGTTGGAGGATGTTCAATTCTTGAGTCCTCAAAGTAAAGCTCACTTTCTTCCTCGGAATTGGACTCTTCTTGGCTTTCTTCCACACTCTCAAGTTGGTGGGCATAGTGAGCCTCAACCAATATTATCATTTGAGCTTCCAAAGCGCGAATATGTACATCATTGTGAGCCAAGCCTTGTTTCACGTCCTCGAGTGCAAAGTTATGCTTTTCCTCATTCTCAAGAATGGTCTCCAACATGAGCATTATCTTCTCATTTTGAGCATTTGAGAGTTCTTCTTGGTTTTGATCAAGTGCCAAGGGAGGATCTTCGGCTTCCACATCTAAGAAAAATTCTTCGCTATCATTAACTTCCGAGGATTTTTGGTCCTCTAAAGCTTCAAGCATTTCTCCCAATTGTGAGTGTAACCTTTCAAGTGCCAAGTCATTTTGGAGACTATTCTCCAAAAGCTCCTACAAGGCACTTTGTTCTTTGTTTACTCCTTCAAGTAGGCACTCCAACATGAGCTTGAACTCTTCATTTCGGCCATGCTCAACTTCTTCCACTTCCATAGGCCTATAATTTTCATCACAAAAAGTAGAATGATCATAGCGGGGGCTTGGGAAGTGAAGGACAAATAAGCACAATCATCCAATGACCATTTTGAAAACCACACTTATCACAAATACTCCACTCATGGGTTTGAGATTGTGCGCACAATCCACCCCCCGGGAGAATTTAAACAATTTTGCCATGAGTGTGGTCCTTCACAATAAGGACAAGGGTCATCAAAGTATGAACAACTACCATCCGACCAATTTTCATTAAATGATGCCATTTTTCAGAACTATGAAAATAAACAAGAAATAAACAAGAAAAATAGACCAAGGTAAGAAAAATAACTACACAAATATTCACAAGTTTGGACCAAAGCACTTACGCTTATTTCTCAAACACCGCCAAATTGTTCCCCGGCAACGGCGCCAATTTTGATGACGTTTAAATCCACTACTAAAAAGTAAATGGACACGGTTTCATGCAATATAATTTACCCAACTATGAGTCGGGGTCGAATTCCACAGAGAACAATGTGTAGGCGATTAGGAATGTAAGAGAATTGTCACTTATCGCGCAATGCCAAACACTTAGAATTGGTTTTTGAAAATGTTTTATACCTAAATGTGAAAATTTAAACTAACATAGAAAGCAAGTAAAATGATTAATGGCTACAAGCATGGATGCATCGGGAATTACACTCAAGTAACGATTCAATGTATTTCACGATTTTACAAATATGAGCGAGTTTATGTTAATTAGCCATGGATAATAATTCTTAATTAGCTTCTTCCGAAGACTAATAAGACTTCCTAATTGAATTATTTCTAATCCAATTAAGAGAGTAAGAACAACCGGATGTGGCTACAAGTAGTTCAATCATATCCCTAGGTAGAATCTATCAAATGATGGTTAAAACCTCAAGTTCTTGTTAATTAAGCTTTCCCAACCCCAAATTATCTTTTCCAAAATTAATTCGAAATTAATGGGCGAGTCCTAGGGTTAGCTAATCCCTTTGGAAACATTAAAGAACAAGAATAATTAAAGTAACAATAACTCACTTCATAAAAGAATAAAAATCATTCAATACATAAGCACAATAAGGTATTTAATGCACACTTTAAACAAAAATATTTCCATAAACAAGATTCAAGTGTTGGATAAAATACTAAATACATAGATATACAATACAAAGCAAGAAAATGAAGAAAAAAACATAAATGGGTAAGAAATTCTCAACCAAAAGCTTCAAATCTTCAAAAACAAAGTGTGTGCGCAAAGCCCTAGCTTCAAGACTTGTTCTCTCTAGGCCTAAGAACTGAAAATAAGCCAAAAGATATCTAAAATATCTGCTAGGTCGTTCATAAAAATGGTTTGGGGATTACAAACCTGAAATTCCATTTTTGCCCAGAACTGCCTAGAAAATACCCTATGCGTTCGCATATGTACAATTGCGTTCGCGGTGAATGATTTCTCCAAGCTATGTGATCGTATACAGTGGCATGCGTTCACATAGCTTAGTTGACCAGCCGCTGACCAGGCTTCCTTATATGCATCGCACTTATATACTCGCGTTCGCAATGCTTTGCTAATGTTGACTTATGCGATCGCATAGAGTTCCCTGCGATCACATAGTGTAATCGTTGGCAGTTGTCAATTGTTTTCCTTTTAGCTCCTTTTTGACTTGTTTTCAGTTGGTTTCTTTATCAGTACTTCTAAATCACATACAACCTGTAAAATAGAAGCAAATGACATCAAATAAATGATTTTATCACTCAAACATAACAAAAGAATAGGTTTAAAGACAAGATAAGTTGGTAAAATACCAACTTATCAACCAGCTCAGGCACCGACTGTGCCTATTGTTATTCCGGGTCTCTAAGAGACCTTGGCTCAGATTTAGACTATGTGGACCAGTCTTGCTGAGGTAGTCATAGTTTCTACTACAGCAGCTACTTCTCAGGCCGGGGGAGGAACTCAGACTCCCACCGCCCGTACACCCGAGTAGGTTGTTTAGGGACTGTAGACACCAGAGGCACCACCAGCCCAGCCGGTTGCACTTGCTCAGGATTATGTGGTTCTAGTTATGCCTGATGATGAGCAGCGTTCATTGGAGAGGTTTGGTAGACTTCAGCCTCCGACTTTAAGTAGTGCAGAGGGCGAGGATGCCCAGTGCTTCTTGGACAAGTGTTAGAGGATGTTACGTACAATGGGTATTCTAGAGATTAGTGGGGTCTCATTTAATACTTTTTACTTTTCTGGGGTTGCCTTTACTTGGTGGGAGTCTTATGAGAGGCGTATGCCTGTTGGTGCACCGCCCCTTACCTGGCATCAGTTCTCCATTCTCTTCCTATAGAAATATGTACCGTATTCCCGTAGAGAGGAGCTGTGCAGGCAGTTCGAGCAGCTACATCGGGGGGATATGACCATGTCGCAGTATGAGATGAGATTCTCCGAGTTGGCCCATCATGCTATCTGTCTAGTTCCCACGGATAGGGAGAGGATCAGGAGGTTCGTTGATGGCCTCAACTATCAATACGAATTTTTCTGACTAGAGAGAAAATATTTGGCACCCCTTTTGAGGAGGTGGTTGACATTGCTAGAGAGATAGAGTTAGTTCGCCTCCAAGAGCGAGATGTGAGAGAGGCCAAGAGGTTTCGGGGAACTGGCAGCTTTGGTGGTGTTACTTTGGGAGGTCAGCTTCAGCACGGCAGAGGCCGTCCATTCAGACATACTCAACCAGCTCGTTTGGGCCACTACGGTGGATCATCTGGCCACAGTTCATAGCAGGGACACTCGTCTCTCAATGCCCTTCTAGCTCAGAGTTTGACTCAAGCACCATCAGTTCAGGGCTCA
Source organism: Nicotiana tabacum (assembly GCF_000715075.1). Classification (NCBI taxonomy): domain Eukaryota; kingdom Viridiplantae; phylum Streptophyta; class Magnoliopsida; order Solanales; family Solanaceae; genus Nicotiana; species Nicotiana tabacum. The sequence goes on along the minus strand of NC_134080.1, from coordinate 91,961,568 downwards.
TCTATGTCGGGTTCTTCTAGTGGACATCCCGGTTCTCGAGGCTCCCTTCAGTCCCAATCACCATTTATTGCGAAGGGTTGCTTCGAGTGCGGAGATTTGGGTAATATCAAGAGGTTTTGTCCCCGTCGTACGGGAGGTTCATCCTAGTAGAGGAATCAGCCTTCGGCTTCAGCACCAGTTACTTCCCCACCCGCTCAGTCAGCTCGGGGTGGAGGTTAGCTAGGGGTCGCCCTAGAGGAGGAGGTCGATCAGGTGGTGGTCAAGCCCGTTTCTATGCTCTCCCAACAAGGCCAGATGTTACTGCTTCAGATGCTGTGATTACATGTATTATCTCAGTCTGCCACAGAGATGCCTTTGTATTATTTTATCCTGGTTCCACTTTTTCATATGTGTCATCATATTTTGCCCATTATTTGGATACTCCCCGCAAGTCTCTTGTTTCATCTGTTCATGTATCTACTCCGGTGGGCGATACTATTATGGTGGACCATGTATATCACTCGTCTGTAGTGACTATTGGGGGTTTGGATACCCGAGTGGATCTCTTGTTGCTTAGTATGGTTGATTTTGACGTGCTATTAGGCATGGATTGATTATCACCGTGTCGTGCTATTTTGGATTGTCATGCTAAGATAGTGGCATTGGCTATGCCGGGGTTGCCATGGATTGAGCGGCAAGGTTCGATGGATTATGTACCCAGTAGAGTGATTTCATTTTTGAAGGCCCAACGGATGGTTAGGAAGGGTTGTCTTTCTTATTTGGCCTTTGTGCGGGATGTTAGTGTAGAGACTTCTACTATTAATTCAGTCCCGGTAGTGAGGGACTTTCTGGATGTGCTTCCTGTAGACCTGTCGGGCATGCCATCGGACAGGAATATTGATTTTGGTATTGATTTGGTGCTGAGCACTCAGCCCATTTCTATTCCATCGTATCGTATGGCACCGGCGGAGTTGAAAGAATTGAAGGAGCAGCTTCAGCAACTCCTTGATAAGGGGTTTATTCGGCCTAGTGTGTCATCGTGGGGTGCGCCTATTCTATTTGTGAAGAAGAAGGATGGCACTATGAGGATGTGCATTGATCACAGGCAGATGGACAAGGTCACAATCAAGGACAAGTATCCTTTGCCTTGTATTGATGATTTATTTGACCAGCTTCAGAGAGCGAGGGTGTTCTCCAAGATTGATCTCCGTTCAGGGTATCACTAGTTGAAAATTAGGGATTCAGACATTCTTAAGACAGCTTTCAGGACCCGATGTGGTCACTATGAGTTCCTTGTGATATCCCGTAGGCTGACCAATGCCCCAGCAACGTTCATTCATTTGATGAACAGTGTGTTTCGGCCTTATCTCGACTCCTTTGTCATTGTGTTCATTGATGATATTCTTGTGTACTCGCGTAGTCAGGAGGATCACGCAGAGCATTTGAGAGTTGTGTTGTAGAGATTAAGGGAGGAGAAGCTTTATGAAAAGTTCTCCAAGTGTGAGTTTTGGCACAGTTTAGTGACTTTCTTGGGGCTCGTGGTGTCTAGTGAGGGTATTCAAGTTGATCTGAAGAAGATAGAGGCAGTTTAGAGTTGGCCCAGACCGTCCTTAGCCATAGAGATTTGCAACTTTCTAGGTTTGGAACTCCGAAAATTGGAGTGGGTCCATTGTGTCATTTGTGACGTGCGTGCAAAATTTCTGGTCATTCAGAGGAGGTTGGTTACACTTTTTGATCGTTTGCGGAATTTGGAAGTTTTGGAATCCTTAGGCTTGAATCCAAGGATGATTTGGTGTTTCGGCATTGTTTTGAGTGTTCCGAGGATTTGTACGAGTTTGAATAGTGTTATATGACTTGTTCGTATTTTTGGTTGAGGTCCCGGGGGCCTCGGGATGATTTCGGATGGTTAGCAGAAAGTTAGAAGGTGCGATGATCGTAGAAGCGAGAATCAGCCACAGATGCGGCCACAAGTGAAAGGGGCAGAAAGTGCAGGTGCGAAGGAAGGAACGCACCTGCGTGACCGCAGGTGCATATATGGCGTTGCAGGTGCGGTTAGGAAAATTTAAATGAAAACCGCAGAAGCGGTTGGGTGGAGCACAGAAGGGGTCCCGCATGTGCGTATTAGCTAGGCAAAAGGTATAAAAAGGTCCTCTTCGTGAATTTTGCTAAGTTTCTCCATTTTTGTAAACGGGAAGTGAGCTATGGCAGTGATTTTTCAAGGGAATCGAAGGTTTTCAGTTAAGTAAGCTACTTAAGCTTTATTACTTGTGTTTATAACTATTTTTCCATTGTTTAATCATGGTATTAGTGGAAAATTAGGGAAGAAAGTTGGAAGATTAGGGCATGTAATTGGAGAGCTTTGAGTGGGGATTTGAGGGGCTATTTGAGGCCAGATTTTGATGCTTTTGGAATGAATAGACTCGTGGGTGAATGAGGATTCTTGTGATGTGATTTTTATCGGATTCCGAGGTCTGGACCCGGGGGTCGAATTTGACTAATTTTGGGATTTTTGATGTAATGTGATTATTTTCATCCTCTTAGCATATATTGATGGTTATATACTGATTTTGGTTAGATTCAGGGCATTTGGAGGTTGAATCGTGAGGCAAGGGCGTCGTGGGCTAGAGTTTGGCTTGGCTTGAGGTAAGTAACGCTTCCAAACTTGGTTCTAAGGGTTCGAAACCCCGAACTATGTGTTCTATGATTACTATTGTGGTGACACAAATGCCAAGTGACAGGCGTGTGGGCATGCACCGTGAGAATTGCGGCCTGGGTCATTCCATGGCACCACTTAGTGACTCTTTCTTGCTGATATCTATGTTGTACTTATGTGATTAAGTTAATGAGCTGAAAATCATGCCAATTATCATGTTAAGGCTTCACACCAATACTGTTGAGACTAGAGAGGTCGTTTTTTGATGTCATATCATTAGCTTCAGTGATATTCTGTACACATTCATGTTCATGCATATTATATCATGCCTTAGTCTCGATTATTGTTATTTGATACATCATATTGTTGTCTGGGCTATTATCATGACATTTTTAGCCCATATGTGTGAGACTGGAGAGTGATGACTAAGTGAGGTCGAGATCCTGATATTGAGTGACAGTATGGAATCGCGATGCACGCCGGAGCGAGATATTGATCATGCCTTGGTTGGCTTGATATAGCGCTTGGGCTAAGAGAAGCCCCTCCGGAGTCATTACACCCCCAGTGAGCGCAGTTGATGATATTGAGGGATGGATCTTCCCTGGACATGGATCTTGTCCAAAGTATTGATACCTAGAGATGGATCTTCTCCATAGGGCTGGAATGGCCTTCCTCGGTACTGGATGACCGCGGTCAGTGATGTGTATATATTTCAGCATGGATATTCCCTGGATCGGAGGGCCATATACAGTATCGAGTGGTTGAGCACTTTTGAGTGGAGGTACATAGAACATTGATCATGTTATTTGTGCATTGGTACTTAGAGTTTTCCTAAGATTTATACTCCGTACTAGTCATATTGTATTTACTTACTGTTGAGCTTTTATAACTGCAAGCATGTCTACTTTTCTATACAGTTATTTGAATACATGTTGAGGTTTGGTTCGTCAATACCTATCAGTCCATATTTTGGACTTTTTACTTACTGAGTTTGTGTACTCGCGTTACCCCTACACCTTGTGTGCAGATCCAAGTATCTCGGGTCATGGTAGCGACTGTTGATCATATCAGTTGGAGACCTTTTTCCTTGTAGATTGGGAGGTAGCTGTCAGGCGTTTGTAGTTCTGCCTTCTCCTTCCTTATCTTCCTCTTAGTACATTTGTTGGATGTTCTCAGACTATGTAGTCTTATTTATTTCGAACAGTTGTAGTATTTTGCTCGTGACTTAGTGACACCCGAGGTCGGGCTTGTACTTTCTTTTCGCTTGTTTTTATTTCTACTTTTACCGTTTATCGAATTTCTATTAAAAATATTTTTTTCTTATGTTTTAAATGAAATATGAAGTATTTGAAAATAAGTTAGCTAGCCTAGTTTCATGATAGGCACCATCACGACCGGGTCGAATTTTGGGTGGTGACAGGATTTAAGTTTCATGATATGTTATTTGAGGAGACCCAAATGTTTTACTTGTTTGAGAATTTAAGTTTAGCATTGGACCATGTCAAGAACTTACAGTACTTTCATATAATTGCTAATATGACTTTGTAGAATTGAAGAGATGAAAGGAATAATTTCAGATTCATTGGAGGGATCATTAAAGCGAACATCTCAATTTGAGGTACTTCCGTGTATGTGATGGAGAGAGAGGGGCCTATTGATATTGTGATAATGTCATTTCATGTCAGGATCACTTTGGTGTGAATTTTGGTTTAAGAACATAGTGTTTTAAGAAGACAAGTGATGTCTTTAAAGGGGACAATAATCTAAAGAATGTTAAGGCAGTATAACAATGGTTTGGACCAGTATTGCAACAATAATTATTGATTTCTTTGGTGTAATCAGGTATTACAGACACCATGTACAAAGACTTTTGGGTTTGTCCTTCTATGTGGCTTGGTTGTCTTAGAGAGGTTCAATTATAATGGCTTGATTGTGTGGAAAGTTAACCTCTAAGAACTTGAAATAGTTTTGATCATGAGATTAAAGTTGATGTGTGTCACAAGTTGGTTTAAGTTGTATGCTTTTAAGACAATGAAATATTTTTGGAAGAACTATCATATTGTGAGAATTTGGAGTTGATAATAGAATTTATGTACTCAAATATGACATCATTATCAATGTAGTGAGGTTTGTATTGATGTATAAATGTTGTCGACATCTTCATGTAGAAAATCTAGGGCTAGAGACATCGTTAAAAATTTGAGTAGCTTAAGAGCGTGCTAGTAATATTTTGTATCACTCAGGAAGGGAGTGGGTTGTAGAGGATGCTTTCAGATGAGGTCTACAGATAGTTCGATTAAGTGCTCTAGTAATTGCATGATAAGTAATTGTTGAGGTTCAGATTTTAGTTGTCTGACATTGAAGGATTGATGAAAATGCACTTTTGAGGTGTTTGCATGTCTGACTTCACAATTGTGTATGGGTAGATAGGTAGATATTACTGGTGTGAGAATTCTTGCATTTTTTAGGTTTAGAGATCAAATTTCTAGAGTTAGAATGTGTTAATGGCTAGATAGATTGTTATGTGTATCAGAGATGGATGATTTGAGGAGATTTGTGCTTGATAAGGCACATAGTTTGTGATATTTGATGTGCGTTGATCTGCCTAAGTATAGTAAAATGTCTCTTCTCAGAGATCTTAGATTGAGGAGTATGGTTCAAGAGGTTGTTGGCACTGTTTTTATGATTAGACTGGTGAACAGGTTAAGGAAAAGACCCTAAAGACTCACAAATTGGATTACTTGATGCATTTGGGTTCTACGAGGTTGTATCATGCTATGTGTGACTTGTAAAGACAAAGGAAATGTGAAGGAAAATATATAAATGTTTCTTTTTGGTATTTAAGTTGATACTAGTTAGATATCAGTAGTTGAAATTGGTGGGTTAAAAACTTACTACGATATCCATGAGTAGAAGTTAGAATGAGTCATTATAGACTTGTGGAAGACTTCTTACCTTTTTTAGAAAATTTTTTAATCTATTTGGGTGATTACTAGTAGGTCCATTTAGAATGTATATTTCATGATGGTCAGATTTGATTAAGCAATGCAGTTTTTAGGTATACCACTTGAAAGATTGTCATGTTATCTAAAAGGTTGTACGTCGCACTAGGTAATTGTTTCATCAGATTGACAAAGTAACAGCTTATTGTGTGATTATGGCAGTTGTGTTAGGTGGTTTGGGTGCACAGGCTGAGTTGGGTTGAGCTTTCTTATCCACTACTTGATGGACAGATTGAGTTTGGAACAAACGCAAACCATATCATTTGAGGTTTTATTTGAAATTTGGCATGATTTATTGTCACGACCCAAAATTCCCATCAAACGGGATCGTGATGGCGCCACTACTTACTAGGCAAAGAAGCACACAATAGTAAAATACGAAAGAACTGCAGTAAATGACTAATAATAGGATAATGACATAGCATAAAAGAAATTTCTGAGACTAACGTGATAAGTGTAAAGCCAAAAAATAACGCAAACCATCCTAAACTGTGGATCACAAGTACATGAGCTTCTAGGGTTTACTATATACACTCTTTTGAAAGAAAATATAACATTGTCTGAAGAATGGAAACAGTACAATGGAAATAAGAAGACGACTCAAGTCCTACAAACAAAATGCAGCACTACCTTGAATTACTTGCTTGGTATCAGCTAAGCACCTCACGGGACTCTGCTGGTACCGATAATTGGATATGCACAAGAATTATAGAAGTGTAGTATCAGTAAAACTAACCCAATACACTCAGTAAGTGTCGAGCCTCATCCCGACAAGGTAGTGACGAGACTAAGACAAGATGCCCACAATAAACCTATGCAGTTACATATCAAGAGGTAATAGAATAACATATAAAGAATCAAATATGATAATGGATTAATGACAAGTGGAAGGGATAACAAGTATACAGGTAAAAGTATACAGGTAAAATCAGAAACATAAAGTAAGGTGTCATTGGTAAGCCTCTTTCAAAGTAAGTAACGAAGTCACAAATTCAAGTCCACATTTCAAATATCAAAGTAAGAGTAACGAAATCCACAAAATTGCATGGAATCACCCTTCGTGCTTTTAGTCTCATCTTCACATTGCAATACAAAAGCAAGTGCACTGCATCACCCTTCGTGTTTTTACTCTCATCCTCACATAATAATAATAAAGCAAGTGCATGCCATCATCCTTCGTGCTTTTACTCTCATTCTCACATAATAATAATAAAGCAAGTACACGGCATCACCTTTCGTGCTTTTACTCTCATACTCACATAATAATAATAATAATAATAATAATAATAATAATAATAATAATAATAATAATAATAATAATAATAATAATAATAATAATAATAATAATAATAATAATAATAATAAAGCAGAGCACACTATCACTCTTCGTGTTTTATCCTCACGTTCACTCAAGCAATGATATCAATATGTAAATAAGACACGGCAACACCATATGTGCATTTAAATCTTTCCCACCAAGCAATCACATACAACACATTCCAAACGAGGTTGGAAGCATATTCAACATCAACAATAGTATTTGCATACAACTCATCATATGAGAATCTTCCAAAAATAAGTGCCAAAAACCAAGCAACATTTTTCACGATCTCAACACCTAATATCACAATAATCTTTAACTAAGAAATATAATGAAAATGAGTAATCAAAGAATTCAACAATCTATCTAAAGCATGGAAGACATAATACACAGATTAACATGGTACAAGTAAGGCTAATTCTTCCCTCATAGTTATCCCATGGTCAACATATATACACTCATCACCTTGTACAAACACCGCCCCAAACACATAGTTCACATAGCAAATAGACTCGATTCTACTTGATTCCCCGCAAATCAAGGTTAACCAAGGTGCCAAATGAAGCATGTTTGACTCTTCGAGTTTGACTTAATCAGGTCTTTTTATTTATTACTACTAATATTATTACCTAAATATAAAACGGACTTATTCCCTTAAGAAGGTTGTCACGCCATCCATCGTTGGGAATTCACACAACAACTACCTTTGGAAAGAATCATGGCATTGAGAAAACCAAAGGCTTATTATCTACTAGATCATAAAAAGAAGCTGCTAAATCAAAAGGAAGCCATTAAATCGAACGTTAACTAATAAGGAAATAAACATAAAGAAGTTACAAAGCAAAAACTATTGAAAACATACCGAATATACATAATGAGAGAGAAAAAGATAATATATACATAATAAGAGAAGAGAGAGAATACATACATAATGAAAAAGAGAATGAAAATAGTTACAAGTTAAGTACATGCCAAATGTCTTAGAATCATTGAATAAGCTCAAATAAACTCCACCACCCCCCCAAAATAAAAATAAGCATTGTATCCAATTCTTAATAAAATAAGAATAAAGGAAGGGAGAGAGTGAAGAAGACTCCCTATAGATCCTTGGACATCTCTGTGTCCCCAGCAATGTCACCGTCCTCAGGCTCATCCAACTAGATCTCATCATACTCAACTCTTGGAGTGGCCGGATTGGTGAACATCTGACGCACTGTCTCGGCAGTGTCGGAAGCCAAGTCTAGCTCCTCAAACTGGCCATCTGGTATCAACAAAGCTGATGGTGTTGTAAGACATGGATCAATTAGCATGTCAAAGGGAAGATCTTCGGCTACTGCAATCTTGGTCACCTGTCTCTGGAGCTTGTTAATTGACTTCTTGGTGGCCTGGGACTTTCTCATCTCTTTACTTCTTTTCCCAGCTCTTCAATCACTGACCCATGATGCACCAAAGTAGCCATAATAGTAGTCTGGTTCTCCAGGAGCTTCTTCAAAGTCTCTTCAATTGTCGGGGGAACCTGTGGTGCCTGAATAGAGGACTGTGCTACAACAGTACTGGATAAGTCAGACAGCTTTACAGTGGCTGTCTACATCCAGTTGTTGAGGCTCGCCAATGTCTGAGAGACTCGTAGTGCAGAAAGTGGAAAAGTAGGCATAGGCACCGGCTTCGATGCCGAGGTGGAACCTATGACAGGGACTATAGTAGGAATTGAAGATGATGGGGGAGGTATAGCTGCGACACTAGAAGAAGGCTCGGCCAAAGTGGATAACATCAGTTGCCTCCATAACTACCATTGCTGGCTCATCAGACTGGCCTGTGGTGGTAGACGGCTGACTTTTTCTCCTTGGGTTATTTGCATCCATAAGTGAATACCATGAGAAATGCTTCTTCGGCCACACCTTTGTGTCATAATCCCTTGGCTCTATCTGCGCATCCGTAAGATACCCTATAATGGTATTGGGATAGGAGTAGGAGGAGTCATACTACCGAGAAATCACTGAGATAATTGCCGACATCACGACACCCACATTGATAGGGTACCCGGCCATGATAGAAGAAACTAGAACTGCCCGAGGAATTGGAAGATATGATTCATTATGGCTCGAGTCTTGTCCGATGCAGACAAAGGTTTGCAACCCCTTTACCTCAAAAGTCAAAGTGCTCCTCTAGATAGGTACCCCTACTGTGATCCATGGTGGTGGTGGTGCTGGTGCAGCTAGATTGTCCGCTAACCAAGGACGAGTTGCATCCCCAAGTAAATACTTCTCTAAGTACTCTATGAGCTTGACATCATCAAATCCCAAGTATGTGTTCAATGTGTGCTGATAAAATCGCACTTTGAGGTTTCTCACTTTTGTCACCATTGTCCCCTTTTTTATGGCACCACATTGGCGTAGAATTCCCTAAAATGGCACTCCTTAGCATCCACCACGCTCTAGGTAAACCACATCCACCCTTTGCATTCTCTAAACTATCTCGATATTGCAGGGTTATACCTCTCCAGATCTTTTAACTGAAACTGTCTCTCAGGAGTAAGCGGCCTCACTGGCCACCAAGTGTGGAAGCTGGTGAAGGCAGGCAAACTAACAAACTGGTCATCCCATAACTCTTTCTTCTTCGACCTTTCAAAGCCGACAGATATAGCATCTACCCCTCTTTCATCATCAGAGATGTCCTCAAATGTTGTATCTGGTGCCTGAAGAACAGGTGCAGTGGATGGATAAGAAGCCTGACTAGCACTTTATGAACCTTTGGAAGTGCTATGGGATGTGGATGACTCATCCATGAGTTAATATCTTCCTGGAGGCCTTGACGGACAGCCGACTGCTCATGAATCGAGGCTGAGTTACCCTCCGAAATTTCCCTAGACGAGACATAAGAGCTTGACTCGGAGAGATCTGCACCTCTCCCTCTGTCAGCTGTAGCTTTCTTAGTAATTAGCTTTTGTAGGCCGAGGGGTAAAGCACTCTTGCCTCGACTCCTGGAAGGTTCACCCCTCCCCTTTGAAGTATCACCTTTGCCTCTTGATCGAACCACTTTCTGTATCAAGCAGAGGCAATTATAAGTTATAATTCAAGTTCAGAAATACAGAGAGATATGTAAAGACACACTAGAAAACATAGTTAGGAACACAGTTGAAACATCCTTACAGGTTAAGGATCTGTGGTCCGTACATTTTTTCTTGCGGCCACAGATTGGGCTTTACGCACCGCACATTTCTTTCTTGCGACCGCAGATGTAGATTGCGGTTAGCACATTTTTCCATGCGGCCGTAATGCAACAAACAAAAATATGACAACTCTCTGATAACAAAGAATTGGCTGATGTTCCACCGCAACCTATTTTCTACGGTCCGCACAATTTGTCTTGCGGCCACACATTTGAGTCACAAGTTTGTAAACTCTCTGACGATAGTGAAAGAGTTGTTCTGCGGCCGCAATGGGATTTCTGTGGTCTGTAGATTTTTCCTTGTAGTCACTGAACCATTCCTTACTAAAGTACCCTAGACTCAACATCTGCGAACCGCACAATTTCTTGTGCGACCGCAGATTTCAAACAATTACGAACAGGTTCAGAATGTTTATCTAGGGCTTGTAATTTTTGCATAATTTTTTACATAGTAACAGTGTACAATCATGAAAATCTATTGACCATGTCCCTATATAGCATGTACTAGTTGACCCACTACAGATTTAACCCCACATGGTTGTACAATTGAGTTCCACTGACAAATGGCCTAAAACTAACTAAAATGCTATAAATTAAACGAACAATTGAAATATTGTAACAATTAATTTAAGCATACCAGATATGAATGAGTGCAAGGAATGAGTGATCACAATTGTAGGTGTGTGGGCGGATGACTCACCAGATGATTTCAATTTTTAGTGATGTGTATGCTCAAAGAGGGAAAAGGGTAACAGTAGCCCTATCCCTCTTATTTATACTTATCAATTTTTTTCAAGGGAAGAATGAGCGAGTGCGGCCGAAGATTTCCAGTTGCGGGTCGCACTCTGTTACCTTTTTTAGATTAACCCATCATTTTATCTGCGGTCCGCAAAAATTTATGTGTAACCGCAGATCCCTATTGAGGACCGTAGATTTTCTATTATGGCTGCAAATTGACCACTTTACTGACGTACCAACTTCAGAGAGTTGTTATTTTCCATCTTCCATTTGTGTGGATGTAGAGCACTTTTTCTGCAGCATCCAAAATTGTGTGGTCCGCACAATGCACTTGCAGTCCGCAATTCTTTCAACACTTAACCAGATTTTCTGTCCATAATTCCTATAAGGCACACTCTTTCCTGCAACACACTTCAACTCAAGTTAGCACAAAAATCACACCTAACTACAAAAGAAACAAAGAAAAGAAAAAGAAACAGGGTTGCCTCCCAAGAAGTGCATGGTTTAACGTCGCAGCACGATGCAGAATACTATCAAGTGAAATGAATGACTGCCACGACGTGGCCATCTACAACTTTTCCCAAATAGTGCTTTACCTGGTGACCATTTACTCGGAATACCTCATTGTTTTTTTTCTTCAAGACCCACAACTTCAAATGGGCCACTCTATTTAAACTTTAACTTCCAGAGAAACATCCTCAACTGTGAGTTAAATAACAACATAAGATCGCCCTCCTTGAAATCTTTGATCCAAATGTATTTTTCATAATGATATTTCATCTTCTCTTTCTACAAGGACGAATTTGCATAGGCATGGTACCGGAACTCATCTAATTCATTCAAGTGTGCAACCTCAAATTAGCGGCTATATCCCAATCAAGATTCAACTTCTTTAGAGGCCACATGGCTTTGTGCTCAAGTTCCACTAGAAGATGCCAAACTTTTCTAAACACAAACCGGTATGGAGACATTCCGATAGGTGTTTTGTAAGCCGTTCGATAAGCCTATAATGCATCATAAAGCTTCTTGGACCAATCCGTCCGGCTAGCATTCACTATTTTGGATAAAATACTCTTTATCTCCTAGTTGGAGACTTCCACTTGACCACTTGCATGTGGATGATAGGGAGTCGTGACTTTATTAGTGACACCATACTTGCTAAGTAAGGTGTCAAAAGCCTTGATGCAAAAATGTGACACCACATTGCTTATAATAGACCACGGAATACCAAACCTTGTGAAAATATTCTTCTTCAAGGATGCCACCACACTTCTCTCCTCATTGTTGGGTAGAGCAACGACCTCAAATCATTTGGATACATAATCAACCGCGACAAAGATGTAGGTGTTTCCACAACAACTCAACTCATTCTTGTCATTGGTGAGCACCGTTATACCACCCTTATTCCGAACACAATGAACTGGAGAAGTCCACGAACTATCAGAGATGGGATAGACAACCCCGACAACCAATCACTTGATAATCCCCTTTTTGACAACCTCTTGCATAGCCTCATTGAGTCTCCTTTGATGTTCAATAGATGGTTTGGCACCTTCCTCCAAGTTAATTTTATGCATGCAAAACATGAGGCTTATCCCTCAAATATCTACCAATGTCTACCCAATAGCCTTCTTCATCTTTTGTAGCATTGCCGATGTGGAGTCTGTCGCACGTTATTCAAACAAGAGGAAAGAATAACTGGTAAAGTAGAAGAAGGGACAAAAAATTCATACCGAAGATGTGGAGGCAATGGATTCAACTCCAAGATAGGAGGCTCTTCGATTGAAGGCTTTGTAGCAGGAGTTGTCTTACTTTCAAGATCCAAGGACAATTTTTGGGGTTCATAGGTGTATGACCCCATTCCTTGCAAAGAGTTCACACATTCCACAAAGCCATCCATCTCGTCATCATCAACGTTGAGAAAGAGGCCTCCAACATATCACCAACATTGATCACTGCACTTGTTTCATCCACAATAACATCGGTCACCAAGTCCACAAAAGAGCACACCTCATTGTTATTGGGTTGCCTCATGGATATACACACATGGAAAACCACTTTTTCATTACCAACAAGGAAAGTAAGTTCTCCAGCTTCAACATAACAAAGAGTCTTTCCCGTAGCAAGGAAAAGTCTTCCAAGAATAATCTGCGCCTCATAATCAACCTCACAATCTAGAATGACAAAATCGACCGGAAGAATGAATTTATCAACACGAACCAAAACATCCTCAATCACAACCAAAGGTCTCTTCATGGTACGATTGGCCATTTGCAATCTCATAGAGGTAGGCCTTGGTTTCCCAATTCCCAATGTCTTGAAAACCGAATAGGATATCAAATTAATACTTGCCCCAAGATTACAAATAGCTTTAGCAAACTCGGCACTTCCAATTGTAAAACGAATCGTGAAAGCGTCGGGATCCTCCAACTTGGGAGCCATTAAATGCACAATCGCACTCACTTGATGAGTGACTTTGATAGTTTCAAAATTCATCGACCGCTTGTTTGTCATAAGATCCTTCATGAACTTTGCATAACCGGGCATTTGTTCCAAGGATTCAACTAATGGAACATTAATTGAGAGACACTTAATCATTTGAATAAACTTCTTGAATTGGTTCTCACTATTTTGCTTGGCAAGTCTTTGAGGGTATGGAGGTGGAGGCTTAGGCAATGGTGCCTTAGCCTTTTGTACTACCATTTCCAGTATGTCAATAATGTGATCCCTAGATGGGTTTACCTCCTCTTGAGTCTCTTCCCTACTATCATCAATATCAATCTGAACATCATCATCAGATTGCTCAACATTGTTCGAGATCTCCTATTCTTGTACCACTTGCTCTTCATCCACAAGTTGCTTTTGGCTTGAGGTAGGTGAATTCCCACTTTTTCCACTTCTTGTAGTAATGGCCATGGTATGCCCCGTGTTGTTACCACCCTTTGGGTTCACCACCCCCTTAAGACGAGTATTTAGAGCTTAAGAGATTTACCCCATTTGGACTTCTAAATTGCGGATTGATGTGTTGTGTGAGGCAAATTGGGCATCCGAATCGGCATTCTTTTCCATCATTTGTTTGAACCTATTCTCAATATACCCCATTTCATTGTTGGAAAAACTTGTCCCATAGTAAGGATAAGGAGGCGGGTTGCTCGATTGTTGATACATTGGGAGCCTTTGAAAGCCCGACCCCCAGTTGCCTTGATTATTATTCCATCCCCCTTGATTGTTACCTCGCCAATTTCCTTGATAATGCCACCACTCCAATTTCCTTGATTGTTGTGTTTATGCCAATTTCCTTGATTGTTGTCACCACTCCAATTACCTTAGTTGTTAGAGTTTCAATTACCTTGATTGCTTTGAGGTCGCCATTGCTGTTGATATGAGCCTTCAAAGTTGTTTCTTTGCCCTTAAAAGTTGTTCACATATTGCACCTTCTCCACCTGTTCATTATAAGAGTAATCTTGATCAAACCCACTATCCTCTTGAACATAATTCTCCACTCGATTTTACACTTACGGACCCTTTGTTCTTCTATTATTCACCATCATGTTCACTCCCTTCATGGCATTGACTTGCTTAGGATTTTGTACTTATTGAAGTTGAGTTGGCTCATGGTAGTAGTCAAATCGGCAATGGTTTGCCCATGGTCATGCAACTCTTTATGGAGGTGAATCATGTTTGTGTCACATTGTGGAATATTTGCCCGGGATTGCCATGCCGATGATGTTTCCACCATTTCATCCAAACTCTCACAAGCCTCCACATACGACGTAGTCATGAAATTCCCACCAGCAAGTTGATTCACCACACATTGGTTGGTTGTGTTAATACCATGATAGAAAGTTTGTTGAATAATATTCTCTGTCATATCGTTGTTGGGACATTCTTTGACCATTGTTCTATACTGCTCCCATATCTCATGTAGTTGTTCATTGGGCTCTTGCTTGAATACTAAAATCTCATCTTTAAGTGTAGCCATATGCCCGGGAGAGAAGAACATAGCAATAAATTTCTCTGCCAACTCATCCTAAGTACGAAGGGAAAAATCCTTAGCCTCAAAGAATCCTTAGAGACATTTGTTTGTTTACTCCCCCAACAAGTGTCCATAAACCCTTTCAAGTGTTTATACGCATTTTGACTTGGAGCCCCGGTAAAGAAACCTCGTTGCTCTAGCAAAGTGAGCATCACATTGGTGATTTGAAAGATGTCTGCCCTAATACGGGGAAGGACCATTGCACTTGCATACCCTTTATTGGGAAACCCCCGGTGTGCAGCCGCTCGTGGTGGAGGTGGGGGTGGAACTGAGCCATTGTCATGTGGCACCAGGCCTCTTATTTTGGCTTGAGGTTCAAGAGGAACCTCTTCAACTTGGTTATCCCCAGCGTCCACATCCCCCAAAGGTATGTTTCCGAGCTCATTGTTGTTCGTCGCCATAATTGTACCTACAATTGATTCACACAAATTGGTAACACGGAAGGAAAAGAAGATAATCCACACACAAACCCAAATATATAGCTAACATCATTTTTAATTCCCCGGCAACGGTGCCAAAATATTCGGAATGAGCTCTAGATTGCACTTCCACAATAAGGTGTTTGTTTCTATATCTAATATTAATCTAAGGAATGCAAATTAAAGATATAAGACTAGAGATAATTGTTTTGAGGGTTTTTCAAATATATAAAAAGGCCTAGGGTTGTAACCATGACCTAGGTGTTTGCCTAATGGGATAAAGACTTTTATGCTCGTTTTGTTGATTGGGGTGTATTATAGCTCATAATTCTACATTACACACTCAATACCTCTCGGTCAGAGAGTGGTTTTTCCCAATTTAGCTTTCTCAAGAGCAAATGGGTATCAACCAAAATAATTGATAAAAGCTCAAGTCCGATTCTTACTATCTCTAGGTTGAACCCTTTAACTGGGTTAATCAATCTCTCAATTGACTCAATTCCTTTTTAGCTAAGTTAACCTAGACTAGGTCCCTCTTTCTCAAGAATAGACTAAGTCAAATTGGCATGAATCAATGTTTGCAGCCATCAATTCTAAAATTGAAGCATGAACTAAGCTAAATAATAAACACCAAATCATAAACAAGCATAAAATTAATCACCCATAAGGTTTACACACTAGGATTGGGTCACAATCCTAGTAAAAAATCTAGCTACTCATAGTGGGTGTTGAAGAAAACAAAGAAGAAAAGATAATAAAACGCATATTGGAAGATTACAATAGAGATATCTAATGTTAAATCAACAAATAAGTTAAATTTTCCTAAAACAGCAAAGAGAAACGGCTACAATACTTTAGATATTCCAAAACTTGACCTAACTTCATGAAACTCATCTATTTATACAAAGTTGGAAATCTCGGACAAAAATGCCCCTCTGGAGGTTCTGCGACCGCACAATTCCATATGCGGTCTGCAGATTTCTTCATCTGTCAGGAATTGGAGGTATGCGTCCGCATATTTCTGAACTGCGGCCGTGAGGCAACTCTTCTTTGGTCCGCAGAATTTGGAATGAACCTGCAAGGCATTCTTCTATGGCCACACAATTCTTATGCGGTCCGCAATTCACAGAGGTTCTGGACTTGGTCAGTTTGCACACTCTTTGATCTTCGACTCTTAGCTCATTTTTGCGCTTGCACAATTCATGTGGGTCGCAATTCGCGCAAATGTCTGATAGGTTTCCCTTTTTTGTTTGCGGTCGCAGATGGAAATCTGTTGTCCGCAATTTCTTCTGCATCCGCAAAATTTTGTCTGCGTACCGCACAGTTATGCTCTTGCACCTTTCATTGCCTTGTCCCTCGGACTACTCCTTTTTTAGTCGGATTTTATCTCGGGAGATCAATTTCCATCATTCCTGTAATTTTGCACAATTCCATTAGTTTCGGGAACATAATTCAATGCTTTTTAGAATAAAACAAAAGCTAAAAGGCACTAATAAGCAGTCAAAATCCTCACTTATCAGGCTACCTCTCTCCTTCTCACTATCGTGCCTCACATCCCCATCTCCCTTACTATTTTTTGTCGCTTCATAATTGACCACCATCGGGATTACCAGATCTATTCAAAACTTTCCAAATAGATGAACTCCAGCATACCCATCCTCCTCCATTTTTTCTATTTTCTTTGTTTGTGTGCCATTACTGGAAACTGGACGAAAATAGTTTGTTGACCAATTTGGTTCTACCAGATCTGACCGGACTTTAATGTTTCGATGACGTTTGTATGCTTTGTTACTCATTGACTGTTGACTCGTTGACTGCTGCTCCAATGGTCCGCTGTCGTTGAGTCGCTGTTCTGACTCGCTATATTTGGTGGATTGTTCTATTTCTTGGTTGTTTGTTTTGTTTTCTACTGGATGGATTCTAACCGAAAATTTTCCGTCGACACAAGATTTTTTCAGCCACTATTGCATTGATTTTGGCCACCGTCCAGTAACGTTTGAGACTTCTTCCGTCTCTCTTGGTGTCTTTTGTTTGATTCTACTTTTTCCTAAAATAGTGGTCATCTATCTTTAAACTTCATCTTGGATTTTGGCATATCTGTGGGAATGCTTGTTCAGTTGTAGTCTATTATCAATTGCAGACACTTGGTTGGTTATTGTTGGAGTTTTTGACTAATATTGCCCCTTATCTTTGAAGATAGGCCTATTTTTGTCCCTCAAATATAAAACTGGGCATATTTAGTCTCTGAAGTATGCTAAAGTGGAGCACCTTTAGTCTCACTGATAGAATGTATTAAAAACTAACTCTGTTAACCAACTCTGATTCATGAAGTAAAACGTTTCCTCTCCATTTATTGGATAACGCAAATTATCAGTTTAATTCCTTTATTTTAGATAATGTCTTCTAAAATTTTGACCTTGAAAATATCCCCTTCTGTGCCAGTTTTCAATGAGAAAATGACATCGTATAAACGATGTAAAAATAATAGCCGAAAAAAATATATAAAATTTGTATATTATTTTGTGGGTGTGTGTATATATACACACACACACACACAAGATAGGATATATGTTTTGTGTATGTATGTGTGTGTGTATATATATATATATTATAAGTTATGCGTCTTTCGTTTTGATGATTTGATAAACTTCATGAGAGAACCAAATAAGGAACCTGTTACACATTGTCAAAATCTTAAGATCGGAAGGTTCCAGTTTGAGATATGTTTCAAATCTCAAAATTTGAAGGAACGGCTGAGGGACCGTGTCCCTACCAGTTCCTGAGGTGACTGTACAAGTCAACTACCCCAGCTGTAAAGTTGCTGAAAGGTTCCAGTTTGGGATATGTTTCAAATCTCCTAAGTTGAACGAACAGCTGGGGAGTTAACTTGTACAGTCACCTCGGGAACTGGTAGGGACCTGGTCCCTTAGTTGTTCCTTCAACTCTGGAGATTTAAAACATATACCAAACTGGAACCTTTCAATCTTAAGATCTTGAGAATGTGTAACAGGTTCCTTATCTAGTTCTCTCATGAAGTTTGCCAAATCATCAAAACAAAAGATGCATAACTTATAAATTTCCCCCTTTTGATGATGACAAACTTAGAAGTGATATTTCCCCTGAGAACCAGATCTCCACATTGTTCCCCTCTACGAATCAGCCATATTTCACAACTGGTTCCTCAAGACTGTTTGTTAAATCATCAACACAAAAGGCGTATAACTTATTAATTTCCCCTTTTTTATGATGACAAACCCAAAATCTATATTCCCTTTGAGAACCATATTTCTCACGAGTTCTCCTATGGATCAGACCTATAATCAACATGTGATTAGCAATATTCCCCCTACGAAGCAAAGCTATCTTTCATGCACAACATAACATATCAATTTGATTCTGTTCCTCCCCCTTGTTGACACTTATATAACTTCCCCCTTTTGGCATCATTGAAAAGAATAACAGATTAAGCACAACCAAAAAGAAGTTCAGCAACATTAATTCATGCCACTTGGGCAATACAGCATAAACAATAACAAGAACAACAAGTGAATGTCATTGCATAAATTAGAGTGATTGCTTATAGTAGAGTAATTATAATAAAAGCACAGTAGTTTCAACTATACAAAATATGACAATTTAAACAACTAAAGTACCAATGTCATAAAACATAGGGATCAAAAGAAGATAGGAATTCAAGGGAATTTGGAAGGACTGAAAGACATGGATCACTGGGCAGGAGGAAAAGAAAGGGGCTAAAGACTTGATGAGCTTGTCCATTCGTTCATTCACAATCCTTTGATCAATGATCATCTACTCTCTTAGGTCCTCCACCTATTTCCTCAATCTTTCATCATTCTTACCCTTCAACTTAGAATTCTATTCTGCCAAGGGTCCATGGGGACCTGGTTCTCTACCTATCTGAGCAGGTTGAACCATCAACCAGATTACCAAGAATATCCCCAAGCTTCTTCTCATCAAGAACAAACTCAGTTCCATGCACATATAGCATTAGAGTATCACATACAATATAGAAGTTTTTACTTCTTCTTCATAAACGTTGGGACTTGGAGGAACAAAGAGGTGATTCTATTTTTGAAACTCAACGGTGTCAAGAAGTTCCTCCAGTTTTCAGTAATATCATAGTCAACACTCTACCTAACAGCACTTTTTTAGAAACCAGAGTCTTCTACCTCTCCAAACCCGATAACTCAACCTTTTGCTTTTGTAAGGAACCAGGTACCTCACTCACACTACCCTTTCTTTCCCTAAGAGGCCATGTCTCCCTCTTCTTCTTCTCAATCTGTTCACCCTTATCTGCTACATCTTTCTCAGCCAACTTTCTTTTCTCCATTTTTTTTTGAATTCTTTCTCATAAATGAAAATTTTTCCACTTCATTCTCTCTTCCACAATCACCACATCAGTAGGTCACACCACCCCTTTTTCGGCACATTCACTAATTCCTCCATTATTCAAGGCTTCTACAAATGCAACATCAATTTTAGCCTCACTTTCTAGAATATTAGATCTATCCCATTCCTTTTTAGTAAAAGTCCAATCAAAATCTACCAAAGACTTCTTGAGTTTCGATTTAGATGGAGTTAGAATTTTGGAAGGTGACAGAGTTGGATTCACTTCTGGCATATTTGGAGAGAAGGATTTTTTTTGTTGAGATAAAGTTGATTTGTTTTTGAAGAAAAGAATCACTTTTGGTTGGGTGTGAGAGAAGGAAATGGTTTTTCGGGGCAATAGGTAAGTTCAAAAAAGGTTTAACATTTTGGACTTCAAAAATTTGGAGAGAGATGGGAATAAATTAATGACATTACGCTTCAGATGTTTAAAAAGGCATATAAGTATTGAAGAGACTACTAACCTAAGTCACGGGAACCAGGTTCCTTGATGGCTTTTTGAAAATTTAAGCGAAGACTCCCAGAAGTGCAATGTCACTCTTACTTGTTTTTTCCTAAAACTGCCATGTATGTATACCAGTAACAGTATAGATTTGAGTCAGATGTTGCCAAAAAATACTTTTTAGCATTGTACCTTTCCTTCTTAACATAGTCAATCATCGAGGGACCAGATCCTTAGTTAAGCTTGATCAACCCCAACTCCAGACGATTTCTTTCCAAGTGTTCACTACTCAGTGCCTTGGTGAAGATGTCTGCTACCTGATCCTCTATCTTCCAGAACTTCATACAAATCAGAACCTTTTCAACATTATTCCTCAAAAATTGATGTCGCACATCAATGTGCTTTGTCCTCTTGTGTTGTACCGGGTTCAAGCTGTAAATACACCAAAGTCTTCAGGATGTTGTTTGAACTGTAGTAGTTGAGCACAACAAGAAGCAACAACCACGTATTCATCTTCAGCAGTAGAAAGAGCCACACAGTTTGTTTCTTTGTACCCCATGAGATCAAGCATGACCCTAGAAAATGTGACGTTCTAGATGTGCTCTTTCTATCCACTAGATATTCAACATAATCAACATCAGCATATTCAACCAAGTCAATGTTATTGTAGATATGTAATTTTTGACTCGCCACGTCTTCAAGCTATATTAACAGTTTCACATATTTTATATATTTATTTGAGTTATTTGAATTTTTCTAGGATTGTAATATACTAATTTTGTTGTTATTTTATTTAGTATTTAAAAAAACGAAAACACAAAAATAGTTTCAAATCTATTTAATTTAAGATTAATTAGTACTTAATGTAGTAATACTATTTTCATCTATTTTTAACTATTTTTTATTTTTATATAATCTTGAAAAATGCCAAAAATTATTTCACAATATAATATTATTTATTTTAATTAATTAGAGTTAGTTATGTATTTTATAGTATAGATTTTACATTATTTGTAGAAAAAGAATTAAGATTTTGAGTTGGACCAACCCAATTACCCTTAGCCCAATACCCACGAACCTAACTCTAAGATTGAACCCTTTTCTCTAGGGAGATCAGATTTTTCCACCACAAAGAGGGAGCAACCGAAAATGAAATCCTAGCAATATCAAACTTTTCCTTCTTACATTGAGAGCTAGACCTTAGAACTCTAAGTTAGAACCCCTTTCTACAAAGAAAGGTGCTACTAGTAGA
The DNA here is from genome assembly GCF_000715075.1 of Nicotiana tabacum. Classification (NCBI taxonomy): domain Eukaryota; kingdom Viridiplantae; phylum Streptophyta; class Magnoliopsida; order Solanales; family Solanaceae; genus Nicotiana; species Nicotiana tabacum. The sequence continues at coordinate 91,940,151 of NC_134080.1, read as the reverse complement.
AGCTTGTAAAACCAATTTCTTCTTCACCTTAGCTTAGCCATAGCTCACCACCTATTTTCTCCATTAAATCGCCCCACAAAACTCCTCAAAACATTCCTAATTTCAGTTAAACAAGCAGCTCAAAACGGCACCTCAACTCCAGCAGAACAGAGCTTTATTTCCACTTCAAAAATCAGGTTGTAAACACCACAAAATCATCATCGAACATGGTCAGTCGAGTTCGCCGGCGCAAGGTTCTGTTCGAGGTTCATAGCTCTGTCGAGGTTATCTCTGTCCAAATTTCCCGATGCTAAGCATTTTTAGATTCAAAATTATTATTTTTTTAGGCCCGTCACTATCCTACCCTTTATTTATTGGTTTTTGTTCTTATATGTTGTTTGAATGATTTTTATTTTAGTAATTTGCATTATATGTTTGTGATTATGTTGAAGTCAAAATAAAGGTGTTATGTTGCAAAAATGTTTCTGCAAAGTATGTTATGTTGCTGCTTAAATCTCTAGTAGAAAGGACCCCTTCAACGTAAATATATAGGTATGCTTTTCTCAGCAGAAGTTTCCATTGGTTTTTCTGTTAGTTGTTGTGCAAATGAACTAATATTTGAGATTAGTTGTAAGTGATTGGATCGTATGTAATTAATCAAGTTAATCAAAAGGGATGTGGGATTGGAAATTGAAAGAAAGCAGAATTGGGTTTAATTGTTCGTGATTGCTGCATTTCCATAATTGGATATTGAATTGTTCTTTTGGTGATGCTACTGGATTGAGAACGTAGTTGTATAGGTTTTGAATTTGTTTTATTAAAAACAAAAACGAATTTGATCTAAATAGCATATTGGAAATATTTTGTTTTTTTAAAGTAATGTGAGCTTTGGATTATTTTTGTTCTTTACTTTTGCTTTATTATTTTAATCGCTACGAGCATGTTTAAGCTAACCACACGTGGGTAGGCAAACTTTTAGGCGCATAAATAATCGTCGTGACTATAGGTAGGTTCCCGTGGCATGGTCACGATACGTAAATCTTAATTCGGGTGTGCATTTCATTTGACCCGACCATCATTTCGAATAATAATAAAATAAATATGTTGTAAATCGCGGGTGAATTTCATGTGACGCGGTTTGCAATGTGTACCAAAACGACAAGTGTGCGACAATCGTGACTTGTTCAAGAAAATAATTCTATAAACGTTAAAAGCGGTTAGAAAGTTAAAAATACACAAAGGTTTATAATGTGTAATTAATCAGATAATTAGGCCAATTATTAATAGTTAAGGGATCGTGCTAAAACCACGGAACCTGGGAATGCTTAACACCTTCTCCCCAGTAAACAGAATTCTTTACCTGGATTTCTATGTTCGCAGACCATAAATAAGAGTCAACTTCCTCGATTCGGGATTTTAAACCAATGACTTGGGACACCATAAATTATCCCAAGTGGCGACTCTGAACTTAAATAAATAATCTCGTTTAGATTATTATCACTTAAATTGGAAAAACACTCTATCCCCCTTCGGGAAAAAGGAGGTGTGACAGCTCTTAATAGCTCTGGCGACTCAGCTGGGGATAAGAACCCAGAACTTCTGGTTCAGGGTTCAGAATTCAAGCTTAGATAATTGTTATACTTTGCTTTTATTTATTATCTTATTTTTATTCCATGTTTGAGACTAATGTGCTAAATGCCGATTTTTACCGCTTTGATATTGTTTGAACTGTATATAAACTGCTACGAAAACCCTTCTTCTCTCTGAGTCTTCTAAATCTTCTGGGGAGCATGTGCTTCGCATGACTTCTTTTCTGTTAGAGTCATATCCTAATTTTAGAACGAGGTTCGGACAAGTTACAAAGCCGGTGAAGTTTCTATATTCCTGGTACGCTGCCCCCCCCCTCCCGGCTCGAGCTGTCTGCTCGGGTAAGCCAGGTCTAGAACAATACACCCAGGTTTTTAAACCTAGAATAACATAGCCTCATGTCGGATCCCTAGTAGGAACGCTTGTTTGCATCACGTGCATTCGACTTTGGGGACTCAACACAGGGGTTGGGTCCGTCTAGGACAGGTGTACCGAATTTACAAGACCATCCTGATGCATCTTACGTGCTACTTGTGCATTTATTTGCTTCGGCTTACATGTTGACCAGCTTCTAGAATCGGGAAGGAAAATAAAAAAAAAAAGAAAAAGAAGAGTAAAAAAACCAAGAGTGATGTAGGTATTTGAAAATCCTGAAACTCTACTGAAATTCTGGAAAAAAAAAAGAAAAAAAAAAGTCATTCAAAATGAGCCAAAATTTTCAAGTGTCATGTTTCCTTGTTCCATCAAAACTGACTGAACTACAGGGGTCTGATTCTCACCGGGTGTCAGATATGTAGGCAAACCTCATTGGTTCCGACCCGAGTTTTTAAAAATCCAAAAATATTTTCCTTTAATTCCTTCTTTAGAAGCATTTCCTTAGAAAATTCAAAAAAAATACATATTTTTAAACTCAAAAAAAATCCTTCTGAAGTCTTTCATACGGAAAAAAAAGAAAAAATCAATCAAAAATCAAAATCCAAAATGCGAGTTTCCTTTATTTTGAAGTATTTTTCCCAAAAATCCAAAAAATCCAAAAACTATTCTTTTCCTTCTTTAAAAGTCTTTCTTTCGTAAATGTCATAAAAATTTTGAAAAATTGAAGTCCATTTTTCTTTAGAAGTACTTTTGTAAATTCAAAAACAAAATAACTCAGAAATCCAAAATATTTTTTCTTAGAAGTCCCTCTTTCAAAAATTAAGAGGCAACACCCAAAATCCAAAAATATTTTCTTTCTTCTTTAGAAAAAGAGAAAACAAATGAAAATTCAAAAAATAATTCTTTTTTACTTTTGAAATTCTCAAAGTTCAAATCAAAACAAAAGGAATTTTTAGAAGTCTTTCTTTCAAAAATCAAAATCAAAAATTAAAAAATATTTTTCTTTTGTCTTAAAGCTTTCATGGTCTGAGTTTTATAAAAAGTAAAAAAAAAGTTAGCTTATTTACTCCATTCTCGATCTTGCCGAACTACGCGGGTCTGATTCTCACCGGATGTGAGATACGTAGGCAAACCTCATTGATTTCGGCCCACAATTTTCAAAAAATCCAAAAACAAATTCCTTTAATTCCTTCTTTAGAAAGTCTTTCTTTTAGAACCAAATTTTTAAAAATACAAAAATATTTTCATTCTTTTTTCGAAAATTCAAAAGAAAATTCAAGATTCAAAAAATATTTTCTCTTCTCTTTCGAGGAATTTCTTTCATAAATTAAACATAAAAATCCAAAAATCCAAAAATATTTTATTTCTTCTTTAGAAGTTTTTCTTTTGATATTCCCAAAACAAAAAAAAATAGAAATTAAAAAAACAAATCTTCTCATTCAAAAAAAATCAAACCAAATTCAAAAATATGTATTTTTTTTCTCCGGAAGTCTTTCTCCAAAAAAAAATCAAAAAAAAAATAAATAAACAAAACCAAAAGGCAAAAAAAAATATTTTTTCTTTCTTATGTAGAAATCCTTCTTTAAAAAAAACGGAAAATAAATCGAAATCCAAAAATATTTTCTTTCTTCTTTATAAGTTTTTCTTTCTTGAAAAAAAATCCAAAAAAAAGAGAATTAGTTTTTTTATTTTATCCCTGATCTACTCGAACTACGCGAGATGTGATTCATATTCCCACATGATATGTAGGCAACCCACTTCAGGTTCAATCGAATGGTTTTAAAAAAAAAGAAACAAAAAAAAGAGAAAAAAGGAAGAAAAAAAAAGAGTGTTTATTCTAACATGCTTGTTGTTTTGGAATAAAAGCTAATCAAAGGTGGTCGGTTTGCAATGGTAAGTCACAAAAACAATCCAGGATCTCTCAGAAATGAAAGCATCTTTTCAACCAATGGAACGAGCATCATTGTTGTTGATCCGAGATCACGAAAAGGCAAGTAGGCAATTTGGCGGTGCAAAATCGAAAATGGAAGAAAATGTGCGGTTGACTTTACCAGATTTGAGCAATAGGACATGGCCTGCTCGGGATGATTGTCAAAATTTGAGTGTTGACTCCAAAACAATCAAAATGGTTAAAAGCCGTAGTAATGCTAATGTGCGAATGTGTGGCGAAAGTCAATCCTCTTTTAGCCATGGTAGCTTATTTTGTCGTCTTTTCTTCTTCTTTTTGTGATTGGACCCTGCTATCTATTATTCAGTAAAATAAGAAAGCAGTCACTCATTTGGTGTCCATTTTGTGCATAGTTCTTTTCATGCTAGTTCTAGTGACATGACATGTATGCGGAATTTTTGGCCAGATCTTAAAAAACTGATTTAGTCTTGAATTGGATAAGTGAGAAAGAGGCACTTTTGAAGATGAATAAGGACATGAAACATTGAAAAAATGAGCATGAGCCAAGTTTACATGGAACCAAAGCAGTCATGCTCATGGAAGTTAAGGGTCTCTACTTTTTGAATCATTTGAGACGATCAGGATTAAGGATGATCGGATGAGTTGAAATTTGTTTAGCACTAAGAGATAGAAATTATTTTTCAAAAGAAGGTGTATTCCAGACAACTTAAAATGGATCAATTAGTGGGAAAATGTATCTTCTTCATCAAGACAAAATCCAAGAATAAGTCACCCGAATTGACAAGGGGCATTCATTGCGAGGAAAGCATTACCCATACAGCTTTACACTGAAAAAGATCCAGAAAGCAACATTGCCATTAATGTCGTGTTGGCATTCTCAAGGCTAGGAGGCCTTTTTCTGCTACATAAACACGTTATACCCTTTGTTACCCCTTTTGAGCCTGTATTATTTTCTTTGATCACCCTTTTTTGGAATCAAGTCAAGAGTCAAAAAAATGAATGAAAAATAACAATAAAGGTTCATGCCCCAAGAGTACAAACTGGGGCAATTCTTTGAAAGTTCAAGTGAAAAGAAGAAGAAGAAGAAGAAGAAGAAGAAGAAAAGAACGGTCGAAAGTCCATGCCCTCAGAAGATAGAAGCTGGGGCAAACAAAAGAAAAAAAGAGAGGAAAAAAAGAAAAAAAGAAGAAAAAGAAAAGGAAAAAAAGACAAAGAAAAATGAAAAAAAAAAATAGTTAGGTCAGATGTTTGAACTACGTTTGACCTGATTCCTTAAAAAAGGATACGTAGGCAGCCTCACGGTTCAGTCTAACCCAAATAAGAATTCAAAAAAAGGGAAAAAGAAAAAGAAAAAATCCAGTATCTAAAACTGGGACAAAGATTTTATTTTACTTTTGAAAGAGTCGATTACAAGAGTTGTAAGTCTACAACCCCCTTTATTTTGAGTCTATTTTGAGCTTTCATGACGTCCTTTCTTTTCAACCTATCCAAAAACCTTCCAAATAAAGACCTCCTGATCAGCCTTCAAGAATGCCAAGAGACACATGCAATGAGCAACAATTGTCACACGGCATAGAATACTATCAAGTTGCTCGCACAAGAAAGCAAAAGAAAAAGAAAAATAGAGAAGAAAAATGAGAGAGTCTCACTAGTGAAAACCCTCACGGGCACTGTAAGGCGACGGTAAGCAGAGATGAATAAATAAGAGAGATTTGTTGGTAAAAACTCCTCGGGGTACCACTAGTTGAAAGTGAGTCATGAAGCCGATGCAAAGGATCGGCACGAACAAGCCCGACTTCAAAGGTCATAAGAATGGTAAAAGGGAAGATTGGATTAGTTTGATAGATCAGGCCGTTGAGTCCAAAATGCATGTCATGATCATTAAGGCTAATTATTGAAGAAAAAAAGTCTTCCTTCTGTCCTTCCGATGGGGGCATTTCTTGTTAATACTTGTTTCTTTGCATCATTGTGTCCTTCACTCTGAGTCAGCCCTTGTGAAAACAAGTAAGAAAAGATTTCAAAATCTGCTACCAGCTTTTCAGTTGCACAAATTCAATTTGGCCAGCACACTCAGTTGTTACCGTCAACATGCCTTGAGGATTCATGCTAAAGCTCCCCCAAGACTCTTGTCAGCCTACTTGGCGCAAGCAAAGATAACTTGTGATTCTCTCTGACAGACAAATTACTCAAAAAATAGGAAGTCATTCAAGATATCAGAAAAGGTCACCTAAGCAAAGATCTCCAGTTGGGATAAGGCTGATTGAGCCACAAATATAAATGATACTGGCTCTGAAACAATTAGCGTTGATTCAAAGTAAAAGTCTCTTGAAACCTAATCAAGCTGATTGAGCAAAAGCCAAAGCTGCCCAAGGACTCAAGGCCACAAACTGACCACCATTTCCAAAACTGACAAATTTTTCTTTGTGTGAAACAGGAACAAAGCAGTGTAAGGAAAGTGGTTCAAAAAAAGAAGAAAAAACAAAAAGAAAAAAAAGGAAAGAAAAAGAAAAGAAGAGAAGAGTCGACAAAGGGAAGTTTCTCAAATCTTTGCCTTTATTTATCTTGCTATTGTGCATAAAATGTTGCCATTGCACTCACATTTTTCCTCCTAGGATAAAGAGTCCTAGTCTGATGGATTTTCTCCCAATAAAAATCTTAGTCTGATGAATTTTTCTCATAAGATAGAAAACCTAGTCTGATGAATTTTCTCTTAGGATAGAAATCTTAGTCTGATAAACTTTCTCCTAAGATAAGAAAACCTAGTCTAATGAATCTTTCTCCTAGGAAAAATGTCTTAGTCTAATGAATTTTCTCCTAAGATAAAACTTATTCTGATGAATTTTCTCCTACGATAATAATTTTAAAAGGGGACCTAGTCTGATGAATTTTCTCCTAGGATCAAAGTCTTAGTCTGAATCTTTCTCCTAAGATAGATAAAAAAGAGACCTAGTCTGATAAAATTTCTCCTAGTATTGAAATCTTAGTCTTATGAATCTTTCTCCTAAGATACCAAAAAGAAAAGAAAAAAAAGATAGAAGACCTAGTCTGATGAATTTTCTCCTATGATTGAAATCTTAGTCTGATGAATTTTTCTCCTAAGATAGAAAACCTAATCTGATGAACTTTCTCCTAGGATAGAAATCTTAGTCTGATGAATCTTTCTCCTAAGATTAAAACCTAGTCTGATGAATTTTCTCCTCGGATAATAGTTTTTAAAATAAAGGGAAGTCTGGATTTGAAAAAAAAGGAGAGGGGTCAATTTTTAGTTTACTTGAGTTACCAATCTTTGGTTTTCCTGAAATCAGGGGCCCCGCCTGGAGAATAGGGTCAGTATTTATTTTAGTCAATCTTAGTTTATAGTTTTTCGCAAGCTCAATCTCAAATTTAGGAGACGCACTTCCTAGTTTAGGTTAAAATTTTCTTGGTTTTACTCACAGGAGACGCACATCCTAGTCGAGTCATCCGTTTTACTCTCATCATTGCATCCTTCATCAGTAGCATAGGTGATTTATAGTTCTGCTAACAACTCACAAATCTTCCTAGTGCAAACTGGCACAGAAAAGATTCTTTTATTTTGTCTATTTTGCAGTAGGATCAGGCGCCCACCTGGAGAACAAGGGAATTCATTCGAGTCTTAAGTCAGTTGCAGGCGCCCACCTGGAGAACAAGGGAATTCATTTCTAGTTTTAAGTCATTAGTAGGCGCCCACCTAGAGAATGAGAGAATTAATTTCAAGTTTCAAGTCAGTAGCAGGCACCCACCTAGAGAACGAGGAAAGTCATTTCAGAATTTATATCAAGTTAGAAGTAGCAGAAGCTCGCGGCAAGAATGCGAGTCAAAAATCCGAGATGACCAACAGAAGTAGTCTCAATCCAAAAAAGAAAAAAAAAAAGAAAAAAGAGAGAAGTGGATCCAAATGCACAAGCAGATGAAAGATGTGAATTGCTCAATACATAGCTGAAGTCATGAGCACTGCATGTCACGACCCAAGTTCGCCCTCCGTGAACTGTCGTGACGGCACCTAGTCTCTATGACTAGGTAAGCCTAACAAATTGCGAAAACAAAAAATAACAGAATAAAACTAGCCAAAACTGTAAAAAAAATATCAAAATGAAATATTTTAGATGTCGCTCGGCATATACAATACAACTCTCAACTGGAACTACATTACCCAAAACCCAGAATCTCATGAAATCACAATCTTTTGAATGTCTACAAGTATCTAACTCCAGAATGTCTAAACAAAAGAAAATACAGAAGGGCTAATATTTTAAAAGCGAATAGAAAGGGACTCCTCGGTCTGCGGATGCGGCAGATATACCTCGAAGTCTATGGAAAATCGTCTCGCCTCAAGGGTGGTAGGGCTGAGTCGAAGTACCTGGATCTGCACATGAAAAACATGCGCAGAAAGAGCATGAGTACACCACAATGGTACTCAGTAAGTGCCAAGCCTAACCTCGGTCGGGTAGTGACGAGGAAGATCAGGGCCCTACTGAGGTTTAATAAAATACAAGGTATAACAGTATAGAATAAGACAGCATAATTAAGTGCAACAGTATAATAATATAGAATAAGACAGCATAATTAAATGCAACAGTAAGAAGTAACACATGAGAGAAAGAACAACAACAGCTACCATAGAGGTAAAATAATCACAGAAGAAATACAGTTCAACGCAACGATAACAATTAGGGATCTCCCAGGATATCGTCCTGTAGTCCCAAATATAAATATATAGTGGATCTCCCGGGATATCGTCCAGTAGTCCAACTTATAATGCGCGGGGATCTCTCGGAATACCGATCCGTAGTCCCAAATATAAATACTCAGTACAGGGGAATCTACTGGGTGTAGTCCCGTAGTTAAACTATAAAAGTGTAGGGGGGATCTCCCGGAATACCGATCCATAGTCCCAAAGTAAACATGCAGGGGGATCTCCCGGGATACCATCTCGTAGTCCCAAAGTAAACACACAGCAACAATACGAAGAATACACAATTCAATTCAAATTCCATATCAAGGTAAAACAGGTATTTCTAGCCTAGCATACTGCACATAATCCAAATAAGGCAGTTTGAGCAAGTAAAGAAATTAAGTCAACTAGATATGCTTCCCTAAGCTAACAACATGCTTAAATTGCAAGTAGTATAAACAGGAAAGGAAACACGATTATAGTTACTTAATAAAAACCGGATTTTCAACAATTAGCACAAGTGCGCACTCGTCACCTCATGTACAAGGCATTTCAAATGTCAATAATACCAAATCCTTAGGGGAGTTTCCCCTACACAAGGTTAGGCAAGCCACTTACCTCGAACCGGCTCAAAATCAACTCGAAACCACGCTTTTGCCACGAGTGCTTGACTCCAAATGTCCCAAATCTATTCAAATCAATTGCATAATGTAAATATAACTTCAAGTAATTGATTCCACTTATTAGTTCTAAGCTAATACACGAAATTAGGTAAAATAACCTAAATGCCCCTTGGGCCCACGTCTCGGAATCGGGTAAAATTTACAAATTCAAAATCCTCACACTCTCACGAGTTCATATATATAGAAATTACTTTAATCCGACATCAAAATCTTAATACAAACTCAAAAATTATGTCTAGGAACTTTTCCAATTTTTCTCCAATTTTTTCACCCCAAATTCGAATTTAAAGGATGAATTTAAGCATAGATTCGTGGAAATTAATCAAAACCAAGTAAAAATTACTTACCCAAAACAATCTGCTAAAAATCTCTCTCAAAATCGTCAATCCCGAGCTCCCAAATCAATTTTTCAAGTTTTGAAACTAAACCCTCATTTCTGCCTCTTTTCTGACCAGTGAAACCGCTTCTGCGACTCTAGGACCGCACCTGCGGCCCCACTTCTGCGAAGACCAAGTCGCACCTGTGACTTTTCATAAACCCAATTTTTTTCCGCTTCTGCGACAGCCTTTCCGCACCTGCGGCCTCGCAGGTGCGTTTCCCCTTCTCGCACATGTGGCTTCTGGAGCCTGAACCAATTTCTGCTTCTGCGGTGACCTAGTCTCTTCTGCGGTTCCAAACCTGTGGTCCCACACACGCAGGTGCGGTTATGACAGCAACTCAACAGCTTCAGCTGCAAATTCCCAACTCTAAACTTCCCGTTAACAACCCAAAATCATCCTGAGGCCCCCGGGACCTCAACCAAAAGCACGAACAAGTCATATATCACTATCCAAACTTATACCAATCCTTAAAACACCTAAAACAACATTGAAACATCGAATTAACCATGGATTCAAGCCTAATAACTCCAAAAACTCTCAATTTACGCTTTTGATCAAAAAGTCTATCAAACCTCGTCCAAATGACCTGAAATTTTGCAAGCACGTCACATTCTACACAACAGAGCTACTCTCACTTCCGAAATTCCATTCCGACCCCGATATCAAAATCTCACTATCGAACCGGAAACTTCAAAAATTTAACTTTCGGCATTTCAAGCCTAAATAAGCTTCGGACCTCCAAAACACAATCTTAACACGCCCCTAAGCCCGAAATCACCTAACGGAGCTAATAGAACCGTCGAAATTCCATTCCGAGGTCATCTTCACACTGCTCCGACTACGGTAAAAATTCTACAACTTAAACTCTCATTTAGGGACTAAGTTTCCCAAAACTCTCCGAAACTCCAAATAAATCCTCCCAGCAACTCACAATAGCATAAACAAATACGGGAAATGCAGTTAATAGGGGATCGGGGCGTTAATTCTTAAAACGATCGGCCGAGTTGTTACAAAATCCTACACTTAAACATTCGTTCGTCCTCGAACGAGCATAGAGACATACCTGAAGTAGTGAAAAGATGAGGGTAATGGCTGCGCATATCCTGCTCGGTCTCCCAGGTCGCCTTCTCGACCGGCTGACCCCGCCACTAAACCTTTACTAATGCAATGTTCTATGATATCAGCTTTCGAACCAGCCTATCCAATATTGCCACTGGCTCCTCAACATAGGATAGATCCTTGTCCAACTAGACTGAACTGAAATCCAACACGTGCGACGGATCACAGTGATACCTCCGGAGCATCAAAACATGAAAAACCGGATTAACTCCTGCCAAGCTGAGAGGTAATGCAAGCTCATAAGCAACCTCCCCTACACGCCTCAATACCTCAAAAGGGCCAATAAACCTCGGACTCAACTTTCCTTTCTTCCCAAATCTCATAATGCCCTTCATAGGTGAAACCCGAAGTAGAACCCACTCTCCAACCATATAGGAAACATCACGAACCTTCCGGTCCGTGTAACTCTTCTGTCTGGAATGGGCTGTACGAAGTCTATCCTGAATCACCTTAACCTTCTCCAAGGCATCCTGAACCAAGTGTGTGCCCAACAATCTAGCCTCACCCGGCTCAAACCAACCTACCGGGGATCTGCACTGCCTACCATATAAAGCCTCATACAGTGCCATCTGAATGCTGGACTGATAGTTGTTGTTGTAGGCAAACTCCGCCAATGGCAAGAACTGATCCCAAGACCCTCCAAACTCAATCACACACACATAGAGCATATCCTCAAGAATCTGAATATTGCGCTCGGACTATCCGTCCGTCTGAGGGTGAAATGATGTACTTAACTCCACCCGAGTACACAACTCATGATGCACGGCCCTCCAAAATCGTGACGTGAACTGAGTACCTCTATCTAAAATGATGGAAACTGGAATACCATGAATATGAATAATCTCCCAGATATAAATCTTCGCCAATTGCTCCGAAGAATAGGTAGTACACACAGGAATGAAATATGCGAACTTGGTCAGCCGATCCGCAATCACCCAAATGGCATCGAACTTCCTCAAAGTCCGTGGGAGTCCAACTACGAAGTCCATGGTGATCCTTTCCCACTTCCACTACGAAATCTCTATCTGCTGAAGCAACCCACCCGGTCTCTGGTGCTTATACTTCACCTGCTCAGAATTGAGGCACCGAACTATAAACCCAACTATATCTTTCTTCATCCGCCTCCACCAATAATGCTGCCTCAAATCCTGGTACATCTTCACGGCACCCGGATGAATGGAATACCGCGAACGGTGGGCCTCCTCTAAAACCAACTCCTGAAGCCCATAAACATTGGGTACACATATCCAACCCTGCATCCTCAATACCCCGTCATCACCAATAGTCACATCTCTGGCATCGCTGTGTTGAACCTTGTCCTTGAGGACAAGAAAATGAGGGTCATCAAAGTGACGCTCCCTGATACAATCAAATAAGGAAGACCGAGAAACCACGCAAGCTAGAACCAGACTAGGCTCCGAAAGATCCAATCTCACAAACGGGTAGGCTAAGGCCTGAACATCCATTGCCATGGGCCTCTCCGCTGCTGGTAAATAAGCCAAACTCCCCAAACTCTCTTCCCGGCGACTCAAAGCATCGGCCACCACATTGGCCTTGCCTAGGTGATACAAAATAGTGACATCATAGTCCTTTAGTAGCTCTAACCACCTCCTTTAGAGCAAATTAAGATCCTTCTACTTGAACAGATGCTGCAAACTCTGGTGATCAGTATAAATCTCACAAGGCACACCATACAAATAATGATGCCAGATCTTCAAGGAGTGAACAATAGCAGCTAACTCGAGATCATGGACAAGATAATTCTTCTCATGTACCTTTAACTGTCTAGACGTGTAGGCAATCACCCTATCATCCTACATCAATACCGCTCCAAGTCCAATCCTCGAGGCATCACAATTGACAGTATGAGGCCCCAAACCTATAGGCAATATCAAAATTGGGGTTGTAGTCAAAGCTGTCTTAAGCTTATGAAAGCTCTCCTCACACTCTTCCATCTACTGGAACGGAGCACCCTTCTGGGTCAGCCTGGTCATAGGGGCTGCAATAGAAGAAAACCCCTCAACAAATCGACGGTAATAACCCGCCAAGCCAAGAAAACTACGGATCTCTATAGCTGAGGATGGTCTGGGCCAACTTTGAACTGCTTCCACTTTCTTCGGATCCACCTGAATACCCTCACTCGATACCACATGGCCTAAGAATGCCATGGAATCCAACCAAAACTCATATTTCGAGGACTTAGCATATAACTTCTTTTCTCTCAAAGTCTGAAGCATTGTCCTCAGGTGTTTCTCATGATCTTCCCGACTCCGGGAATACACCAGAATATCATTAATAAAGATAATGACGAATGAGTCAAGATACGGCCGGAACACACTGTGCATCAAATGCATGAAGGATGTTGGGGCATTGGTCAGCCCAAATGACATAACAAGGAACTCGTAATGACCATATCGAGTCCTGAAGGTAGTCTTCGGGATATCTGGCTCCCGAATCTTCAACTGATGGTAACCTGAACGCAAGTCAATCATAGAAAACACTCGTGCACCCTGAAGCTGGTCAAACAAATCATCAATACGAGGCAAAGGATACTGGTTCTTCACTGTAACTTTGTTTAACTGGTGGTAATCAATGCACATACGCATAGAACCATCCTTTTACTTCACAAACAAGGCAGGAGCACCCCAAGGTGATACACTGGGCCGAATGAAACCCTTATCAAGCAAATCCTGCAATTGATCCTTCAACTCCTTTAACTTAGAAGGGACCATACGATATGGAGGAATAGAAATGGGCTCAGTGCCCGACAATAGATCAATGCTAAAATCAATATCTCTATCGGGCGGCATGCCCAAAAGATCAGCTGGAAACACATCAGGAAAATCTCGTACTACTGGGACTGAATCAATTGTAGGGGTATCAATACTGACATCTCTCACATAAGCTAGATACGCATCACACCCCTTCTCAACCATACGCTAAGCCTTAAGGAATGAAATAACTCTACTGGAAGTATGATCTAAGGTACCCCTCCACTCTACTCGCGGTACACCTGGCATAGCTAGTGTCACTGTTTTGGTGTGACAATCAAGAATATCATAATGGGGCGACAATCAGTCTATGCCCAAGATAACATCAAAATCTACCATGCTGAGAAATTACAAATCGGCTTTGGTCTCAAAACCACTAAGAGCAACCACACATGGCTGATAAACACTGTCCACAATAAGAGAATCTCCCACAGGAGTAGAAACATAAACAGGGGAACTCAAAGAATCTCGAGACATACCCAAATGTAGAGCAAAATAAGAAGACACATAAGAATAGGTGGAGCCTGGATTGAATAAAACCGATGCATCTCTATAACAAACCAGGACAATACTTGTGATGATAGAATTGGAGGTGACAGCCTCAGTACGGGCAGTAAGAGCATAATATCTGGCTTGGCCTCCCCCTCTAGGGCGACCTCTACCTCCCCGACCTCCACTTCTAGCTAGCTGAGCAGGTGGGGTAGCAACTGGAGTTGTAACCATAGCTTGAGAACTCTGTGGGGCATGCTGTGGCTGAAAAGTCTATGGAGGTGTACCCCTCCTAAGTCTGGGGCAATCCCTCACCATATGGCGTGTGTCACCACACTTAAAACAAGCTATGGAAGGACGTGGAGGCTGTGACTGGCTCGGGCTAGGTCTGCTGGACTGACCACTGAAAGCACCCCGTGCAGGAGGGGCACTAGATACTAGAGGTGCATAATAAGGCTCTTGAGGCCTAGGAGGAGCTGGAATACCACTGGTTGCTGGAAGAGTTGAATGAATCGGGCGACTCATATTTCCCCTACCATGACGAACTGCAGCTAGAGCACGAGCACCAGAATAATGTCCTGACTCTCGAGACCTCCTGGCCTCTCTCTCCTCTCTATCCCTAGCATGCATACCCTTTATCCTCCTAGCAATGCTCACCGCCTGCTGATAAGAAATATCCATCTCCAACTCAGGAGCCATGCTAGACCTAATGCTGGGAATAAGCCCCTCAATAAATTGGTGAACCCTCTCCCGAATAGTAGAAACCAAGGATGGGGCATGTCTTGCCAAGCTAGTGTAACAGAGAATATACTCCGAGACAATCATAGTACCCTGGCGCAAATGCTCAAACTCTATGTGTCATGCGTCCCTGAGGCTTTGAAGAACATACTCTCTCAGGAATATATCTGAAAATCAAGTCCAAGTCAGGGAAGATGCCTCATCTAGACTGTCTAACTCATAGGTACGCCACCACTCATAAGCGGCTCCTCGAAGATGGAAGGTAGTGAAGGAAACCCCGCTCGTTTCGGATATACCCATGGTAGGGAGAATGTGGTGGCACTCATCTATAAATCCTAGAGCATCATCTCTAGTAGCACGTGTCCTCACTATTTGTGAGAGAATAGAAGGCAGAAGTTTAGAATTGTGATATCAAAATCTTGCACGACAAGGAAATCAAATGAAGTGGAATTTTCTTAACAATTACATAGCCTCTCGTAGTTAAGTACAAACGTCTCCGTATTGATCCGTGAGACTCTAATAAACCGGCTTGTGATTCATGACTCCTAGGAACCTAGAGCTCTGATACCAACTTGTCACGACCCAAGTTCACCCTCCGTAAATTGTCGTGATGGCACCTAGTCTCTACGACTAGGTAAGCCTAACATATTGCAAAAATAGAAAATAACAGAATAAAACTAGCCAAAACTGTAGAAAAATATCAAAATGAAACATTTAAGATGCCGCTCGGCATATACAATACAACTCTCAAGTGGAACTACATTTCCCAAAACCCGAAATCTCATGAAATCACAAGCTTTTGAATGTCTACAAGTATCTAACTCCAAAATGTCTAAACAAAAGAAAATACAGAAGGTCTAATATTTTAAGAGCAAATAGAAAGGGACTCCTCGGTTTGCGGATGCGGCAAATATACCTCGAAGTCTCTGGAAATTCGCCTCGCCTCAAGAGTGGTAGGGCTGAGGCGAAGTACCTGGATCTGTACATGAAAACATGCACCGAAAGGGCATGAGTACACCACAACGGTATTCAGTAAGTGCCAAATCTAACCTCGGTCGGGTAGTGACGAGGAAGGTCAAGTCCCTATTGAGGTTAAATGAAATACAAGGTATAACAGCATAGAATAAGACAGCATAATTAAGTGCAACAGTAAGAAGTAACACAGGAGAGAAAGAACAACAACAGCTACCACAGAGGTAAAATAATCACAGAAGAAATACAGCTCAACAAAAAGATAACAACCGGGGATCTCCCAGGATACCGTCCTATAGCCCCAAATATAAATATATAGTGGATCTCACGGGATACCGTCCCGTAGTCCAACCCATAATGCGCGGGGATCTCCCGGAATACCAATCTGTAGTCCCAAATGTAAATACTCAGTACAGGGGAAATCTACCGGGTGCAGTCCCGTAGTTCCAATATAAAAGTGCAGGGGGATCTCCCGGAATACCGATCTGTAGTCCCAAAGTAAACATGCAGGAGGATCTCCTGGGATACCATATCGTAGTCTCAAAGTAAACACACAGCAACAACACGAAGAATACACAATCCAATTCAAATTCCATACCAAGGTAAAATAGATATTTCAAGCCTAGCATGCTACACATAATCCAAATAAGGCAGTTTGAGCAAGTAAAGCAATTAAGTCAATTAGATATTCTTCCCTAAGCTAACAACAGGTTTAAATTGCAAGTAGTATAAACAGGAAAGGAAACACAATTATAGTTACTTAATGAAAACCGAATTTTCAACAATTAGCACAAGTACGCACTCGTCACCTCACGTACAAGGCATTTCAAATATCAATAATACCAAATCATTAGGGGAGTTTCCCCCACACAAGGTTAGGCAAGCCACTTACCTCGAATCGGCTCAAAATCAACTCGAAACCACGCTTTTTCCACGAGTACTTGACTCACAATGGCCCAAATCTATTCAAATTAACTACATAATGTAAATATTACTTCAAGTAACTGATTCCACTAATTAGTTCTAAGCTAATATGTGAAATTAGGTAAAATAACCAAAATGCCCCTCGGGCCCACGTCTCAGAATCGGGTAAAATTTAAAAATTCGAAATCCTTACACTCTCATGAGTTCATATATATAGAAATTACTCCAATTCGGCATCAAAATCTTGATCCAAACTCAAAAATTAGGTCTAGGAACTTTTCCAACTTTTCTCCAATTTTTCCACCCCGAATTTGAATTTAAAGGATGAATTTAAGCATAGATTCATGAATTTTAATCAAAATCGAGTAAGAATTACTTACCCAAAACACCCAGGTGAAAATCTCTCTCAAAATCGCCAATCCCGAGCTCCCAAATTAATTTTCCAAGTTTTGAAATTAAACCCTCATTTCTGCCCCTTTTCTAACCAGTGAAACCGCATCTGCGGCTCTAGGACCGCACCTGCGGCTTCTGGAGCCTGGACCCATTTTCTCTTATGCGGTCACCTAGCCACTTCTGTGGCACCGCACCTACGGTCCCACACATGCAAGTGCGGTTATGACAGCAGCAGCTTCAGCTGCAAATTCCGAACTCCAAACTTCCCATTAACCACCCGAAATCATCCCGAGGCCCCCGGGACCTCAACCAAAAGTACGAACAAGTCATATACCACTATCTAAGCTTATACAAATTCTTAAAACACCTAAAACAACATTGAAACATCAAATTAACCATGAATTCAAGCCTAAGAACTCCAAAAACTCTCAATTTACGCTTTCGATCAAAAAGTCTATCAAACATCGTCCAAATGACCTGAAATTTTACAAGCACATCACATTCAACACTACGGAACTATTAACACTTCCGGAATTCCATTCCGACCCCGATATCAATATCTCACTATCGAACCGAAAACTTTAAAAATTTAACTTCGGCATTTCAAGCCTAAATAAGTTACGGACCTCCAAAACACAATCTGAACACGCCCCTAAGCCCAAAATCACCCAACGGAGCTAACGGAACCATCGGAATTCCATTCAGAGGTCATCTTCATACTTCTCCGACTACGGCCCAAATTCTACAAGTTAACACTCTCATTTAGGGACTAAGTGTCCCAAAACGCTCCGAAACGCCAAATAAATCCTCCCAGGAACTCACAATAGCATAAACAAACACGGGGAATGCAGTTTATAGGGGATCGAAGCGTTAATTCTTAAAACGACCGGCCGGGTTGTTACACTGCATGTCTGGTCTTGATCCGAAGAAGCCGGGGAAGAATGAACTAATACTTGCAGCTAACTAGCATCAAGATTTAGATCAGAGTACGCATGAAGAACCAACCAAGACTCAAGATCAAGCTTCAAAAGACTCATAGATAGGAATCTTGTAAATCGTAGCTGATAGGCTTAGTTAGTCTTTTTAATGTTGATTTTTGATGTAATAACAGGACCACGAACCGGAACCGCGACGGCACTTCACTCGGCTCTCCACCTCGGTATACTCCATCACTCTTCCTAATTCTAAACTACATATGGCTTGATTCTTTTATAGTCAAGGATATATAGGTAGCTCATATACCAGGCTCGATCACATTCTCCTCTCTTAGTTTTTTTGTCTTTCTAAATAAGGGTCGGGTCAAAAAACCTGTCTCGCCATTCTTTGTCTGAAAACTCTTCGTGTTTCCAGTCAAAGAGGGCAGCTGTAAACATGTAATTTTTGATCTGCCACGTCTTCAAGCTATATTAATAGTTTCACATATTTTATATATGTATTTGAGTTATTTGAATTTTTCTAGGATTTGAATACACTAATTTTATTGTTATTTTATTTAGTATTTAAAAAAATTGAAAACACAAAAATAATTTCAAGTCTATTTAATTTAAGGTTAATTAGTACTTAATGTAGTAATACTATTTTCATCTATTTGTATCTATTTTTTATTTTTATATAATCTTGAAAAATACCAAAAATAGTTTCACAATGTAATATTATTTATTTTAATTAATTAGAGTTAGTTATGTATTTTATAGTATAGATTTTACATTATTTGTAGAAAAAGAATTAATATTTTGAGTTAGACCAACCCAATTACCCTTAGCCCAAATAGTCTTAGCCCAATACCCACGAACCTAACCCTAAGACCTAATTTGACCCCTTTCCTCTAGGGAGATCAGATTTTCCACCACAAAGAGGGAGACCCCGAAAATAAAATCCTAGTAATACCAAACTTTTCCTTCTTACATTGAGAGCTAGACCTTAGAACTCTAAGTTAGAACCCTTTTCTACAAAGAAAAACGTTGCCAGCAGAAGCTCGTAAAACCAATTTCTTCTTCACCTTAGCTTAGCCATAGCTCACCACCTATTTCCTCCATTGAACCCCCCATAAAACTCCTCAAAACATTCCAAATTTTAGTTAAACAAGCAACTCAAAATGGCCCCTCAACTCCAGCAGAACAGAGCTTTATTTCCACTTCAAAAATCAGGTTGTAAACACCACAAAATCGTCATTGAAAAAAGTCAGTCGAGTTCGCCGGCGCAAGGTTCTGTTCGAGGTTCGTATATCTATCGAGGTTATCGCTGTCCAAATTTCCCAGTGCTAAGCATTTTTAGATTCAAAATTATTATTTTTTGAGGTCTGTCACTATCTTACCCTTTATTTATTGGTTTTCGTTCTTATATGTTGTTTGAATGATTTTTTTTAGTAATCTGCATTATATGTTTGTGATTATATTGAAGTCATAAGAAAGGTGTTATGTTGCACAAATGTTTCTGCAAAGTTTATTATGTTGCTGCTTAAATCTCTAGTAGAAAGGACCCCTTCCACGTAAATATATAGGTATGCTTTTCTCAGTAGAAGTTTCCATTGGTTTTTCTGTTAGTTGTTGTGCAAATGAACTAATATTTGATATTAGTTGTAAGTCATTGGATCGTATTCATTAATCAAGTTAATCAAAAGAGATGTGGGATTGGAAATTGAAAGAAAGCATAATTGGGTTTAATTGCTCATGGTTGCTGCATTTCCATAATTTGATATTGTATTGTTCTTTTAGTGATGCTACTGGATTGAGAACGTAGTTGTATAGGTTTTGAATTTGTTTTATTAAAACCGAAACGAATTTGATTAAATAGCATATTGGAAATGTTTTGTTTTTATTGTTATGTGAGCTTTGGATTATTTTTGCTCTTTCCTTTTGCGTTATTATTTTAATCGCTGGGAGCATATTTAAGCTAACCACACGTGGGTAGGAAAATTTTTAGGCACGTAAATAAATCATCGTGACTATGGGTACGGCTCCCGTAGCATGGTCATGATACGTAAATCTCAATTCGGGGTACATTTCATGTGACGTGGTTTCCAATGTGTACAAAAACGACAAGTGTACGACAATCGTGACTTGTTCGAGAAAATAATTCTATAAACGTTAAAAGTGGTTAGAAAGTTAAAAATACACAAAGGTTTAAAATATGTAATTAATCAGATAATTAGGCCAATTATTAATAATTAAGCGATCGTGCTAAAACCACAGAACCCGAGAATATCTAACACTTTCTCCTTTGGATTGGATTGAAACCCCGCACAAAGGCCCACACTAAAAACAATATCTGATCTGCTACAGAAGTGACCCTATGATACCTCTATACATGTTCTGATTTACAGGGGAACTAGGTTCATCCAGGTCTAGACGAGTAGCTGTGGCGATGGGAGTGTCAATGATTTTTGATGTCTCCATGTCAAATCTCTTCAGCAGCTTCTTGATGAACTTTTGTTGTCTTATTATTGTCCCCTTGGGAGTTTTCTTCACTTGTAAATCTAAGAAGAAATTCAGTTTCCCCATCATACTCATTTCTAACTTACTTCCCACGAGTTTTGCAAATTCTTCACATTGAGAGTCAACTGTTGCTTCAAAGATGATGTCATCAACATAGATCTGCACAATGAGCAGGTTCCTTCCTCGTTTCTTCAGAAAAAGAGTGTTGTCAATTTTTCCTCTTGTAAAGCCATTTTTTAGAAGGAATTTTGATAACCTTTTCACATCAAGCACGGGGAGCCTGCTTTAACCCATACAAGGACTCGAAGTTAGCAACATAGATTTTTTTGTATCTTTTGGCCACTAACATCACTTCACTAGTCATAAGATTTGAGACTGTGCATATTCTAGATACAAATTCCACTTTTATTACCCTTGTCACAGATTTGGGAAATACTCAGCAAGCTATACTTCAACCCCTTCACATAGTACACATTTTCAATTGAGTGGGAAAAAGACTTCCCGGTCCTTCCAACTTCCATAATATATCCCTTCTTGCCATTTCCAAAGGATACACTCCCTCCTTGTAGGGCCTTCAGTGAAAGGAAATCATTTGTGATAATCTTAAATACTCTTGCCTTGTGTTTTGATGATCTAACAAACTTACTGATAAGAACTAGATAGGGAACCTGACCTACTTGGATTGCTGCAAACTTAAATGGATTCCAACTAAGGATGAACTGCTACAGATTCAGAAGCTTGGACACAATCAAGGACCTAGTGCTCCTGTGGTTCCTATGTAGCAGTACAAAGTCATGTGGACACAGCTGGAACTGAAGTGACTGATGGCACTGTTTCTACCGCACTGCAATACACTATCAACCTACTCACTCTCTAACCAAACAAAGCACTCACATCACCTCAAGTGATGTGATCAAGATGTACCCGATGAAGCTTCATACAAAGACATCACTGGAAGGTTTCTATTTCTCATTCAAGCTTTTGCAAAAATAGAAAACTCATCATCCTCTCAAGCTTGAAGAACAAGGTTGAACACCACTATGGACTAGTTCCTAAAAGATTGATTGTTGTTATCCTAGTTGAGTTGTAACCTTGTTATTGTACTTACTATATCTCCTAAATTGCTTACTTAGAAGCATACTGATTAGGAGTCCTCTTGTAAATCCTCAAACTCGCTGAGTTTAGGTTGTGACAAGATTTAGTCATAAAGAAAAATCTTTGTAATTGTAGAATTGCAAAGTGGCTTGGGGTGATAGCACCACAAGTTAGAAAAAGCCTTTGTAACTAGGATAGTCACAAAGTGGCTTGTGATAAAGGTACCACAAGTTAGTTGAGTAAATCTTTTGCAATCGGAAGTATTGTAAAGTGGTTGGTAATAGGTAAGATTACAAGTTAGTAAAGTTAAAAGCCTACAGGTATAGGTCTTGGTTTTTTTATCTCCTTGTGCGGGATTTTTTTCACGTAAAAATCCTCTGCCTCATTTACTTACTACTTTACTAAGTGCTCTCAGCAGAAACTTGTAGAGGACCAGGTACTCTAAGACTTGGTGGACCCATACAAACTATCAACTGGTATCAGAGAAGGTTCCTCCTATCAGGCTAACACCTAGGAAGGATCCTCATGACGGCTCCACTAAATCTTGAAGAAGGTCAATCCATATACTACCCACCCAAGTTTGATGGAAAATGCTATTGGTGGTGGAAATCTAGAATGCATGATTTTATCATGGCTGAGGATTGCGAGCTTTGGGATATTATCTGCACTGGTCCGTTTGTTCCAATCAAGACCAGCGGAGAATACATTGAAGCAGACAAGAAAGCATTGAAGAAGAATGCTCGTGCTAAGAAAATTCTGGTATATAGTTTGGAACCTAACGAGTACAACAGAATCTCTACATGCAACACTGCCAAGGAAATATGGGAGGCTTTGCAAATAGCTTATGATGGAACTACACAAGTAAAACAAGATAAATCTAATACTGACGATAGTTCTACGATGGCAGTTGAAGGCGAGGAGACTGGATATGACTCAACGCTTGCTTTGATGGCACAATCAGACAATGATGAAGAAAATGGAAACAAAGAGGTAAACTTCAGGGAAGTTCAGAAAAATCTGAAATCCTACTCTCCAAAAAAACTCATGTGTTTAGCTGATGTTTTAATTACTGCATTTTGTAGTCTTGCGGAGGATAGAGATTCCTTGTTCTTAGAACTAGAAGAATCTGAACATACTAGGAAAGACTTAGTGGTTGTAATTACTAATCAAAAGAATGCCATTGAAACTCTTATAAAAGAAAAGAGTGATCTCTTGGCAGAAGCTACTGACCAAAGGGAACAAATAGTAGAGCCCTTGACTAAGTCAAAACCTGAAAACCCTGAAAGAGGAAAGGAGATAGTTAGTGAGGAATATGTAGGCTTGAAGATGAGGTAAAGGCCTTGAGATGTAGGATGAGCACTGAAATTGAGAAAATGAGGTCCTCCAAGCCAATCTAGAAAAAGTAATGAATGACCTTGAAAAGTCTCTAAAGTGGACCTAGTCCATAGAGGCTACCACTGCCTTGTTCCCTAATGATAGTGAAAAAGGGTGGGGAGCAGGATTTTCAAGGAAAAAGGATCCTTACAACCCTTACAGTAAGAGCGCCACTGCATCCGATAACTCGCCTTGGACCCAATATGGGAACACTGGGCACTCCAAGGAAGGTGTCCAGGCCAAAAATCAACCAGTATCAAAAGATAAAGTGGTTGTTGAAACTGTGATCACAAATGAGGGACCAGGTTCCACTCATAGAAAACGCCTGCATGGACTAAAAGTGCTCTTATTCATCCTCTTGGTTACTACAAGGGACCCAAACTTGTTTGGGTTCCTAAAAATAACTCCTAAAATTCTTGTGCAGGGGACAGCGAAGGGAAGTGATCAACAATGGTTCGTGGATAGTGGATGTTCGAAACACATGACTGGGAACACCACAAACTTTCTTTTACTAAAAGTCCTGCAGGGAGGGAGTGTATCCTTTGACAATGGCAAAAGGGGTACATTCTTGGAGTTGGAAAAGTTGGGAAGTCACTCACTCACTCTATTAAAAATGTGTACTATGTCAATGGATTTAAGTACAGTCTCCTAAGTGTCTCTCAAATTTGCGATAAGGGAAACAAGGTGGAGTTCTTGTCCAAAATATGTACAGTCACTGACCTTGTGACTGGTGAAATAATGATGGTGGCCAAAAGATACAAGAACATCTATGTTGCTGATTTCGAATCTTTATAGAGTGGTGATCTGAGTTGTCTAAAGGTGGTTGACGATGATGCTGAACTATGGCACAAAAGACTAGGCCATGCAAGCATCTCCCTTCTGAACAAACTAATTCAGAAATACCTGGTCCATGGTTTGCCTATGTCAAAATTCAAAACTCAAAAAGACTACGATGCCTGTGCTAGAGGAAAACATGTAAAGTCCTGCTTTAAGTCAAAAAGAGATGTGAGCACCTCAAAACCACTTGAGCTCTTGCATATGGATCTGTGTGGACCTTTGAGGGTGAAAAGCAGAGGAGGAAAGAGATACATTTTCGTGATCGTGGATGACTATTCCAGATTCACATGGACTCTATTTCTCAGAACAAAAGATGAAACAATTGAAGTATTTGTGGCCTTTGTGAAGAAAATCCAGGTGAAGATGGAGTCTAGAGTTGTATGCATTAGATCAGATCATGGGGCAGAGTTTGACAATGTCAAATTTGATGATTTCTGCAATGAAAATGGCATCTCTCACAACTTCTCAGCTCCTAGAACTCCTCAGGAAAATGGTGTAGTAGAAAGAAAGAACAGAACTCTGAAAGAAATGGCAAGAATAATGCTGATTGACAGTGGACTTGCAAAGAACTTTTGGGCTGAAGCTGTCAACACTGCCTGCTACTTAGTTAACATGTGCATGATCAGATCAATTCTGAACAAGACACCATATGAACTGTTGAATGGAAGAAAACCCAAGCTGACCTACCTAAGAACGTTTGGATGCAAATGCTATGTTCTCAACAATGGAAAAGATCAGCTTGGTAAGTTCGATGCCAAAAGTGACGAAGGCATATTTCTTGGCTACTCTTCTCAAAGTAAGGCTTAAAAGATATATAACAAGCGGACTCAATGTGTTGAAGAAAGCGTCCATGTTATCTTTGATGAATCTCACCCATCATTTGAGAAGAACGCTGAGGAAGATCAAGATGGAGAACCCTTACTTGTTCCTGGTGAAGTCATTAACATGACAAACAGAAAGGCAGATATGATGAGTCAAATGAAGGAGGCAAATGAAGACAATGTTGCCTTATCATCTACAGAACCAAGCACTTCAATTACAACCAATAAAGCTGAAGAAAGAGTGGTTGATGCAGTTCAGGGAACTCCACTTGCATCTGAGAGAAGGATAGAGGAAAATCAGCCAAACATACCTTCTTCTTCTCAATATGAACCCCAATCATCTAATTGGAGACATCAAAGTTCTCACCCCATAGACAACATAATCACTCCTCTAGATTCAGGAGTCCAAACCAGGTCATGAGCTAGAAATTCACTTGTCTTCTCAACTTTTCTTTCCCAGATAGAACCCAAAAATATCAAGGAAGCTCTAAAAGATGCAGATTAGATTATAGCCATGCAAGACGGGCTGCATTAGTTTGAGAGAAACAGTGCGTAGCACCTAGTACCCAGACCCCCGGATAGAACCATTATAGGAACCAGGTGGGTATTCAGAAATAAGCTCGATGAGCATGGAATTACCACAAAGAACAAATCCAGGCTAGTGGTTCAAGGTTACAATCAGGAGGAAGGGATTGATTATGATGAAACTTTTGCTCCAGTGGCTCGTATGGAAGATATCAGAATTCTGATCGCCTTTGCTTCTCATATGGAATTTACTCTGTTCCAAATGGATGTCAAAAGTGCATTCTTAAATGGACTACTTAAGGAAGAAGTTTATGTGAAGCAACCACCTAGGTTTGAAAGTCATGAGCACCCTGAGTATGTGTTCAAATTGGACAAAGCCCTGTATGGGCTAAAGCAGGCTCCTCGAGCGTGGTATGAAAGATTGTCAAAATTTCTCTTAGAAAATGGCTTTAAAAGAAGGAAGATTGACAACACTCTTTTCTTAAAGAAACGAGGAAGGAACTTGCTCATTGTTCAGGTCTATGTTGATGATATCATCTTTGGAGCAACAGCTAACTCTCTATGTGAAGAATTTTCAAAACTTATGGGAAGTGAATTTGAAATGAGCATGATGGGGGAATTAAATTTCTTCTTGGGTCTTCAAGTAAAATAGTCCCCAAAAGGTACTTCCATCTGTCAGCAAAAATACATCAGGGAACTCTTGAAGAGGTTTGATATGGAAGCATCAAAGGTGATAGACACTCCCATTGCTACGGCCACTCGATTGGACATGGATGAAACAAGATCTCCTGTGAATCAAACAATGTATAGAGGCATCATTGGGTCTCTTCTCTATCTCACTGCCAGTCGACCTGATATTGTTTTCACCGTGGGGTTGTGTGTGAGGTTTCAATCAAACCCCAAGGAATCTCACTTGAAGGCTGCCAAAAGAATACTGAGATATCTCAAAGGCACGCAGGACCTGGTGCTATATTATCCATTAGGTGACAATTTTAATCTAATTGGGTATGCTGATGCAGACTATGCAGGTTATCTTGTGGACAGAAAAAGTACTTCTAGGATGGCTCACTTCTTAGGATCATGTCTCATCTCTTGAGGTACAAGGAAGCAAAATTCAGTGGCTCTTTCAACAGCTGAAGCTGAATATGTGGATGCAACATCCTATTGTGCTTAGCTTCTGTGGATCAAACAACAACTGGAGGATTTTGGAGTTCTCACTGAGAGTGTGCCTCTCCTATGTGACAACACCAGTGCACTCAACATGGCAAAGAATCCAGTCCAACATAAAAGGACCAAACATATTGATGTGAGGCATCATTTTCTGAGAGATAATGTGGAGAAAGGGTTGATATGCATGAAGTTCTGCAGCACTGAAGATCAAATTGCAGACATTTTTACCAAGGCACTAAGTAGGGAACAGTTCGAAAGAAACAGAGTAAAGTTGGGACTGTTGAGGCTAAACTAAGAACCTGATCCCTTTTTGAGTTGGCTAGAGTTATTAAGAAATAATAGGTTCAAAGTGTTTTATGGCCCCTCCTAACTCACTTCAATACCGTTGCAGGTAAACGTGCATGATGAGCATAGAAGCAGTAGATGCAGTACATGACTGATAAAAGAGGATTAATTCTTTTCAAAAAAAAGGGGGAAGGAGGGCTTGAAGAAAATGTTTCTCAAGAACCAGGTTCTTGTACTAAAGGTTAGTAGTTCTGTACATCCTTTAAATACACGTCTTAAAAGGCACAAAATACAACTTCCATGTCATAAACTTTCAGATTTGGTTGTCACGTCTCTTCAATTCAAAACATTCTATCTCCCTCTGAAACGTCACGATTCTCTACGCCCAACTGCCGTTACAGAACCGGTACCTATTCTTCTCCCTTTATAATTTTCCTCTCCGTTTAAAAATCGTCTTGTCTGCTCTTCCTAACCATAAGACCTATTCTAGATTCACCAAAAAGGAAGGATCATCACACCTCCTCTTCTAATGGCTGAGAAAACCTCCAACCCATCCATGGAACCTCTCCCCTTCACTGAGTCTGTGTCACCCTCTATCACCTCCACTTCTAAAATCACACATTCCCTAGTTTCCCAACCTTCTCCCTACTCTAAAACTCCTGAAACCATTGTTCCGTCCTCAATGTCATCGGATGCCCACACCAGTAAAACCCTAATTAGAAAACAAGGTGAAAATACTGACTTCACAAAAGGCTCCGCCATCATTACCGTCAACTCCATGGTCATGGAAGCACCTGTTGAGGAAGAAAAGACTGTGTTTGTCGTATCCGCGGATGGCATATTGCATGAAGTTGTTTCTCAGAGATAAGAGTCACAAAGCGTGTAGGTAAAAGGGACCCTTCTGGCTGTTGAAGGGGATGCAGCAGTATACACTACTGGGGCATCTCATGAGGAACCTGATCCCTCTCTGGAGGACCTAGGTCAGGACTCTCATCCCTAGGATAGTGCTATACCTGCTTTCGATACTGTGCCCCTGGAAATTCAAGCACTAGAAATGAGGTCTAGTGATGAAGAAAATCTGGACAATGTGGCCCTAGATGAGTTCTTAAGTAAGTGCAGGGTTGTCACCACTCCTGAGTTTGAAAGTAAGCGGCCTACTACTAGGCTTCAAGTCAAAGCAGCCTACGATTCTGCACTTCAAAAGAGCAAGAAAAGTAAAAAGAAAAGGAGAAAGTTGGTAAAGAATGGTGTCCCTGTAAGTAATGAAGCTATCCCTGTCGTTGTGGTGGAGGAACGAACTCCTGAGGAACCTGGTTCCCTTGTGAGGAGGTCCTCAAAAAAGGTTGAGTCTATCTCCATAGAAAAAGGATCTACTTCCAAGTCCAAGACAAAGGAGGCAGTGACTGATGAAGATATTCTTGTCAAGTCTAAGAGGAAAGGTAAAGTTAGTGGAGAAAAGCATAGGAAACGCAAATGGGAAACAGTTGAAGAACCCAGTTCTGGGAAGAAAGCTAGAAGTGACGTCTGCCTTGGATCTGAGAGACTAAGGCATCAAAAGGTTTTGATGGGTCGCATGTTTGACCCAACAATCTCTGAGATGGCAGGAATGCGTCAGCTTCTGGAAATGGTGGAGTTTTAGCAATGGACACATTTGTTCTACATTGACGCTCCTAAAGTGTATGAGGAGGAGGTCTAGAGCTTCTTCGCCAGTCTCTTTCTAGTGGATACTGACCATGTATATGCTTTAATAAATGGGGTGGATATTGTCTTTGACATGAAATTACTTGGGGAAATTCTGCAAGTTCCTACTGTTGGGGTATCTAGTGTGAGAGATGTTTATCAATACAACTTCCGAAATGCAGTCGTGAAAGATAACTCTAATCAGAAGGGGGACCAGGTTCATAAGAAAGCATTGCTTCCTGTCTACCAGTTGTTGTTTGAACTGGTGAACAAAGTCTTATTGAGTTGAGCAGAAAGGAGATCTATCACTTCCAAATCTGATTTATTCTTCATGGAGCAATTGGACGGTTTCAACCCTGTAAGTCTGCCAATCATAATGATTGAGCACATGCAGAAAGTGGTTGATTTCAAGGATGGCAATCACGGGCTTCCCTATGGATTCTTGCTCACGCAAGTGGTCAAATACTTTGAGGTTCCGCTAGGAACAGGTAAAGTAGGGACCCGTAAGCATACATTCTCACAGACAAACTTGGAAGAGTATGAGTGTATTGAGAAGTATGGGGGTGTAGGAAGCACTTCAACTGTGTCTCAGCTCATTAATGTCCAAAACAGTGCAGCTGAGGAGATACGTCGACTGAAGGCCAGGAATGCCATCCTGGAAGGCCAGCAAGCTCGAGCGGTTCCCATGTCGAATGATGAGGTGATCCGTTTGACTCAAGAAAATGTTGACCTCGGGGCGCAAGTTGAGAACCTGAAAGCCGAACTGCTCAATGAGTAAAAGTCGGGAAATGTCCGAATAGACCTTGTTCTCCAGACACTTGTCGCTGCATCCAAGCCTTTTCCTCCTAGTGCCCCCTATGTTTCCCCTCAGTGACCAGTTATCTGGATGTATTCCTTTTTT
The DNA here is from genome assembly GCF_000715075.1 of Nicotiana tabacum. NCBI lineage: Eukaryota > Viridiplantae > Streptophyta > Magnoliopsida > Solanales > Solanaceae > Nicotiana > Nicotiana tabacum. Next base: position 91,911,017 of record NC_134080.1, on the reverse strand, counting down.
TCTGTTGATGATTAGTCGATGTTTTTTGTTGTTTATTTTTTTCGTTATAGTTGGGATGTACTACTACTGCTGCTCCCGTGATCAAGTCCAAATGCTGCCTCTTCCTTTTTCAAAGGAAGGGGCATATGAAACTATTATTAATCTAAATCCTCTTTTATTTTGTCTATTACTTTCTCATTACGTTCTATTCTTTCTCATGCTAGTGTGCACATATGTGGCATGAGTTAGCTTGGCTGGACTTCTTTGTGCTTTTATTCTTTTTAATGATGCCAAAAGGGGGGAAAAGATTAATATGGACTCGGGGGGAATCACATTGGGGAACTAGTTCTTTATATATAAATTGAAAAAGATTAAGGAATCATCTCGGGGGGGCTCTTTGGCACTGCTCTCTAATGCCTTAATTCTGAACTTATAATTGTTTAAGTTTGTCATCATCAAAAAGGTAGAAATTGATAGATCTTAAATACTCTTGCCTTGTGTTTTAATGATCTAACAAACTTACTGATAAGAAACAGATAGGAAACCTGACCTACTTGGATTGCTGCAAACTAAAACAAATTCCAGCTAAGGATGATCTGCTACAGATTCAGGAGCTAGGAACCAATCAAGGACCTGGTGCTCCTGTGGTTCCTATGTAGCAATACAAAGTCATGTGGACACAGCTGGAACTGAAGTGATGTGATCAAGATGTACCCGATGAAGCTTCATACAAAGACATCACTGAAAGGCTTCTGTTTCTCATTCAAGCTTTTGCAAAAATAGAAAACTCATCATCCTCTCAAGCTTGAAGAACAAGGTTGAACGCCACTATGGACCAATTCCTAAAGATTGATTGTTGTTGTCCTAGTTGAGTTGTAACCTTGTTATTGTACTTACTATATCTCCTAAATTGCTTACTTAGAAGCATACTGATTAGGCGTCCTCTTGTAAATCCTCAAAATCGTTGAGTTTAGGTTGTGACTAGATTTAGTCATAAAGAAAAGTCTTTGTAATTGTAGAATTGCAAAGTGGCTTGGGGTGATAGCACCACAAGTTAGAAAAAGTCTTTATAACTAGGATAGTCACAAATTGGCTTGTGGTAAAGATACCACAAGTTATTTGAGTAAATCATTTGCAATCGAAAGTATTGTAAAGTGGCTTGTAATAGATAAGATTACAAGTTAGTAAAGTTAAAAGCCTACAAGTGTAGGTCGTGGTTTTTTGATCCCCTTGTGCGGGATTTTTCCATGTAAAAAACCTCTGCCTCATTTACTTACTGCTCTAACTTGTAGAGGACTAGGTACTCTTAGACTTGGTGGACTCATACAAACTATCAATTTGTACTTCCAGTCATGTGCTTCGAGCAGCTGCTATACATGTACCATTGTTGGCTTCTCTTGTTCCCTGCACAAGTAAATCAAGGGTTAGATTTAGGAATCCAAACAAGTTTAGGTCCCTTGTAATGAGGAAAGGGGTGAATTAGGGCTCTTTTTGTCCAAGCAGGCATTGTATGTTTTTTATGTGAAGGACCAGGTTCCCTAGCAGTAGTTACTTTTTCAGCAAAAACTTTATTTTTCTGTTAAGATTAGAATCTGGCCTTACACGTTTCCTTAAAGTGCCTAGTATTGCCACAGTGAGTGCAAAGCCAATTTTCAGGTATAGTAACGTACTTGCTATGAGGGTTGTAGGGAGTATTTTCCCTTTGGAACCCGATTCCCTGCATGTTTCCCCCATTTTTTGTGTACAAGATAGTGATAGCATCAGAGGACCAGGTCCACTTAAGTGAATTTTCAAGATCACTCTTCACTCTTCCTAGTTCTTCTTGAAGTTTATTTTTCTCAAGCTCGGCACACAAACTAGATTTCACTAATCTTAACTCATTTTCAAGCTTAAGGTGTGCCTTACTTGTAACTTCCTTTCCTTTTTGAGTGTTCCCAGGCCTACTTTCCCTTTTTAGTTCCTCAATTGTTTCCTTTAGGTCTACAACTACCACTAATAGGTCATCTCTCTCATGCTTAATGTTAGCAACTTTCTCAGTTAAAACCTCTTTCTCCTTTCTAACACACTCAATGGCCTCTTTTAGATTGACCACAACAACCACAAGATCATCTCTCTCATGTCCTATGTTTGCAATTTTTTCAATTAAGGCATATTTTTTCTTTCTTTAGACTCTCAATGGTTTCCTCTAAGTCTACCACCACAACTACTAGATCTTCTCTCGATTGTTCTGCTTCTCCCAGTTCCATAGTTAAGGCATTTTTATCAAGGAGTTGTCTTCCTGTTCATCATCACCCTCAGATTCACTAGAGGAATCTCCCTAGGCATCTAGAGCTTGCTTTACAATATTATTAGCAACATCTCTTCTCTTGAACTTTCTATCGGGGACCGGGTTCCTCTTAACCATCTTAGAGGCATTGTGTTTGTCATGGTCTTGATTGTGGAGAGGATAATCTTTGATGAAATGTCCCGACTTTCTGCATTTGTGACAACAATTAGGACCATTATAGGAGTGTGGGCGGATGATTCACCAGATAATTTCAATCTTTTAGTGATGTGTATGCTCAAAGAGGGAAAAGGGTAACAATTAGCCCTATCCCTCTTATTATACTTATCAATTTTTTTTCAAGGGAAGAATGAGTGAGTGAACCGCAAATTTCCAGTTGCGGGTCGCACTTTGTTACCTTTTTTAGTTTAACCCATCATTTTGTCTGCGGTTCGCAGAAATTTATGTGCGATCGTAGATCCCTATTGTGGACCGTAGATTTTCTATTACGGTCGCAAATCGACCATTTTACTGACAGGCCAACTTCAGAGAGTTGTCATTTTCCATCTTCCATTTGTGCGGCCGCAGAGCACTTTTGTTGTAGCATCCAAAATTGTGTGGTCCGCACATTGCACTTGCGGTCTGCAGTTCTTTCAATAGTTAACCAGATTTTCTGTCCATAATTTCTGTAAGGCACACTCTTTCCTACAACACACTTCAACTCAAGTTAGCACAAAAATCACACCTAACTACAAAAGAAATGAAGAAAAGAAAAAGAAATAGGGTTGCCTCCCAAGAAGCGCCCGGTTTAATGTCGCAGCACGATGCAGAATACTATCAAGTGAAATGAATAACTGCCACGACGTGGACATCTCCAGGTTTTCCCAAATAGTGCTTCACCTGGTGACCATTTACTCGGAATACCTCATTGTTTTTGTTCTTCAAGATCCACAACTTCAAACGGGCCACTCTATTTAAACTATCACTTCCCGGGAAACATCCTCAACCGTGAGTTAAATAACAACACAAGATCACCCTCCTTGAAATATTTGTTCCAAATGTATTTGTCATAAAGATATTTCATCTTCTCTTTCTACAAGGACGAACTTGCACAATCATAGTACCGGAACTCATCTAGTTCATTCAAGTGTGCAACCCTCAAATTAGCAGTTATATCCCAATCAAGATTCAACTTCTTTAAAGCCCACATGGCTTTGTGCTCAAGTTCCACCAGAAGATGCCAAGCTTTTCTGAATACCAACCGGTATGGAGACATTCCGATAGGTGTTTTGTAAGCCGCTCAATAAGCCTATAATGCATCATCAAGCTTCTTGGACCAATCCGTCTGGTTAGCATTCACTGTTTTGGACAAAATACTTTTTATCTCCTGGTTGGAGACTTCCACTTGACCGCTTGCATGTGGATGATAGGGAGTCGTGACTTTGTGAGTGACACCATACTTGCTAAGTAAGGCGTCAAAAGCCTTGTTGCAAAATTGTGACACCCCATCGCTTATAATAGCCCGCGGAGTACCAAACCTTATGAAAATATTCTTCTTCAAGGATGCCACCACACATCTCTCCTCATTGTTGGGTAGAGCAACGGCATCAACCCATTTGGACACATAATCAACCGCGACAAAGATTTAGGTGTTTCCACAAGAACTCAACTCATTCTTGTTATTGGTTAGCACTGTCATACCAACCTTATTCCGAACACATTGAACCGGAGAAGTCCACGAAATATCAAAGATGGGATAGAAAACCCCGACATCCAACCACTTGATAATCTCCTTTTTGACAACCTCTTGCATAGCCTCATTGAGTCTCCTTTGATGTTCAATAGATGGTTTGTCACCTTCCTCCAAGTTAATTTTATGCATGCAAAATGTGAGGCTTATCCCCCGAATATCTACCAATGTTCACCCAATAGCCTTCTTCATCTTTTGTAGCATCACCGATGAAGAGTCTGCTGCACGTTAGTCAAACAAGAGGAAAGAATAACCGGTAAAGTAGAAGAAGGGACAAGAAATTCATACCGAAGATGTGGAGGCAATGGCTTCAACTCCAATATAGGAGGCTCTTCGATTGAAGGCTTTGTAGGAGGAGTTGTCCTATTTTCAAGATACAAGGACAAATTTTGAGGTTCATAGGTATATGACCCCATTCCTTGCAAAGAGTTAACACATTCCACAAAGCCATCCATCTCGTCATCATCAAAGTTGAGCAAGACAACTTCCAACATATCACCAACATTGATCACTGCACTTGTTTCATCCATAATAAGATCAGCCACCAAGTCCACAAAAGAGCACACCTCATTGTTATTGGGTTGCCTCATGGACTTACACACATGGAAAACCATTTTTTCGCCATCAACCTGGAAAGTAATTTCTACGTCTTCAACATAACAAAGATCCTTTCCCGTAGCAAGGAAAGGTCTTCCAAGAATAATCGGTGCCTCATAATCAACCTCACAATCTAGAATGACAAAATCGGCCAAAAGAATGAATTTATCAACACGAACCAAAACATCCTCAATCACTCCCAAAGATCTCTTCATGATACGATTGGCCATTTGCAATCTCATAGAGGTGGGCCTTGGTTGCCCAATTTCCAATGTCTTGAAAACCGAATAGGACATCAAATTGATACTTGCCCCAAGATTACAAAGAACTTTATCAAACTCGGCACTTCTAATTGTACAAGGAATCATGCAAGCGTCGGGATCCTCTAACTTGGGAGCTATTAAATGCACAATTGCACTCACTTGATAAGTGACTTTGATAGTTTCAAAATTCATCGACCGCTTGTTTGTCACAAGATCCTTCATGAACTTTGCATAACCTGGCATTTTTGGTCCAAGGCTTGAACTAATGGAACATTGATTGAGAGACTCTTCATCATTTGAATAAACTTCTTGAATTGGTTCTCACCATTTTGCTTGGCAAGTCTTTAAGGGTATGGAGATGGAGGCTTAGGCAATGGTGCCTTAGCCTTTTGAACTACCGTTTCCGGTATGTCAATAATGTGATCCCTAGATGGGTTCACCTCCTCTTGAGTCTCTTCTACACTATCATCAATATCAATCTGAACATCATCATTATATTGCTCAACATTGTTCGGGATCTCCTATTCTTGTACCACTTTCTATTCATCCACAAGTTGTCTTTGCTCACCACTGTATCACTTGGTAGTGCCCTTTAGGACGAGTATTTAGAGCTTGAGATATTTGCCCCATTTGGGCTTCTAAATTGTGGATTGAAGTGTTGTATTAGGCAAGTTGGGCATCTGAATCGGCATTCTTTTCCATCATTTGTTTGAACATATTCTCAATACACCCCATTTCATTATTGGAAGAACTTAGACCATAGAAAGGATAAGGAGGCGGGTTTCTCAGTTGTTGATACATTGGGGGCCTTTGAAATCCCAACCCCCAGTTGCCTTGATTATTATTCCATCCCCCTTGATTTTTACCTCCCCAATTTCCTTGATTATTGCCACCACTCCAATTTCCTTGATTGTTGTTGTTATGCCAATTTCCTTGATTGTTGTCACCACTCCAATTACCTTGGTTGTTAGAGTTCCAATTACCTTGATTGCTTTGAGGTCACCATTGTTGTTTATTCGGAACTTTGAAGTTGTTTCTTTTCCCTTAAAAGTTGTTCACATATTGCACCTCCTCCACTTGTTCATTATAAGAGTAATCTTGATCAAACCCACTATGCTCTTGCACATAATTATCCACTCGATTTTGCACTTGTGGACCCTTTGTTCTTCTTTTGTTCACCATCATGTTCACTCCTTTCATGGCATTGACTTGCTTAGGATTTTGTACTTATTGAAGTTGAGTTGGTTCATCGTAGTAGTCAAATCGGCAATGGCTTGCCCATGGTCATGCAACTCTTTATGGAGGTGAATCATGTTTGTGTCACATTGTGGAACATTAGCCCGGGATTGCCATGCCGATGATGTTTCCGCCATTTCATCCAAAATCTTACAAGCCTCCACATACAACGTAGTCATGAAGTTCCCACCGGCAAGTTGATTCACCAAACATTGGTTGGTTGTGTTAATAGTATGATAGAAAGTTTGTTGAACCATATTCTCTGTCATATCGTTGTTGGGCAATTCTTCAACCATTGTTCTATATCGCTCACATATCTCATGTAGTTGTTCATTGGGATCTTGCTTGAATACTAAAATCTTATCTCTAAGTGTAGCCATATGCCAGGGAGAGAAGAACATAGCAATAAATTTCTCCGCCAACTCATCCCAAGTACGAATGGAATGGTTCAGCAATCGTTCCAACCAATCTAAGCCTTTCCCCCATAGAGAGAAGGGAAAAAGTATTAGCCTCAAAGAATCCTTGGAGACATTTGTTTGTTTACTCCCCCAACAAGTGTCCATAAACCCTTTCAAGTGTTTATATGCATTTTTACTTGGAGCCCCGGTAAAGAAACCTCGTTGCTCTAGCAAAGTGAGCATCATATTGGTGATTTGAAAGTTGCCCGCCCTAATACGGGGAGGTACTATTGCACTTGCATACCCTTCATTGGGCAACACCCGGTGTGCAGCCGCTCGTGGTGGATGTGGGGATGGAAATGGGCCATTGTTATGAGACGCCCGACCTCTTCTTTTGGCTTGAGGTTTAAGAGGAACCTCTTCAACTTGGTCATCCTCAACGTCCACATCCCCCAAAGGCATGTTTCCGAGCTCATTGTTGTTTGCCATTATTGTACCTACAATTGATTCACACAAATTAATAACACGGAAGAAAAAGAAGATAATCCACACACAAACCCAAATATATAGCTAACACCATTTTTAACTCCCCGACAGCTGTGCCAAAAATTGATCACGTCCAAATGCACCCCTCTAAAGAGGTATGACATGGCCATTTGCAATAAAACCCAACGAAGAGTCGGGGTCGAATCCGCAGGGAGCTAAGATGAGAGTTTGGAGTATATATTCGGAATGAGCTCTAGATTGCACTTCCACAATAAGGTGTTTGTTTCTATATCTAGTATTAATCTAAGGAATGCAAATTAAATATATAAGACTAGAGATAATTGTTTTGAGGGTTTTCAAAATATATAAAAAGGCCTAGGGTTGTGACCATGACCTAGGTGTTTTCCTAATGGGATAAAGACTTTTATGCTCGTTTTGTTGATTGTGGTGTATTATAGCTCATAACTCTACATTACTCACTCAATACCTCTCGGTCAGAGAGTGGTTTTTCCCAATTTGGCTTTCTCAAAAGCAAATGGGTATCAACCAAAATAATTGATAAGAGCTCAAGTTTGGTTCTTACTATCTCTAGGTTGAACCTTTAACTGGGTTAATCAATCTCTCAATCGACTCAGTTCCTTGTTAGCTAAGTTAACTTAGATTAGGTCCCTCTTTCTTAAGAATAGACTGAGTCAAATAGGCATGAATCAATGTTTGCAACCATCAATTCTAAAATTGAAGCATGAACTATGCTAATTAATAAACACCAAATCATAAACAAGCATAAAATTAATCACCCATAAGGTTTACACACTAGGGTTGGGTCACAATCCTAGTAAAAAATCTAGCTACTCATAGTGGGTGTTGAAGAAAACAAAGAAGAAAAGATAATAAAACGCATATTGGAAGATTACAATAGAGAAATCTAATGTTAAATCAACAAATAAACTAAAGTTTCCTAAAACAGCAAAGAGAAATGGCTACAATACTTTAGATATTCCAAAACTTGACCTAATTTCGTGAAACTCATCTCTTTATACAAAGTTGGAAATCTCGGACAAAAATTCCCCTCGGGAGGTTCTGCGACCGCACAATTCCATATGTGGTCTGCAGATTTCTTCATCTGTCAGGAATTGGAGGTCTGCGTCCACATATTTCTGAACTGCGACTGCGAGGCAACTCTTCTTTAGTCCGCAGAATTTGGAATGAGGTTGCAAGGCATTCTTTTATGGCGGCACAATTCTTATGCGGTCCAAAATTCACAGAGGCTCCGGACTTGGTCTTTTTGCACGCTCTCTGATCTTCGACTCTTAGCTCATCTTTGCGGCCGCACAATTCATGTGGGCTACAATTCGCGCAAATGTCTGATAGGTTTCCCTTTTTTGTTTGTAGCCAAGATAGAAATCTGTGGTCCGCAATTTCTTTTCTGCATCTGCAAAATTTCTTCTGCGGACCGCACAGTTATGCTCCTGTACCTTTCATTGCCTTGTGCCTCGGACTACTCCTTTTTTAGTCGAATTTCATCTTGGGAGATCAGTTCCATCACTCCTGCAATTTTTCACAATTCCATTAGTTTCGGGAACATAATTCAATGTTTTTAGACTAAAACAAAAGCTAAAAGGCACTAATAAGCAGTCAAAATCCTCACTTATCAGGCTATCTCTCTCCTTCTCACAGTCGCGCCTCACATCCCCGTCTCCCTTACTATTTCTCATCTCTTCATAACTAACCACCATTGGGATTACCAGATCTATTCAGAACTTTCCAAATAGATGAACTCCGGCATACCCATACTCCTCTATCTTTTCTATTTTATTTGTTTATGTGCCATTACTAGAAACTGGACGAAAATAGCTTGTTGACCGATTTGGTTCTGCCAGATCTGACCAGACTTTAATGGTTCGATGAAGCTTGTATGCTTTGTTACTCATTGACTTTTAACTCGTTGACTACTACTCCAGCGGTCCGTCGCCGTCGAGTGGCGGTTCTGACTCGCTATATTTGGTGGATTGTTCTGTTTCTTGGTTGTTTGTTTTGTTTGCTATTGGCCGAATTCTAGCCGAAAATTTTCCGATGACACACGAGTTTTTCAGCCACTATTGTGCTAATTTTGGCCACCTGCCAGTAACGTTTGAGACTCCTTCCGTCTATCCTGGTGACTTCTATTTGATTCTAATTTTTCCTAAAATTGTGGTCATCTATCTTTACCTTCGTCTTGGACGTTGGCATATCTGTGGGAATGCTTGTTTGGTTGTAGTCTATTATCAATTTCAGACACTTGGTTGGTTATTGTTGGGTTGTTTGACTAATATTGTCCCTTATCTTTGAAGGTAGGTCTATTATTGTCCCTCAAATATAACACTGAGCATATTTAGTCCCTTAAGTATGATAAAGTGAAGCACATTTAGTCTCACTGATAGAATGTATTAAAAAACTAACGGTGTTAACCAACTCCGATTCATGAAGTAAAACGTTTCCTCTCCATTTATTGGATAACGCAAATCATCAATTTAATTCCTTTATTTTAGATAATGTCTTCTAAATTTTTGACCTTGAAAATATCCCCTTTTGTGCCAGTTTTCAACGAGAAAATGACACTATAAAAAAGATATAAAAATAATAGCCGAATATATAAAATTTATATATTATTTTGTGTATGTGTATATATACACACACACAAAAGATAGGATATATATTGGGGTGTGTGTGTGTGTGTGTATATATATATATATATATATATATATATATATGTGTATATATTACAAGTTATGTGTCTTTCGTTTTGATGATTTGACAAACTTCATGAGAGAACTAGATAAGGAACTTGTTACACATTATCAAGACTTTAAGATCGAAAGGTTCTAGTTTGAGATATGTTTCAAATCTCCAGAGTTGAAGGAATAGCTGAGGGACCATGTCCCTACCAGTTCCTGAGCTGACTGTACAAGTCAACTCCCCCAACTGTAAAGTTGTTGAAAGGTTCCAGTTTGGGATATGTTTCAAATCTCCTGAGTTGAAGGAATAGCTGAGGGGCCAGTTCCCAGATCTCCACATTGTTCCCCCTACGAATCAGCCATATTTCACAATTGGTTCCTCGAGACTGTATGTTAAATCATCAACACAAAGGACGCATAACTTATCAATTTCCCCTTTATGATGATGACAAACCCAAAATCTATATTCCCCTTGAGAACCATATTTCTCACGAGTTCCCCTGCGGATCAGACCTATAATCAACATGTTATTAGCAACATTCCTCTTGCGAATCAGAGCTATCTTTCATGCACAACACAATATATTAATTTGATTCTGTTCCTCCCCCATGTTGACACCTATATAACTTCCCCCTTTTGGCATCATTTAAAAGAATAACAGATGAAGCACAGCCAAAAAGAAGTTCAGCAACATTAATTCATGCCACTTGGGCAACACAGCATAAACAATAACAAGAACAACAAGTGAATGTCATTGCACCAATTAGAGTGATTGCCTATAGTATAGTAATTACAATAAAAGCACAGTAGTTTCAACAATACAAAATATGACAATTTAAACAACTAAAGTACCAAAACATAAGGATCAAAAGAAGATAGGAATTCAAGGGAATTTGGAAGGAGTGAAAGGCATGGATCACTGGGCAGGAGGAAAAGAAAGGGGCTAAAGCCTTGATGAGCTTGTCCATTCGTTCATTCACAATCCTTTGATAAATGATCATCTGCTCTCTTAAGTCCTCCACCTATTTCCTCAATCTTTCATCATTCTCACCCTTCAACTTAGAATTCTATTCTTCCAAGGGTCTACGGGGACCTGGTTCTCTACCTATCTGAGTAGGCTGAACCATCAACCAGATTACCAAGAATCTCCCCAAGCTTCTCCTCATCAAGAACAAACTCAGTTCCATGCACATATAGCATCAGAGTATCACATACAACATAGAAGTTTTTACTTCTTCTTCATAAACGTTGGGACTTGGAGGAACAAAGAGGTAATTCTATTTTTGGAACTTAACAGTGTCAAGAAATTCATCCAGTTTTCAGTAATATCATAGTCAACAATCTACCTAACATCACTTTTTTAGAAATAAGAGTCTTCTACCTCTCCAAACCCGATAACTCAACTTTTTGCTTTTGTAAGGAACCAGGTTCCTTACTCACACTACCCTTTCTTTCCCTAAGAGGCCATGTCTCACTCTTCTTCTTCTCAATCTATTCACCCTTATCTGTTGCATCTTTCACATCCAATTTTCTTTTTCCATTTTTTTTGAATTCTTTCTCATAAATGGAGATTTTTCCGCTTCATTCTCTCTTCCACAATCACCACATCAGCAGGTCACACCATCCCTTTTTCTGGAACATTTATCAATTCCTTCATCTTTCAAGGCTTCTACAAATGCAACATCAATTTCAGCCTCATTTTTTAGAATATTAGATCTACCTTATTCCTTTCCAGTAAAAGTCCCATCAAAATCTACCAAACACTTCTTGTGTTTCGATTCAAATGGAGTTTGGAGTTTGGAAGGTAACAAATTTAGATTCACTTCTAGCATATTTGGAGAAAAGGATTTTTTTTTGTTGAGATAAGGTTGATTTGGTTTTGAAGAAAAGAATCGGTTTTGGTTGGGTATGAGAGAAGGAAATGGTTTTTCGGGGCAACAGGTAAGTTCGGAAAAGGTTTAACATTTTGGACTTCAAAATTTCGGAGAGAGATGGGAATAAATTAATGACATTATGCTTCAGATGTTTAAAAATGCATATAAGTATTGAAGGGACTACTAAACTAAGTCACAGGAACCAGGTTCCTTGACGGTTTTTTGAAAATTTGAGCAAAGACTCCCAGAAGGGCAATGTCACTCTTACTTGTTTTGTCCTGAAACTGCCATGTATGTATACCAGTAACAGTATAGATTTGAGTCAGATGTTGCCAAAAAACACTTTTTAGCGTTGTACCTTCCTTCTTAACATAGCCAATCATCGAGGGACCAGGTCCTTAGTTAAGCTTGATTAACCCCAACTCCAGATGATTTCTTTCAAAGAGTTAACTACTTAGCGCCTTGGTGAAGATGTCTGCTACCTGGTCCTCTGTCTTCTAAAACTTCATACAAACTAGAACCTTTTCAATAGTATCCCTCAAAAATTGATGTTGCACATCAATGTGCTTTGTCCTCTTGTGTTGTACCGGGTTCAAGCTATAAATACACCAAAGTATTCAAAATGTTGCTTGAATTATAGTAGTTGACCACAACAAGAAGCAACAACCACGTATTCATCTTCAGCAGTAGAAAGAGCCACACAGTTTGTTTCTTTGTGCCCCATGAGATCAAGCATGACCCCAGAGAATGTGACATTCTAGATGTGCTCTTTCTATCCACCAGATATTCAACATAATCATCATATCCAACCAAGCCAAAGTTATCTCATGGGGGATAGTAGAGAACCAGGTCCTGCATCCCTTTGAGAAATCTTAGGAATTTCTTGGCAGCTTTCAAATGAAATTCCTTTGGATTGGATTGAAACCCGGCACAAAGACCCACACAAAAAACAATATCTGATCTGCTACATAAGTGACCCTATGATACCTCTATACATGGTCTAATTTACAAGGGAACCAGCTTTATCCACGTCTAGATGAGTAGCTGTGGCGATGAGAGTGTCAATGATATTTGATGTCTCCATGTCAAATTTCTTCAGCAGCTTCTTGATGGATTTTTGTTGTCTTATTATTGTTCCGTTGGGAGTTTGCTTCACTTGTAAATCTAAGAAGAAATTTAGTTCCCCCATCATACTCATTTTTAACTCACTTCCCATGAGTTTTACAAATTCTTCACATAGAGAGTCTACTGTTGCTCCAAAGATGATGTCATCAACATAGATATGCACAATGAGCAGGTTCCTTCCTAGTTTCTTAAGAAAAAGAGTGTTGTCAATTTTTCCTTTTGTAAAGCCACTTTCTAGAAGGAATTTTGACAACCTTTCACATCAAGCATGGGAAGTCTGCTTTAATCCATACAAGGACTCGAAGATAGAAACATAGCTATTTTTGTATCTTTTGGCCACTAACATCACTTCACCAATCACAAGATTTGAGACTATGCATATTTTAGATACAAATTCCACTTTTTTTACCCTTGTCACAGATTTGGGAAATACTCAGCAAGCTAAACTTCAACCTCTTCACATAGTACGCATTTTCAATAGAGTGGGAAAGAGACTTCCCGATCCTTCCAACTCCTATAATGTATCCCTTTTTGCCATTTCCAAAGGATACACTCCTTCCTTGCAGGGTCTTCAGTGAAAGAAAATCATTTGTACTTCCAGTCATGTGCTTTGAGTAGTCGCTATCTATGTACCATTGTTGGTTGCTCTTGTTCCCTGCACAAGTAAATCAAGGGTTAGATTTAGGAATCCAAACAAGTTTGGGTCCCTTGTTATGAGGAAAGGGGTGAATTATGGCTCTTTTTCCTAAGCAGGCATTGTACGTTTCTTATGTGAAGGACCGGGTTCCCTAGCAGTAGTTACTTTTTCAACAAAAACTTTATTTTTCTGTTGAGATTAGAATCTGGCCTTGCAGGTTTCCTTAAAGTGCCTAGTATTGCCACAATGAGTGCAAAGCCAATTGTCAAGTACAGTAACGTACTTGCTATGAGGGTTGTAGGGAGTCTTTTCCCTTTGGAACCCGACTCCCTGCATGTTTCCCCCATTGTTTGTGTACAAGGCAGTGATAACATCAGAGGACCAGGCCCACATAAGTGATTTTTCAAGATCACTCTTTACTCTTCCTAGTTCTTCCTGAAGTTGTTTGTTTTTCTCAAGCTCGGCACACAAACTAATTTCACTAATCTTAACTCATTTTCAAGCTTAAGGTGTACCTTACTTGTAACTTCCTTTCCTTTTTGAGTGTTCCTAGGCCTACTTTCCCTTTTTAGTTCCTCAATAGTGTCCTTTATGTCTACAACTACCACTAATAGGTCATCTCTCTTATGCTTAATGTTAGCAACCTTCTCAGTTAAAACCTCTTTCTACTTTCTAACACACTCAATGGTCTCTTTTAGATTGACCACAACAACAACTAGATCATCTCTCTCATGTCCTATGTTTGCAATTTTTTCAGCTAAGGCATCTTTTTCTTTCTTCAGACTCTCAATGGTTTCCTCTAAGTCTACCACCATAACTACTAAATCTCCTTTCGATTGTTCTGCTTCTCCCAGTTCCACAGTTAAGGCATCTTTATCAAGGAGGTGTCTGCCTGTTCATCATCACCCTCAGATTCACTAGAGGAATCTCCCTAGGCATCCAGAGCTTGCTTTACAATATTATTAGCGACATCTCTTCTCTTGAACTTTCTATCGGGTACCGGGTTCCTCTTAACCATCTTATAAGCATTGTGTTTGTAATGGTCCGGATTGTGGAGAGGATAATCTTTTATGAAATGTCCTGGCTTTTTGCACTTGTGACAATAATCATATCCTTCATTTTTTCTACTAAAGCTACCATTCTTGGGAATCCATCCATTTCTACGAACCATTTTCTGAAATCTTTCCTTGAAGTTTGGTGGAGCATCCATGTAGATCCTTTCTAGGTGTTAACTTTTTCGATATGACTTGCTCTGATATCAATTGATAGAAACTAAGCATCTACCAAACTGTATAGAGAACCGGATTCTCTATCAGTTCCCACAGTAAGCAATAGATTATAAAACAAAACTGTATAGGGAACTAGGTTCTCTATCTGTTCCCACAGTAAATCGGCAATAAATAAAGAACATAGAGAAATTTTACGTGGAAAACTCTCAGCTCAACTGGATTAAAAGCCACGACCTACCCTTGTAGGATTTCAACTTCACTACTGAGCAATCTTTAGATTATAACCTATTGTAACCTAGGAATTAACCTCTTATTCCCTCATTAACTTGTAACTATACTATTACAAGCCACTTTGTAACAACTCTATTACAAAGACTTAATCACTCACTAACTTGTAACAACACTATTACAAGCCATTTTGTAATAACTCTATTACAAAGACTTCACAACTCGACTGACTCTTGCCAAGACATAAACACAATGGTTTATGATTTAGAAAAGGTTTCCTACACAATGCTTCTAAGTAAGCTAAGTGGGAATTACAAGTAAGAACTTCAACAAATATATAACACAACTAAGGACATATAATAACTCAATATGGGGAACTGGTCCGTTGCTATGTTGTTCTTTGTTCTTGATGCCCTTGAGAATCACTTGCAAGATGAACACACACTTGAGAGCATGCTTGATAAGTTCTTGAATGTGCGAGTGATTTATTTTACCTTTGCTTGATGTTAATATCTCATTTGTGACATCACTTGGATGATGCAAGCATGTTAGGTGAAGGGCATTCTCCATAAAGTTAACTGCTGCACTGTTTCTGCACTGTAGCGTGTGCATGCAACAACTTTACAGCTGGGGGAATTGACTTGTACAGTCACCTCGGGAACTGGTAGGGACCTGATCCCTCAGCTGCTCCTTCAACTTTGGAGATTTGAAACATATCCCAAACTGGAACCTTTTAGCAACTTTATAGCTGGGGGAGTTGACTTGTACACTCACCTCGGGAACTGGTAGGGACCTGATCCTTCAGCTGTTCCTTCAACTCTGGAGATTTGAAACATATCCCAAACTGGAACCTTTCGATCTTAAGATCTTGAAAATGTGTAACAGGTTCCTTATATGGTTCTCTCATAAAGTTTGTCTAATCGTCAAAACAAAAGATGCATAACTTATCATTAATATACAAAAATTATACAAATTTCATATACTTTTTCGGCTACCAGATGTAAATAGTTTCTGGCACGGTCTAAAAGTGATAATACAGCCTGATTATTCGTTTGCTTCAATAATATGGCTAGAAGTTATCTTGGCAGCTCTATTTTTTCAAATTTTAACTTTTCTTTTTGGAAATATCAACCGAAATTTTTAATAGTAAAAGTTTCAACGTTAAAATCTTAAATTTATCAGCTTTGTACTATTAGTGGGTGTTGGTTTATAAAATATTTTCGATAAGTAAATTAAAAGACAATGAGTGCCGAAACCAACCCCGTAATTAATCTTGGGCAGATTCTGTCATTGAGACTAAAGTTGGTCCACTTTAGCATACTCAATGGATTAAATATGCTTAGGGTTATATTTGAGGGACCACAATAGAGCTACTCTCAAAGATAAGGGACAATATTGGCCAAAAACTCATCTTATTACAGTAGTATTTGAAGTTAAGTTGAAAAATGATATTTGAAATTTTAAATTATATTTGGACACGTATTTCACTTAAAAAAATGTTACAGTTTTATGAGCAGAAATGTTTTTTTTTTTGAAAATTTTTAAAAAATTTGTTTTCCAAAATTTCTAAAAATTTGTAAGATTTCATGGACAAACACACTTTTGATAAAATATTTCGAAAAAAGAATTTTTTTATGGGCAATCTATGTTGTAAAAATTGCATGGGGCGCCCTATTTGGTCGCCCCCATTTAACCTATACCCATTTTTTAAAAAACTTTCAACTTGTACCCACTTTTTAAATAACTTCAGCTCCATTTCTCCTCCTCCTTCTCCTTCTTCTTCTTCTTCTTCTTCTTCTTCTTCTTCTTCTTCTTCTTCTTCTTCTTCTTCTTCTTCTTCTTCTTCTTCTTCTTCTTTAGGGACTCTCATTCTTATTCAATTTTAGAACAATATAAAAACCTACGATTTTGGCATCATTGAAATTTCCAAGTTCGCTGTTATTCCTCAATTGACTAGTTAGATGATGGCTGGTGAATGGTGATAAAATTGCATTTGCTCTTTCTGTGTGATTAAATGTGTCGTTTAAAAAACTAATAGTATTACCTAAATGGCTGTTTCTTTAGAAAAAAAGAATGATGAGCAATGAAGAAGCAGTTAGGTTTCCCTCATATTGATCCTAATTCATGCTATGCCGTGTGTTGCAAATAGATAACGAGCATCTTCTTACTGTCCAGATTGATCAGAAATGCTTAACAACAATGGACAAAATGCTATGCATGTTGCTATATTGAACACTCTATAACTGAAGTTTCCCTGTTACAAAGACAAAAACATCAGCTCTAGAGCTGAAGTTTTTGTGTTGTAACTGGAAACTTCAGCTCTAGTATGTAATATTAATAAATGGTAAAAAAAATTCAGCTCTAGAGTTGAAGTTTCCCAGTTACAACACAAAAACTTCAGCTCTAGTATGTAATATTAATATGTGGTAAAAAAACTTCAACTCTAGTATGTAATATTAATAGGTGGTAAAAAAACTTCAGCTCTAGAGCTGAAGATTCCCAGTTACAACACAAAAACTTCAGTTCTAGAGCTAAACTTCAGGCCCGCTACTAGAATGCTGAAGTTTTGCGTGATTGCCTTTGCTACTTCAGTCCCGTATGCTGAAGTTATGCGAAAAAGCGGGTACGCTTGCAATTTTTTTTGCAAAGCGGGCACAAGTTAAAATATGATACAAAAAGCGGTCAAAATGGGCCATCTATGTTTGGTAAAAAGTATTTCATTTTTGGGATAATTGCATAAAAGTACCGTCAGCATAGGTGCTTTTCATCCGCATAGCCATCATTTTAAGTTTCATCCGTGTAGCCCATAAAAGTTTCACAATATGACATCATTGTCCGGATATAATTTTACAAATCTATATGTGATTTTTTTATTCTTTGCACACAACCAACTTAAATCGATCATATACATTCCTATTGCAATTACAACAATGCAAACCAACTATAATACAACTTGAAAAAAATTTAAATTTTCTTCTGTCCTGAGTTCTAAATAGCAGAAACAAAAGAAATAAAAAATAAAATTGAAAAAAATGGCTACAAATTCGCAATTTGGCAGAGAAATCAACAAAAAAATTGACTTTATACATCGATTGTTAGAGAAAAAGTAAGAAAAAATTTAATTTCAGTTTTAAGTCCACATATGTTGTACATGTATAAAAATGTATAACTTAGTATAAACTCATATATGGAATATATAATAATGTATTCTAGTATTTAACCAACACAGAAAAGCAAAATTAGCTTTAACGCACATGTGAAATAGGAACTTACTTAAAAGAGAAAGACCACTGCACCAAAGTCGAACAGAAATCGCGAATAGAAAGAGTAATGTTGTATAACACTACTTACACACCTAATATACAACATTATACAATATTATACACTTATTATAATTTTGTATAATGCTGTATAATATTGTATAATGATGTATAATGTTGTATATGAAAACTGAATTTCACCTTCAATTTCCTTTTTCAACTGGTATGATTCTCAAAACCAATGTTAATCATGCTCAATCAATCCAGTACTCTAGATTCTAGTTACTAAAAGCTTTTTTGATATTTTTAGCTTCACCCAAATAATTTCACCGATATTAATCAACACCCATTTGATTTTTTCACCAAAATACATCTTCCCCATGTCTATTAAAAAAACTCATAAATTGGAATATGCTTAAAATCTCTGTCTAGAACTTCAATCTTGAAGAAATTTCAACAAAAATAAGAACCCAGTTCGGTTTTTTCAATCCAGAATTTCAATCTTGAAGAAATTTCAATAAAAATCAAGAACCCAGTTCTTTTCCCAATTTTACCTCACCAAATTCGCTCTCAAAGAGTTGCAAAGTAGTCCAACTGAACCAAATCTCTAGGTTGAAGCTTTTTGGACTATTATCAATTAATTTCAATAGCACCCACTCGAATTTGAGCACGATTCTTTCATAAATTTTTAGATCTGAAAAGCTTCTAACTCTCTCAACCTAATTTTGGTTTGGATATTAAAATCTTGACTTCACAACAAACTTAGGAGAGGTGACCACTAGAGTGGAGAGAAGAAGAGGAGAAAATCTAGAAGAGATGAGTAAAGATTGTTTGGGTTAAACATTAAAACTTTTATTTCAAGATGTAAAATCCCAAAATATGGGCTCTTTATGGATACAGAACTTGGTCGGGTGATATACACTGTAATTGTCCCTTCATTTTTTCCGCCGGTCGGCACTTGTAACGTCATCATCCCTACTTTTGAATTTCACAAGTCATCAGTCCAACGCCAAGAGGCCCAAGACTACAATTTTTTCCGGCGAGATCGTCGTTGCGTTAATATCTCTGGCCTCACAAAACTCGCCAATCCCGACGGTGTTTGCATTTAAGTAGTTTTCGCCGTATTTCTCGCTAATGCATGTCGCTATTCTTATAGAGAGGGATGGGATTATTGCGAAGACTAGCTGGATTTCTAGGGTTTTCAAGAGAAGAAGGGCAAGAAGCGAGAGATGTAGAAGATAACACCGACGGTAATATAGCAGCAGTAGTTGCGGCAGCTCAAGCTCAAAATGTTCCACGCAGGGGTTTCAGTGTCCCAATTCAAGTCCCGGTTGAGAAAGCACAATTCGGCCCAATCCTCTTTCCTTGTAGTTCACGCGACGGTGCCGTTCAGGTATTTAAACGGAGATTATATTCATTTATTTGTAATTTTGACATTGATTTTGTTGATATGCTTTAAACGGACTCATAAATCCTAATTGTATTGTTCTGAGTTAGTATTCTTATTTAAAAAATTCACTCTACTAACCAATGGAAGAATGCCTTTGAAACGTGGTAAATGAGTTAATGCTATCTCCATTTAAAATCTCGAAATGATGTGCTCGTTAACCACGATTTATCAGTGCACCTAAAGAGTTTGTTATGTTTGTTACACACATTGAAGTACACAATTAGAGAAGATTGCATTTGAGCAGTTAGTGTTTGGCTGTTCATTGATCCTATACTTGATAATTTTGGGTTGTGTGTGTGTGCTGACTTCACTTTATTTAAGATTAAATATCGCGGACGGGCGGTAAGGAAGGCTCATTTAGTAAACAAAGATTAAGCTGCAAGCACCTACTCCTATCAAAATGAAAAGTAGCAAGCGGTAGTTGAACTTGAAGAAAGCAATGTATATAAACAGGTAGAAGTTTGTGTTGTTTCTTGTTAAACTCCAATCAGACCCAAACTCATAAATGTAGATAAGATAAGCCATTTGGCGGAAGGTGCAAGGTGGCCGAAAATTGTGTAAAGAGAAGGTGCTAATGTTGGTGCTAGACTGCTAGGAAAGAGATAATGGGGTTAGAGGGGAAGCGGTTTGTGTAAATTAACCATTGGCAAGATTCTCAAAGTAGCACTACCATTGATGCTTGCTAGAGGTGTCGTGGAGGGCCCAGTTGTATAATCTCTTCGGTAGAGGGAATGTGGAGTTCCTTATTTTGCAGTTAAATGTTGAAAGTAACTTCTGTTGACATATAGGCAAAGATGAGTCCACCTCTGGAAAGTGTAGCCATACATATCTAGTTTGGTATCCATCCCTCACAGAAGTTTCTATAAGTTAGATAAAGGAGCTTGAACTTCACCTAGCTAAATCGGATTGTCATCGGAAGATTCCGTATATGCTTTCTATCCAAATTGTTGAAATAAGATGGAAGGGGTTTCACTTGGTAGAAAGTTATGACTTATGAGAGTAGTGCAGTACTGTGGAAGTAGGCTAGTTCAACATTTAGAGTATATTGCCAGGGAAACTACCTTCTTTTGCCTCTAAAATATACTTTAAAAGATTGCATCTAAAGGTAGCTCCAAGAAAGGGGAAAGTAAGGCAGTCAATGTTGTCGTCATTGTATAGAGCACTTCAACATGAGACCACTCCTTCGCTAAATCTATATGGATTCCGGGAGATTGTAGGTCCTTCGAATTCTTCCATATGATTTTAGGTCTACTCCATACTATTTTAGCACCTTCACTCACTATGGTTTCACACTTATAGATCGGTGCATCTGGAGATCGATGCAAAACATGACCAAATCATGTCAAGCAACCTTCTTATTGTTTGTGCTCGATGTGCTACTTGAAACTTCTCGCGTATGTGAGCATTTCTAATCTTCTTCTTATATGACAATACATCCATCCTAGCCTTCACATCTAAGATCTTTTACACATGTTAACTCTTTTGTTGTTCTTCTATGCGTTCTCGAAGTAGTTTAGCCTTTCAAAGATTTATATCCTGTTTAGCCAAATTCTTTTTTTTTTGGGCCAAAAGTGCTTTTATTTTGGCCTAAAGTGTTTTTTCCCCTAATGTTACGGTGTTTGGCCAAACTTTTAGAAGGAAAAAAGTACTTTTGAGTAGAAGCAAAAGTTGTTTTTGAGAAGCTAACAAAAGTAGCTTCTAACCAAAAGTTCTTTTTTTTATTTTTTAAAAGCACTTTTGAGAAAATACACTTAGAAGCACTGTTTAAAAGCACATCTAAGGGACTGAGTTTGTTCACAAAGAAAAAAAAAGCTTGGCCAAACACTAATTGCTGCTCAAAAGTGCTTTTCAAATTGATTAACCAAACATAAACTGCTTCTTGCCGAAAGTATTATTTTGAAAAGCATTTTTTAAAACAAGCTGATTTTATAAGCTTGGCCAAACAAGCTTTTATATTTTTAGAAAATATAGAGAACTTCTAATACTTCTTATTTATCTTTGCATAATATTTGGCATGAGATGAGTTTAAATGAAATAATGGAATAACATGTCTGTGAGGATTCATAAAGCTGAACCAACTTGTTTGAGATTGAGGCATAATAATTGTTGTAATAAGGAAAAAATAGAGTCTCATTTTTGTATAAAGAAAGCTTGTCCCATATGGGGCCAAAACCAAAAAGTCATTGGTGGGAGGGGGGAAGAGAGAGAGAGGGGAGAGAGAAAGTGTACTAGGGCATATTTTAATACATCCTCAATTGCAAACATATAATTAACTAAATAAACTTGTCATGCACAATTCCCTTTTTATGCCAGTTTATGAGTTCATTTGAGGAACTTCTTAGTGTTGTCAAAGCCTCATTTAAGGCGCAGTTATGCCCTGGAGCTCAAAAAAGCTTAAGGAAGGCACTTCATCTCGCTTAAGCTGCACTTCAGTGTAGACAAGACACTAATGTGCATGCCTTAGTCACCAGCGTTCTATCTTGAATAGTTACTAGACAATAGATATAATAAACAAAGAGATATTAATTGTTAAGAATTTTTTGAATTTTTTTTTAATGAAGTAAGGTGTTCCATTAAAAAAGCATCAAGAAGATGCATAGTTACATAGTTACATGAGGCTTAGTTACAAAGGCAAAAACAAAAAGGAGAAGCTAGGCCCTATACAAAGTGTCAATCTAGGACAAGAGTACTAACAAAGTCCAAAAAATGACCGGTACTAATTACAGCGGACAATTTTGTCCAGCAAAAAAGTTCAAGTAGGCATTTTGCCTTGAGAGAGTGATTTGAAGTTGAGATGCTATCAAAAATCTTCTATCTCTCTGTCCATAAACACCAAAAAATAGCTGCAAGAATCATCAACCAGATTTTCTTGATGGCCTTATCAACTTTCCACAAACTCCAACTAATGTGTGCATGTCTCATATTTTGAGGCATAACCCAGCTCAGACCAAAAATACTGTAGAACATATTCCATATATCAGTGGCAACTGGGCAGTGCAGGAACAAATGACTGAGAGTTTCCTGATTCCTCCTACAAAGGTAGCATCTGTTGACCAGCTGGAATCCTCTCCTGTTAAAGTTGTCTTGTGTTAGACAAGCTTCATATAATGCAATCCAATTGAAGCATATAACCTTAATAGGTAATTTGGTCCTCCATATCAATTTCCATGGCCAGCATCAAGCACCTGGTTTTGAGTGCAGTTTTGCTTGTAACACTCTTTGACTGTGAAAATACCCTTGCTACCCCAACACATAGTGTCTGAAAGATCTTCATCAATGCTGTAGCTTTCCACTCTTGCTAGCATTTCCATCAAACTTTCCATTTCCCAATCTTGGACAGACCTTCTCAGATGCACATCTCAGTTGTTGTTGCTCCTGTTCTGAGCAATTGAGGAGTTCTTGTCCATGGCAATTAGGAAAATGTCAGGATAATCATCCATGAGGGCTGTGTTTTTCAGCTAAATGTCCTTCCAAAATCTGATGTGCCAGGTTTGAAGTGGATCTTCTGGAAAAAATCATTGTTCAATTTGCTAATAAACTTCCAGGGACCAACACCATAAGGGGCATTTGCAATTTTAGTGCTCTAGTTGTCTCTTTTCCCATGTTTTGCATCAATCACCTTCTTCCAGAGACTTGGCTCAGTTGTACCTTACCTCCATAGTCTCTTCATCAGCATACTTTTGTTGTGGATTGCTAAATCTTTGACCCCCAGTCCTCCATTGCTTTTCGGCTGTATGACTTTATCCCATTTTATCAAATGGAATTTGTGAGAGCTGTCATTCCCTTCCCAAAGGAAATCTCTTCTGATTTTATCCAATTGCTTTAACACCTTTTTAGGGATAGGGAACAAAGACATATAATAGGTAGGTATGCTGTCAAGTACACTGTCGATAAGAGTTAATCTACCTCCCATAGATAAATATTGCATTTGCCAAGTGGCCAACCTCTTTTCAAATTTTTCTACAACACCATTCCAAATTCCATAATTCTTGAATTTGGCTCCCAATGGGAGGCCCAGGTAGGTGGAAGGAAGTGCCCCAATGCTGCAACCCATAGTTCCTGCCAACTCTACTATGTTGTTCACATTGTTGACTAGATAGAAAGTGCTTTTCAGCTTGTTGATATGTAATCTTGACAAGGGTTCAAAGAGTAGGAGGGTGAGATTCAGGTATAGGAGCTGTGCTTTTTCTGCCTCACAAAAAATCAAAGTATCATCAACATACAGTAAATGAGATATAGTAATTGTATTCCCAGCATTGGTGCCAACTCTGAAGCCCTGAATCCACTGCATTTGTCTAGCCTTTTCCAACATCTTACTTAGACCTTCCATGGCTAATATGAACAAAAAGGGGGAGAGTAGATCATCTTGTCTGATCCCTTTTTGAGGGGAGAAGATACCCACAGGGGATGTGTTAATTAAAATTGAATATTTAACAGTAGAGATGCAATAACTTATACATTTTATCCACTTTTCACCAAAGCCCATCTTCCTCAAGATAGATATTAGGTATGATCAATTCAATTTATCAAAAGCCTTCTCTATATCCAGCTTGCACATAACTCCAGGTTCTCCAGTTTTAATCCTCCAATCCAAAACCTCATTAGCTATGAGAGTTGCATCAGTTATCTGCCTTTGTTTGATGAAGGTATTTTGATAGCTAGAGACTAGCTTCGCAACAACCAACTTCAATCTCTCTGCTAAAACCTTGGCAACTATCTTGCAAACACTTCCAATAAGGCTAATTGACCTGAAATCCCCGAGTTCAATGGCACCCTTCTTTTTAGGTACTAAAGCAATGAAAGATGCATTGCAAGACCTCACCATGTACCAATGCTGGTGGAAGTAGTTGAGGGCCCCATGACCCTTGACTTAATGAAACCCCAAGATTTTTGGAAGAATGCCATGGTAAAACCATCTGGCCATGGGGCCTTATCAGGAGCACCTGATTGAATGACACTAAGCACTTCATCTTCTTCAAACACTTTTTCTAGCAACTCCCCGTGAGTCTGGCTACTTCCTCAAAGCTGGCAGTAGGCCTCCACTCTTCACTTTCTTTGTAGAGATTCTGGTAGTAATTCAAGATCTCCTCATTGATTACTTCCTTGTCTTCTGTGATCTCATTATCAATTTTGAGCTTGTCAATTGAGTTGTATCTTCTGTGAGAGTTGGCCATTGTTTGGAAGTATCTTGTATTCCTGTCCCCTTCTTTTAGCCATAGGCATCTTGATTTTTGTCTCCATGAAGTTTCTTCAGCTTTAGCAATTTCCATTAGCTCATTTCATATTAAGAAAACTTTGTTTTTCAGGCTGAGTAGGAGTTCTGTTCTCTGTTGCCTGTTCTAAAGCTGAAAGCTCCTCTAGAATTCTGCTTCTTCTTGTCTCTAGCTTTCCATAGACTTCCTTGTTCCATTTGGAGATTTTTTTCTTGCATTATAGATATACTTTTGTTTTGTTTTTTCTTTGCGCCCTTTTTTACTAAAGCCACACTTTTACTGCACTTTATGTATAAATTGTAAAGCAACACTTTCAGTTATTTCTTTTCTCCATGTTTCGTTACTAGTTTATTGAAGCTTGTCAATCCCTTAGATTTTCCTATTCTTTCAACTCTTGGGGGCCACGTCCCATAACCCCTTTCAGTTTTTCTCTATCTTAAAATAACGTAATTGCCCTCATTCATTTTGGGTTATGACATTCTCCCTCACTTAAAATAACGTTAGGCACGTCATCTTCGGAGATAGAAAAGAAAGAGGTATAGACACTTTTCCTTTACACGAACCTTGATTTTCCATACTTTACTACTTCACACGCCTCTCGTAGGATGATTCGAACCAATTAACTCTTATTTGTTTTTGTCTCGACGGAAGTCTCTAGCATCTTACTCATAAAATCTTCTTTAAAGGTAGCTTAATATCAAAGGAGTGCAATCTATTTCAGCGGAGGATTCTGTTTATCGCATAGGGAAACCATATCCACTTAACTAGGTTCAAAATGGTCTTTTAACGTTCATCTTGACATTAACGCCGTCTCATAATGTTAAGAAAAAAATAATCGAATTTCCTTCATAAATATCATTTCTTAACCATGAATCTAAGCTTTCCAATAGAATTGAAATACCAGGGTATTACACTTCTGTTTGGCATAGAGTGAACTGTTCGTCTGTCTGAAAAAAAAAGCAACTGGTAAGAGTTTTGTCATTGCCATAGGGGGAGGTATCTAAGAGTTTTGTCTCTACAGCCCATAATGAATCTCTTATTTGTATTTGTGAGGATTCTTGAGAATAACAAAAAAGAGGAGCATCTGAGAAGTGAGAAGGTAAAATTATGTCATTGCCATTTTAACTTACTCGTAAGACTTCTTTGTCACTCGTACCACTATATTTGTTTCGACCTCTTTCACTTCCTCTCATTGAATATCTCGTTTACTTTTCATAATAGCTAATAATTCAAAAATCTACAGTAGGCAAGAGAATAAAATCTTTAGCAGGAGCACTCATGCAGAAGCTCCTGAAATTGGAGAACAGGTTCCGAATTTCTGCTTTGAAATTGTGAAATACAACTTTCTTGGTTCTGAGCACGCTTAATTAACTCGTGCACATGACCACCTAAAAGACCCCTCTGTTTGCTTAAACCTATACAATTTGTTGCTTCTAGGCAATTTGAAGTTTAAAGAAAACTATAAGCCATTTATGACGGGAAAATTTGTATTCTTTAGAGGCAGTTTAGGCACTGTCTTTAACTGAACAGAAGTTTGATGATTGTGTAAGATCTCTGTTTCCATTTACCTTTTGTGACATCACATCTTTGCTTGGTGGGCATTTTACAATGCAGTTGAAAGCTTGGCTTTAAACCAGAATGGCTTTTATTGATTTATTGTATTTATATCTGAGGATGTCTTATTAAATCTCAATTCCTAAGTATCCAACTTGTCACTGTTTAAAATATAAGAAAGATAAAGTAGTGGTTTCCTTCTGCATAAGAACTGTTAGATTCTCCATCGTTGTGAATGGTTCCCCAGAAGATTTTTTTGCATCAGAGAGAGGTAAGACAAGGTGACCCTCAGTTACGTTTTCTGTTCCTTATGGCTATGGAGGGTTTGGGTCGGATGTTGTAGACTGCTCAGGTGAATGCTTGGCTAAGAGGTTTTTCTGTATCAAATAGGGAAGATAGCAGCTTGGAGATCATACAATACTATATGCTGATGATTCGTTGGTATTTTGTGATGCTGAGCAAATAAAATACTTAAGGCTCATTTTAGTAGTTTGAAGCTGTCTGGATTGCATGTTAATTGGAGAAGGAGTAACTTGTTTCCCGTCAATATGGTTGGTAATATATAAGTATTAGCTGCAATTCTTGGCTGTCAGATGGGGCATTAGGGTTATCATTGAATTCCAAGAACAAGTCTCAAGAAATATGGAGTGGGGTGCTGGAAAGATGCGAAGAAAAGGCTTGCAACCTGGGAAAGTCAATATCTATCTTTGGGAAGCAGAGTGGTCTTGGTGAACACCGTGCTGGATGCTCTTCCAACTTATGTCATGTCTCTGTTCCCTACATCAGTTAAGGTGAGGAAAAGAATTGATGCATTAAGGAGGGATTTCATCTAATACGGTAATAGAGATAAGAGAGATATTCATTCGGTGAATTGGAACTCATTTATCACCCGTAAAAGGCAAGGGATTTGGGACTCAGGATCCTCAAGGCACTCAATCAAAGTTAGCTTATGAAGTGGCTGTGGAGATACAACTAAGAGATAATGCTTTATGGAGAAAGGTAATAAGTGTGAAGTATGGCCAGACTGAATAGTGGTGCACAAGATCTGTTAATACTCCATATTGGGTTGGTGTTTGGAAATCTATCTGGCAATTTTGGAATTCTCTTCTAGTTAACACTAGCATAGGTGGGTAATGGAAGAAACACTTTATTTTGGAGTGATTACTGATTAGGACATGGTCCACTTAAAGAGGTGTTTCCAGAATTCTATGGTATTGCCACCATACCTGAAATTAAAATGGAAGAAGCCCGTGAACAACATGGTTGGAATATCACTTTCAGAAGAGGGTTGAATGATTGGGAAATGGGGAGAATTGCTGACTTCTTTAAAGGTTTGAAAGTTTTCAATGGTCTCACTGATCATGAAGATACAAATGCAAGAGTGGGAGCTACACTGTCAAATCTGCCTATCTTGTACTTTTAAATACAGGCCAGTACATAGAGAGACGGCCATGGAAGAATATATGGATAGTCAAAGCTCCCTTTAAGGTGGCCTGTTTCTCATAGCTGGTAGCGAGAGAAGTACGCATAACTCAAGAAAACCTGAAAAGAAGGGGATTTCAGTTATGTTCTAGATGTCTGTTATGTGGCAGAAATCTGGAAACAAACAGCCACCTGTTCCTGCATTGTCCTATCACTAGGCAATTGTGGCAACTGTTCCTTAACATTGTGGGCCCCAGATGGACCATGCCTGCAACTATTGAGGAGCTTTTGGAGTGTTGTAATAACAATGGAGGTTTATTCAGACAGAAGGCATGGTGGAGGTTGATACATGCTTGCATTTGGTGGACAGTATGGAAAGAAAGGAATTAAAGAGTTTTTGAAGACAGATACAATCCTCTCTAGAACATCAAGATGAATTGTATTCTTTTATTTTATTTTTGGGGTAAAGAAAGTCATGTAAAGAACACAGAATCCTTGGTTGACGTTAGGCTTTTTGTAACTTTGATGGGTCAGTTTTGATCTATCCCACCCGGAGATATGGTTTTGCACTGCCTTAGTGCTTTTTCTAATATATTGTTACCAGTCTCCAAAAAAGAAAAGAAAAAAGGCAGCTGTCCTGGAAAGAAACATTGATTTTCTAGTTCAGGAATGATGTGGAGATTATCTATAAGCGGTTTCATCCTTATTGTTAGTTCCACTTGAGATGTTGTAGATTAAGCTTATGGCAGCTCCGTTTATTTTGTCTGTGGGTTCTTCTTTGATGATGATTTTTGTTTTATTTAGGGGTGCAAAATGGTTAAAAGAACCATATTATCCATTAAAAAATGGGTTGGATAATGAACATTTTAAAAACGGGTCAAATATGGATAAGAACCATATTGTCCATTTAGAAAATGGATAACCAATGAGTCTAACTTTTACATTTGTAAAGCCTCAAATTGGGAGTTTCTCAAGTTAGGAAGACTAAGAATTCTCCCAAAAGTGATCATATGCAAGAAGTCATGGATAATAGGTTACCCATATTATCCGCCGGTTAACCGTTTTTTATCCGTATTAAATATGGGTTGGGTCGGATAATTTATCCGTTTTTATTACCCGTTTTGACCCGAACCATATCCGACCCGACCTGCCCGTTTGCCACTCCTAGTTATATTTCTTGTTTTTATTTTTCCTTTGTTGCTGGTAGAATACCTTATGTTAAGCTCTTTTTTGTTGGTCTTGCACTTTTGGGTGGTTGAGCTCGAGTTTCATTGGGTTTTTGGTACTGCAAACAACTTTCAACTCGTTGGTTGTGTGGTAATAAATTGTTAAATTTTCGAGAAAAACTCATCAAGCTTCACTGATAGTTTGCAATCATCTGCAGTAAAGGTGTTCTGTTCTTCAGCGGTGTAGATAAATAACACAACTTTTTTTCTTTTACTGTTTCCATGACCTAGAAAAATTTGTTTGTTTATCAAGTCTGAACAATAGTTTCCTGTTGGGTGAAAACTTCCCCTCTTTGTGCTCTTGTAGTTCTGAAATTGGGATAACTTGTTGCTTCTAATTTGCATCTTTAATCATCTCTTTTTTCACTGGGCTCAGGGATTGAGATGGTATGCCAAGCGTCTTAGGATAGATGAAGATGGAGATGTTGCAGATGAGTTCTTTGATGAAATCCTAACGGATACACCTTCAAGTGGAGAAGAGCATCAGAGGCGATATCCCAAGTTCGAACTGAAGTACAGTACAAAACCTGCTAAAGTAACAACCCAGGCACTCTCAGCTGCTGGTAGAATTCAGCATTGTGTGGAACATCAAGGCAGATTGGAGTGGATTTAAGGCATATACTGTGTACTTGATGTATTTGAGAACGGGGTTTGGCTAGATTGCTGCATACAGGTACTCTGCTTCATTCTCAAGGACTAAGCTGTATTGTGTTTACTCGGGGTGATATTTATTGTCTCTGATTTTTCTTTTGAAACTGTCCTGATAAGAGGAAGCAAAGTTTCATTTATAGAGCAGCATAATTTTACTTGGAAAACTATCATTGTATACATGATACTAGCTGTCAAAATGTTAGGTTTTCATGGTCATTAGTTGTTGGATCCATTGACTTAACATTTGGATGAGCACTTCTGCAAACTTTTAGCTCTGCCCCTTCTATTTTTGCATAAAAGAAAGAAACGCAACTATAGTTATACTATAACAAGTAAATTTGTTTGCGCTTTGCGCGATCATAAAGGAAAATTAAAATCTAACTAAATATTTATTTGAACAATATTATAGTAAAAAGTTAATCTTTACAAATCGAATAAGCAACCTAAAAGACAAACATAAAACTTATAAATTAGGCCACATGCAGCAATATTTTCAAAGCAGGGCCTTAAGATTAAAATATAATTTTAGTTTTCAGATAATACTATTTACAAATAGTATTGAATTTTCCTGGTAACAAACTTACTAAGAAAAGAAAGGGAAAATATTGCGGTAGGAGATAATGTATAACTTCACAATTAGGATCAAGACAATATACTTTTCCATTTTTTCCCCTTATCTTCTTCTTAACTTCTTATACTTAACTCCTCTTTCTCAGCAAGAATTCCATAAACAATTAATTCCCACCTGATAATAAGACAAATTCCATATTTTTCTCATCTTATTTCTTTAGGGAAATCTCAAAAATAGTTCTTTTCTCTCGATAACTCCTCATATCATCTTATATCATCCCAAAGACTTCCATCCTTAAACTTATAGATTAAAGACACTACCACAAAGAGGTATCAGATAGCAAAGAGAAAAAAATGTATCATTATTTTAAAACCCCATGTCGTAGAGGATGCTATTTGTACATCATGCTCCATTACAATTTATAATTTAGGAAAATAACCCTTTTAAATCTCTTATGTGTAAAAGATAAATCTCTTACGTATTCCATGTGTAAAAAAAAAAGGTAGAATCATAAAACTAAAAACAAGTTTGTAAAAAGCACAAACCCAACAGAGGCATCAGTTGGCCCACACTTTTAAGTTCATGTGAAGATTTTCCAATGTAATCTCTGCTCATTTTAGAAATACTAGGTGGGAATGGCCTGTGTCAGCACAGGCCCAAGGCAATGTTAACAGCATTATAGTATTTACTCAAAAGAAATCATGGTCGTAATGTAGTTGAACTTTGTCTATGTAAAGTTCACTTTTATATCCTTCTCAAATATAATAATTCTGGCTGTTCTTGTGGTTGTAGCGGCAAATTCAGGTATGCATGTGATCGAAGCTAGTCGTTAGTTGGCAAAAGCCCTTCACTTCAGAATAATCAATCAGGACTGACTGTGCTTCTTCTTACTATTGAAAATGAACGTTAAAGCTTTGAAGCTAATCTTCAAGCATTCCTTTCAAGTTTCCTGTAAAATCAGCAAATCATATGTAATTTTTCTTCCCAAATAACCTGCACACGTCATTTGCATGGACCAAGTACCTGCAGCAAATTCAACATTTGAACCTCATCAGACATGACTACAAATTCCTTAAAAATGCACTAACCATTGGCTTCATTTTCCACTAAAAGTCACATCTATCTTTTGACAACTAAAACTTCCCACAATTTTTCAGTGTGCAACAAAGGAATTTAATCTATTCACTAATTTACACACTCAGGTCAATTATAAAGTAATTATAACTTATTCTATGACCAACATTAATTGGTAACTCGATAAAAAGTGGTAACCAATTAATTTATTTTACACAATTAGTGTATATAACTCAAATTTGTAAGAAATAGATTAATGAAGAGAAGGATAAAATAGTTACGTGAAGGTTCCAAGGTCAGAGTATGAAAGGGAACCTAAGTCATTAGTAAGGGAATTCTTGAGCATAATAACAAGAGCCACAACACAAAGCCTCATGGGTAGCAAACACAGCATAGTCTCAGCCGTTCGCATGCTGCTGCTTCCATTTTCATCTTCAAACTCTCGTGATCCTTTCTGTAGAGGAGTGCTTCCGGCCATTTTTTGTCTTTAATCCTCCATCTTTGGAATGAATATTCTACTCTCCTCCTTTTATTTTTTTTACAGTACAAAAGAGATTATAAGTAATGGAGAAAGAAAGGGGAGATATGATGAGTGATAGGCAGCCTCTACTTATTAATAATCAACTTAGCTAAGGAGTTTAGTTGGGAAAGGCACTAAATATCTCCATAAAAAACACAAAGACAATGACACCATTTTGCAAGACAGAAAAGTGTCATATATTTCTAACGTCCATTTAAAATCCTATTGTGGATATTAACTTATCTTTTCATCTATCATCATAGTGTATGATATCTACTCTAATAGGTTAGCTGGCACATTTCATCTAAATAATACTACTCATAAAATGATACGCACAAGTATTATTTGTTTAAAAGAATGAGAAGTTCTTCTAACAATTGGCAATAACTACTGCAAACCCAATCTTTCTTACAGTTTGATTGAACATTAAGCATACCTTGCTACAGAAAATTACAAGGGTGACGATATCGTTGCCATAGAAAAAGTCCTTGCCCTTCTATTCTTAGTTTAGAAATTAAATAAGTTGATACTTGATACCAAGCGCAGTACAGAAAAAATAATTATTCCACTCTTGTGATATCATTACAAGAAATGGGAGCATTGTATGCTGATTCTTCTGGTTCTGGAACTCCAATAGCAGAGCATGAAGACATACAAAGACAAACCAGCTGCAATCATTACAATAATTTTTCCCCAGATTTTAGCTCAGCACAAAATAACTCTTATATAATTATGTAGAGAGCATAGGATGGTGTACAGAGAAATTACCGTCCTACATAAGTACTCCAAAAACAACTGATATTAGATTCTATCTTGCACGCAATTTAGCTGGGTAATGAAAATTATAAAAGAATAAGACAAAAAGGAAAGAGCTACCAACACAATTTAGGAACTGAACTTGAAAACTTAGGTGTTAAAAAGCCGTCAAGGCGTAAAAAAATCACCATTGCTTTTTCTTTTTCTTCCTTTTAGGTAAAGAACAACTACATAGAAAACACAAACACATGAAAAAGTGGAATTTTTCATCAAATGCGAAGAGTATAAACTAAGTTGCAAAGTCAGAGTGCGACATTCAATCGAGGGAGCAGCTTCACTAAAAATATTTAGAAAGTGATGTTCTTGAACTAAATTGACGAAGCATCCCACAAGCAAGGGACGCAATAGCAGAAGGCGGATTCGGAGTTTCGACTAATTCCTCGCTATTCAATCCCAAGGCAATGATGAAAGCAATTTTGTAGATTCAATGTCAAAATCAAATAACATAAGTGTTGTATGAAAACAATTTCCACTTTCGAATCGATATACAAAGTTAATAATCTATCAAAAGCTCGACTATCCACCGAATGGAAAAATCCATACCATCGATGAAAAATCACGTTAAAATAGAACCAAAGGAAAACAATGAAAAGAAAAATCGCCTGGCATCCAAATAGCATAACTCAGCCAAGTTACTAAAGAGAAGAAAAAATAAAGTTGAGACAGTAATCGAAATCAAGCGTCCGAAAATGTTGTACCATATAGAGTTAGCGGAGAAGGGAGTATCGTCCCCTAAGCAGTAATCTTACCGTTCAGTACTCCAGAGCAAGCAAACACGAGTTGGAGGAGGAGGAGGCGAAAAGCGGTGTCTGTTCGGCGGTCCGGCCAAATGGCGAACTCAAAATGTGTTTCTCTAGATTGATGATAGAGGCATATACTTTAGTAGGTGAAATGTCTAATATATCCTTATTTTCGAATTTATTGACAGGGAACAGATAGGTCGAAACTCTTTTTCTTTTACTCCGTTTCAATTTATTTGAATCTATTTCCTTTTTAATCCGTTTAAAAAAGAATGATCTCTTTTTAAATTTAGAAACAATTTTGCTTAAACATACAATTCTAACCTTAATGAGAAAACTTTTATAACCACACAAATACTCTGGGCTCCTTTTTGACTTGTTTAGGGCCACAAGTTCCAAAATTCTTCATGTGAATATGTTTGACTGGGCACGAAGTTTAAGAAAAAATGAAGAATTTTGGAACTTGTGGCCCTAAACAAGTCAAAAAGAGCTCATAGTATTTGTGTGGTTATAAAAGCTTTCTCATTAAGGGTAGAATTGTATGTTTAAGTAAAATTGTTTACAAATTTAGAAAGAGGTCATTCTTTTTTAAACAGACAAAAAATGAAATAGGTTTACATAAACTGGAACAGAGGGAGTAGTAAAGTAAGATATTCAATTTCATTTTGAGTTTTTCTTTCCAATTGACGTGTACTAACTTTGATTTTGTAAAAGTTAAAATTGGTAGCGTTGATGTGTATCTTTTGCATGTCCAAACTAAGTTTTTGTTCATTGGAAAATATTATATTGTTGTCACTTTAATTTAGGAATGTGTACTTGTCTCATAATCTATGTTTCAAAAATGATAAATAATACACTTTTTTTTTTTTTTTGGTTTTTGACCTGCACAACATGTTATTTAAGACAATTCACACCCAAATACAAACAAATATCAAGCCCAAACAATCAAGACACATTCATTTAAAAACATGCAATTTATTCATGAGACTAACATCGATGTAAAACAACTCGCATAAATCCACCGTTTCTCAAAGTGAAAGAGAAGGAAGAAGACTTTATACTCTTTGGATGTATGTATGTTCTTTGAGTTGGCAAGCAAGACTCAATTTCATAGCTGCTCCAAGTTTGCATGTAATTTATATCCTCACCATTTAGGGTATTCTTCACAAGTTCCATTTTCTATCTACTTGCAACAGCACACAAATCCACTATTGTTTCATGGTAATTAACAATGATGGCGCCTTCTTCTATACACATACCAATGTGCCATTCTTTTGTGTTCTCTCGTTTTCTTTACTTTAACCACAACCCAAAGCCAAACTTCTTCCCTCGCCAAATACCTAATTTTTCCCGTGTCAAAAGTTGCTTCAATCCTCCACCAAAGAACACAAGATAAGCTGTTGATGTTGCCTCATGTTGGTGGCCAGTTATGATGGCTATTGATGTTGATCTTTTGCAAGTTTAATTATGACTTGTTTACCTTGAAAATGGAAAACAATTAAATTTATAGGCGATTTTAAGGATATGTGGATTAATTTAATACAAGTGATCAATAACGTTAAGCGAATTAAAGATAAAATAAATAACCAAACCAGTTGTTATGTTAAATCTGGGCTCAGATCTGAGCTGAACAATTGTTCTGCCCTCAATTTGGAGCCAAATATGCATGAAAAACAATGATCGAAATAAGAATTCTTCAATAGCTAGAAAACAAAGAAATAAGTTTGTATTGCCTTTTTATGCGTGTTACAATATGTCTCTTGAATAGAAATTACCCCTTTATATAGTAGGAGAGTTTCACCCCTAGTACAATTCTAAGAAAGGTAAAAATCTTATTTTTTGTTAATCCCTGATCTGCTGCCGATACGGGGCCGAGATCCATGCTGTGATATCCGGCTGGGTGCAGATATCACGGTCCTTCGTTAGTCATGTGCAACCGTTTTGTAATGCTTTTCGAGGTCATGGGGCTCGTACCGAGTTTAGGGGATGTTGTCTTATCGGGCCCGGTGGCGAGCACTTCGTTTGGACCTTGGTACGAGAAGTTCCCAGCTTCGATTCCGATTCCATATACTCGTGTTTTTACTTCGTTTGCCTTACCGGTAAATCGGAGTAACCCCGATTTTACCCATATACAGATAGTCCCCTCGTTTCTCAGAGAGTAGGTTTGCCGAAAAAATGAGAAACGATAGATGTTCCCTGGTTCCTTCCTTCGTATGTTAAAACCGAGGTGACGAAGAAGTCGAAACGTCCCATCAGTCATGTTGTTCTGACTTCGGACACGTGTCAACAACCGGCTGGTCGCCTCCGAATGCGAAGCGTCGCGTACTTCCCCTATAAATGCTTCTACCCTTTGTTCTTTTTCCACTTTCCGATCAAGCTTCCACCTTTGCATTTTCTAGTTATTACCAACTCTTTCAAACCTTTATATCTTCATCTTTGATCTTCAAATCTTCATCTTTGATCTTCAAATCTTCATAATTGTTCTTAGGTTCTTACCCTTCATCTTACCTTCAAGTTTTCATACTCTTTTCTTTGGCCTTCAAACTTGTTCCTTCAAACCTTCATACTTTTTCTTTAAATCTTCAAGTTTTCTCAGATAGTAATGGCTAAAACTTCCAAGTTAGCTCCTCAGTAGGCTGCCTCTTTGTCTTCCCACCCAGCCACGGATGTCGAGGTGGCTGCTTCCGAGGTGGATATTCTAGAGGCCGCTGCTCCCGAGGTTGCTCCCGAGCCTCACATGAAAAGCTTCATATTCGAGGATTGTTCAATGGAAAACGACTTCAAACTCGAGAAATACTCGTCCAAACAAGGCCGGGGAGAAGGAGCATGTAGATATATATGCTCTATTACCGAAGATGTCCTTCATGTAGTCCGAGAGGACTGTAAATGGGAGAAAAAGGACGTAGTAGTCCCCGGGCCCAAGGATGATATTACTACCCATGTAGAGGGGTACTTAAGTGTTTACAGTTACCCCTTCACGCTGGTCCGATAGACTTGGTGATTTTGGCCTTCTGTAAAAGATATGAGGTGTGCCTCGGGCAAATCCACCTGTCTCTCTGAAGGATCGTGATCCTCCTTCGTTATTTTGTGAACCACACCGAATCCTCTCAGTTCACTATCGAACACATACCATATTTATATAGTTCCCGGATATTTTGAGGGGGCTACAAGCTCACTCGCCGGGCCAGCAAAGCCCCTTTTTTGAGCATTGACAAGGATCAGGACCGAGACTGGCAGGGGCATTTTGTTTGGGTAAAAACCGAGGATCTGATCCCTTCCGAGTTCATGCATTCCCCGAGAAGTGAAATGCATCTCGTAAGTGCAGCCTTTCCTTAAGTGTCAATTTTTCTTCATTTCCTTTATCATTATTCGTATTTGTTGTGCAGCTGTTGCGTGGGTTTCAAATGCAATCCCTCGACTCAAGAGTGGATCGAAGGCATCTGCAAGCAGATGTCATACTTCGAGCACTCACGGTGCAGATTTCAAAGGGCTAATGGGAGGCCCATTCGCACGGCAAGGTTCTCCTTTGGATAGCTATTACCGTTCTCTTAACTCACATAATAGTAACCTTTCTTCTTTCTTTTGTAGGTTTGCCTAAGACCACCGAAATTAGGCCATTGGAAGGGAATGAGGATGTGCCCTTGTCCGTTGATCCCTCCGTTACGGGACAGCCCGGGGCTGCTGTGGGGGAAAATAAAAAGAGTAAAAGAAAGTCTTCGGGCTCCCCGGGTTCCGAGGTAAAGCCAAAGAAGAGGGAGGCTCATAAGCCCAAGAAGAGTATCAACTCCCGGGTGCCAGATTCTAACTCGCTTCTACAGCTCAGGGATGAGTCGGAAGAAGACGATATTTTTGTTGCCCACGGATTGACCCCTCCCGAGGAGCAGGAAGCAACCGAGGAGAAGATCCATGAGGTCGACCCCCTTCCAGTCCAATAGTCTGAAGTTTAGATGGAGGCTGCAACCTCTGAAGAAAGTACTCCTGCCTTAAAGGAGGCTACCAGTGTGATTGACATTGTTGAGACGCCCTCTTACACGGATTCTATGCTCGACAAGGCTCAAGCGGGCAAAGAGAAATCAAGTGAAGGAGCACAAGGTGCAGATGACCCCCTCCACTTCTTCTTTAATGGGGTGGACATGTACAATTTGGATGACTTTATCGTGCTGGGCGACTTGGAGGTCCCGAAGAAGGACGTGCCTTCAAAACCTGACGGGCCGAGCTCGAGCCTAAAACTGGTGAAGTAGTTTCCTACTCTGAGTATGGACCCTGGTCGCAAGGAACAATCATTATTACGGTCCCGAAGGATGCTCGGGTTTTATCTACTCCAGTGGTATAGCCAGTTACCTCCGATGTCTGGTGACCGAAGAGGACCAGGCCAAGATGAATGAGGTGGGTGCGTCGAGTCTCTTCAACGAGGCTCAGCATGTGCTGAACCTGGTAAGGCATCAATACTCCTTTGTGGATCCACTTAGGTTTCAATATCTCTTATAGATTTTGTTGCTTTGTAGGCCTCAGTGCTTCACCATGAGAGCTTCCTCAGGTCACACTCTGAAATCAATCAGCTCGAGTTTGAGTCAAGTAGAAGGATCGAAAGAAAGATATGTACAATCTCCTTAGTGAACAACAAGACAGGGCCATCAAGGACCTTCAGGCCGAGCTGGACAGAGCTCAGAGGGAAGCTTTGATCCTGAGGCAGGAGCATGCCGACTTGGTCGAAAAGGTAAAGGTCTTTGAAGTTAAAAACAAAGAGCTAGTCATAGCGATAACGACAAAACCTCACAGGTCCAGTAGAAGATAGACCAGATTGACCAACTCCCAACTTCCCCTCGTTCGAGTCCCAGGTGTGTAATGTTACTTTCCTCAACACCAAGTCCCCGATCTTGAAATGTTAAAGGTTAGCTCTTCGATTGTAGTATCTCTCTATCCGTTGTTTCTGGGCAGCCAACCAGACCAGGGCAGCCTCACGTCTCTCATCGAATAGTTTCAAGCTCGTGACCATGGCCTCGCCATTCAACTCTTCGATCGTATATTGGAACCCGAGGCTCGATTCTCCCACTTCGACCGGTACTAAGGCTTCAGCACCATAGACCAATAAGAATGGAGTGGCTTCGCTACTAGATTTAGAAGTCGTACGGTACGCCCACAGGACTTCGTGCAGGATTTCCTTCCATTTCCTTTGGCATCGGTCAACCTCTTTTTCAAGTTTTGGAGAATGGTCTTGTTCGTAGATTCTGCTTGTCCGTGTCCACTTGATAGTACCTTTTAATAATCCTAATATTGAACAACATAACTATTGCTCGTGATAAGCATGTGTTCCCTATACTAACATTGTATGACAATTTTACTTATTTCATCAGGAATATTATCGAAGATTGTTGGCCCAAGAATAGGTGAAGTTTTGAAGACTGACAAAAGAACTCAGACATGGACCAGGTCCATCTTGTGAAGCACAATCATGATCAACCCAAACATGTGAGATGCACGTGAAGGAGATAAATCTAACTTATCAGAAGTAATATGTCCTGATCTGATCGAAAAGGTTGCATATTGGATAAGGAGAGAAAGACTCCTTACATGAAGAGAACACAGATTAGGAAGAAGATAGTGTTAGAGTATGAGATCAACTAGAACTCTTCTACGATAGAAGAGTTGTATCTGAATCCCAGTCAATCTCTAATTACTAACCCATTGAATATCAGTGTTGTTCTCTTTACAGGTAATGCACATAAGCAGAAGTTAAACTTATTTTGAGAGCAAAAGAGCAAGGCGATTTTGCAAGCAATTGATGTGTGATTCAAGTGTGCAATCCTGAAGCTACTTGAACGAGATAGAAGAACCAATTCCAAGTGTCTATCTTTTATTCTAGTTCAATTGTAGTATGTGATTTTACATTGTACCTTTCAACTTTTATAGAACCAATTGTATTAGGTACCTAGAGTATTCAAGTTAGAGTTAACTTGAAGATGTCGCAACAGTTGAGGTTGTGTACCACAACGGGATTAGAGTTAATCCTAGGTTTACGAAGAGTTTTTATAAATGCAGTTTTTGGTTCAGTGATTTTAGTGAAAGTTTGAAAAAATCCTACTGAGTAGTAGGTCATGGTTTTTTACCATTTGAGCCAGGTGTTTTCCACGTAAAAATCTCCGTGTTCTTTATTTTCTTTACTTATTATTCTGCAAATAGTAGTAGTTGGAACACATAGAAGAACCAGGTCCTTCTATAATACAGTTAAGTGAAAATTGGGTACCACACAAATCACTCCCCTCTTGTATGGTATTGAAGTATAAAACATCAATTGGTCAGAGCGGGTTATCCTTGAAGAGGTTAACACCTTAGGAAAAGATCAAGGTGAGTGCACCACCTGGAAACTGGGAAGGGAATCCACTACTAGGCCTCCACTCTTTAATGGTCAGTACTATTCTTGGTGGAAGAACAGGATGAGAGATCACATCATAGGAGAAGACTATGAACTCTGGGACATAGTCGCTGATGGTCCCCTGACTACTACAAAGAAGAATGATGAAGGAGTGGACGTGCCAAAGACAAGAGTTGAATGCACTACTGAAGACTTAAAGAAATGGGAAAAGAATACCAAGGCCAAGAAATGGCTTGTGCGTGTACGGGGTCCAGACGAGTACAACAGGATTCAAAGCTGTACCACTGCTAAGGAGATGTGGGACACTTTACAAGTGGCTCATGAAGGAACTCTTCAAGTAAATAGATCAAAAGGAACACTGCTATATTCTCAATATGAGAATTTCACTATGAAGGAAGGAGAAACTATCCAAGAGATGTACACAAGGTTCACAACATTAACAAATGAACTTAAATCTCTTGGGAGAATTATCCCTTAAGAAGACAAGGTTGAGAAAATCTTGACAAGGGTTTTACTAGTGACTTGGGAAAGCAAAATCACTGCTATTCAGGAATCAAAGAACGTTGCTACTCTCAAGTTGGATGAAATGATTGGAAATCTCACTGGCTATGAACTGAGAAGGCAAACCATGAAAATGGATGCACCCAAGAAGGAAAGGAGTCTAGCTCTCAGAATAGCCGAAGGTGC
The DNA here is from genome assembly GCF_000715075.1 of Nicotiana tabacum. Classification (NCBI taxonomy): domain Eukaryota; kingdom Viridiplantae; phylum Streptophyta; class Magnoliopsida; order Solanales; family Solanaceae; genus Nicotiana; species Nicotiana tabacum. Next base: position 91,870,681 of record NC_134080.1, on the reverse strand, counting down.
AGATCTGGAGGATGATGAAATGGCCATGATCACAAGGGACTTTAAAAAGTACCTAATGAGAGGAAAGGGTTCTTCAAGAGGTATAACCTTCAACAAACCAATGGCTCCTGGGAAACAGACCAATGAGGATTGCTACAAATGTGGCAAGATTGATAACATGATCAAGAACTGTCCTCAAAGGGAAATTGAATGGAAGAAGGAAAGGGATGAACGAAGGAACAGGAAGAAGGAACAGGTTCAACCCAAAAGGAACAAAGGATCAACAAAGGCTATGGTTGCTGCTTGGGGAGAAACATCAGATGAGGATTCAGAAGATGAAGCTAGAGATGAACAAACACTTATGGCCATCGGAGAATCAGATGATGAACAAAAGGTAAGTGTGATTCATCTCAAAGACAAGATTAAATTTCTGTCTAAAGAAAGGTTATCTGAACTATTGCTAGACTTCATCGATGAGTCTGAGATAATTAACAATGAGAAGGAACAGCTGTCTAGGGAGTGTGTGATCTTAAAAGCCAGGTGCAAAATCTAGAATCTAAGGCTAATAAGATTGACAATAAAAATGCTGAGTTGAAGAACCAGGTTCTTGAACTCGACACCTGTGTCCTAGAACTTAGGTTTGGAAATTTAAAACTGAAATTAGGAACAGGTAAGAAGAAAGATGATCACACACATCTCACCTTAGAAGAAAACCAAGGAAAAATGAAGGATGAGTTGTACAAGAAAGATGAGCAGATAAGAGTCTTAAAAGAAGACCTAGGAAAGGTAAAGCATGAACTAGACAGAACTTGCAAATGGAATAAGGCTTCTGATGAACTATCCTGGCTACAAAAACATCACAGTAGCAACAAGAGAGGACTTGGCTATGGGACCCAAAAAACTAAGTGGGACCCCAAAAACAAGTACATCACTCTTCCTGAAAATAAAATCTGCACATACTGTGGCAAGACTGGTCATTACAAAAATGAATGTAATGCAAAAGAAAAGGCCAGTCAAAAGAACAAAACCTTTGTTCAACAGAAAAATAGGCTGTCTGGGTGGGCTAAAAGGAACTTAATTTACCCCTTTGCCTATAGAAAGGACCCAAACTAGTTTGGGTTCCTAAGACTAACCCCTAATTCCTTTTTGCAGGTCCAAGTGAAGGGAAGTAGCCAAATATGGTACATGGATAGTGGCTGCTTAAAACATATGACTGGAAGCAAGAACCAGTTCCTTTCACTTGAGGACTTAAAAGGAGGCAATGTCTCCTTTGGAAATGGGAAGAAAGGTGAGATTATTCGGGTTGGAAAGGTAGGTAAGACAGACTCACATTCCATTAAGAATGTCTACTTAATAGATAGCTTGAAATATAGCCTAATCAGTGTATGACAATTGCGTGATAGAGGTAACCTTGTAGCATTTACCTTTACTAAATGCTTTGTGATTAATCTTACCACTAACAAGATTATTGTTTACCGTGAAAATGATAATAATAATTAAATTTGTTGATGGGACTCTAAAAATACGTGATCTATTTTTATGCTAGTTGTTAGAGTAGTTGATGCTAGATATGTGAAGATAAAAGATAAAACGTGAGCTAGAAAAGAGCTGTGATCAAACCAAGGGGTTAGCTGTCCGGGCCTCGGGCTGACCGGTGAAAGACCTCGAGGTCGATGCCTGGGCTCGGACTCGAGCTATCGGGGGTAACTGGGGAGGGACTAACAGTTAGAGTATAATTAAAGGAGGCTCTTTACGGCCAATATCAAGCAATAAATGAAGAACAAGTATGAAAGCAATAAATGAAAGAGGTAGTCTCGAGCGACTAAGTTAGAGAGAAAAGGGAGAGAGAGAGTTGTTATTAATATTTTGTAGAATAGTTGGAGCAACAACAACCCTTTACAAAGTGATGAGGATCCCCTTTATATACGAGGGGATATACAACATAGTACAGAATGCATTAATTGTAAAGATACGGAGATGGGACGGTTAGACATGATACCAGACTCTGCCGGTGTTACCTGCTTGCCTTGGGAATTCCCCATCCTCGGCATTATCGTTGGGTCGAGTGTAAATGAACATCGAGGGAGATAACTCGACCGCAATCCCACATCCTCGAGGTCTCAATATGACTTCTGAAACCCTTTAATGACGAGAAATTGGACCCTCCAATTTTACCGTATACAGATAGTCGCTGCGTTTCCTAGAATGAAGTAATATGAAACGATCTTGAGCCGTCGTTCCAAGGACATCATTGCCGTGATGTCAACCGATAAGTGCATTAAATGCCATGTTCCAGAAAACCGTGCAAAGGTCGCCGTTAAATGCGATAATTGAGGAACTACCATTGGCTCATTCTTTCTGCTGCCCAAGCGGTTCCTAAAAATGCATCGACTGTTTGACACTCCTTATTTTCACCCCATCTTCAACTTCACGAGTTAGAACCCTTCGCCTTTTACACTCTTCCATATTTTTAGAGAAAATTTTACCATTGATATGGCTAGGACTTCTAGAATGGTTCCTCGGCGGAACAAAGTTGCATCATCATCTCGATCATCTAAAGAGAAAGCCAGAGCGATTCCTTCCTTGGAACAGTGTACTCCACCTAATCTCAATACGTCAAAGGATTTTAACATCGATACCACTTCATCTACACCGGGCCGGTGTGAGCATGTGTCCCGATACATTAGCATCGTGACCAACATACAAACAGTGAGGACAGACTGCCGATGGAGCGAGGCAGTGGGGGTGGAGATTCTCGGTCCTAATGAAAATATAGCGCACTATAAGGCCGGCTTTCTTTACGTGTATACCTACCCGTTCACCTTAGGTCCTGATAACTCTTCCGAATCCTCTCCCCCGGAGATAGACCCGATTATCCTTGACTTATGTGACAAGTACCAAGTGATGCTTGGTCAGATCTATCCTTCTTTTTAGAGGATAGTATTGATGCTCCGCCATTTTACAGAAGGGGTTGGGGGTGAGACTTTTACCGTCAATCTTTTGATCAGGATGTATAGACCTTGATTTTATCGAGGTTTGATCAGGCTCTATCATCGGTCCAAAAAATCATTTTTCTCGAGCATCAACGAGGGAAATGATCGAGGGTGGATGAGCAGATTTGTCCGGGTGAAGACCTCGGATATCATCCCGGCCCGGAGGATGCCCTTTCAGGAGAAATGGAACATGCAACGTAAGCAATTTTCCCTTAACCACTTTTTAATACTTTTCTTTTGAAATAATGACCTCTCTGTGCTTCCTACAACCGTTGCTTGGTACCCCGAGGCGGTCCCAGATTTGTCGGGATGGATCGAGTGGTTGGACAAGGTGTTCCCATATCTTGTTTGGTCTTGGACCGACCTGGCCAAGGAGCGATAGGTGGCCAAGAATCATGGTAGAGTTTCCTTACCGCCTACGCCTTGTATTTGTGTCTCTACCTGCGCCCTTAGTGATGACATCTTGTGGTTATTGTGCTTGTGTAGGTCTTAGCGAGAATATGCAGATGAGGCCACCCCCTGGTGGCGAAGTGGAGGCTTCGGAGCCCGGCAAGGGCAAGAAGAGAAAAGGCAAGGAAACTGTCGCCCTTTCTACAGCAAAGAAACCCAGGTCACTCGAGCATCGAGCCACTGCTGGGACCTCTGCTTCAACTTCAGAGGCGAATCCCAACACCGAGGAAAAGAATGATAATGAATGCTGGTTAGCGCGGAGGACGAGGTCGAATGCGAGAGCCTTGCAGGTGCCTCGATCGGAGGCTACTGAGTATGGAATGCTGACTCCGGTCGTCTCGTAAACCGAAGACCCTTGAAGAGGGTGTTAATACGGCCTCAAATCACACAACCGGGGTCGACACAGTTTCCGTTGGGGGGACCGCTGCCATCGATCCTGAAGGGTCAGAGCCTGGAACTTTTTACGAGCAGGGGTTGCCTTTATGGGGAGTTGACAACATGAGCGACTTCATCTCGTGCTTTTAGGTCTTGTTAGCGGAACTGAGGGACGCTCAAGAAGTGGTTGCCGTCAAAGCATGGATTCCTCTACAAGGGGGAGGCTCTCTTGCCAACATCTTTGACAGTGTTAGTGATAGTGTCGGTCTTGATGTTCCCGGTGCCGTCAAGGCGGTAGAGAAATTCATGTGGCAGGTGATAGCCATCTTTCGTGCATTTCTTTTAGTCTCCGGCATCGTTCTTTGTCTTTCTAACTTTTCTGCTATGCCGCAGTGCAAGAATATATACGATCATGCCTTCCTTCGGCTCTGCGAGGAGCTTTCTTACCATGAAAAAGAGTGTAACAAACTTACCTCGATGCTGCGGGATTCAGAGGCTCGCTCTGCCCGGGGAGGGAAAGAACTAGGAGAGCTCCGAGCTGCTTTGGAGACGGCGCTCCAGGAAAAGGCCGACCTTGCTGCGCAGGTATTTTGCCCTGCTTGCTCGCTTTGAAATAAGCATGATGGGTGAGCTTAACTTTTTGTTAGGCTTACAGATCAAACAAAACCCAAATGGAACCATGACCCATCAGCAGAAATATGCAAAAGAGTTGATCAAAAAGTTTAAATTGGATGAATCAAAGGAAATAGACACTCCCATTGCAACAACTACTAAATTAGGCATAGATGAACCTGGTTCATTTGTTGATCAGAAATTGTATAGGGGTGTGATTGGTTCACTTTTGTATCTTACTACCAGCAGACCTGACATAGTTTTTAGTGTAGGGCTTTGTGTTTGTTTTCAGGCTAATCCATAGGAATCTCACTTGACTGCTGTCAAGAGGATATTGAGATTTGAAAGGCACTACTGATCTGTGTCTTTGGTACCCTAAAGGTAGTAATTTCAATATAGTAGGGTATGCTGATGCTGACTATGCAGGTTTCCTTGTGGATAGGAAGAACACCTCAGGCATAGCTCATTTTCTTGGTTCATGTCTTGTATCATGGGCCATTAAAAAGCAGAATTCAGTGGCCTTATCCCTTGCTGAGGCTGAATATGTTGCTTCTACCTCTTGTTGTGCTCAATTGCTGTGGATCAAATAGCAGCTGATAGATTTTGGCATTGAAGTTGGTTGCATTCCTATCTTCTATGATAACACTAGTGCTATAACACTAGCTTCATATTGTAATTAGTATACTCCTGTGACATGTGTTAATATGACTCATTGATCTTTTGCAAAATTTTCTCTATTATGGTTAATTGAGTCATGGTCAAGAGAATTCTAAATGAAGAACCTGGTTCATCAGTATTGGTTCATCTGAACGATAAGGTATGTTTTCTATACTCTGCACAATTAGAGATATAAATATTTAAATCATGAGCAGAAGTCCTACAATTGTTCAACTCCTTAGAAAATTCTTTCCGTTTGTTTTTGAACCAGTTCCGTCAGCTTTAGAACGCTAAACCACAAAATTTGCCTAAAATCTAGGGAAGCTTAACCGTTCATTCATACCTGAAATTTCAAGTTGATTAGACCTCTAATTGACTACTGCTAAAGCTGCCGTTATACATTAAATGTGTATTTCTCTTTAAATATGCATCATTACCTCCTGTCATCTTCATAATTCTAAACCATCAAAAACCCTTCTTCACTTTCAATTGCTTTCTTCTACAAAGTTCTAACTCACAAATTCTCTCAAGAAATCAGCGATAATGACAAATCCACAAGACAACCCTGGAACTCCTCCACAGCCCACTCCCTCTGATTCATCTACCCCTCCTCCACTTAGCATGACTCCCAAACCCAGGTTGAGAAGGGTAAAAATTCTTGCTCGAAAAACAGTAGCTTCTGAGGATCTTTCAAAGAAATTGAATGAGAAATTAAAGTCAAGCCAGGTCCAAGACTCTGAGTCTAACTCTGATTCTAAGTCATACAAATCTGCTAGTGAGCGGGAAGGACCTGGGTCTTCTGACTCTAAGAAGGCTCAAGAATCCCCTTCTAAGGTAAGTTCTTCTTTGATTGAGAATTTAGAAAATAGGTTTGTTTTGGTTGGGCCTATCAAGGATGTGGAATTACCTGAGGTAAGAAGGACAAGAGTAAAAAGAAATCTGAAAAAGAAAAAGAGAGAGAGGGTGACTGTGGTGATGAGAGGGGAAAAGGGAAAGGAGTGGTTGATCATTCACCCACTGCTGATTTGTCTGTACTTGCTATTTGTGGGGTGGCACAAGAAAATGTTGAAGAAAGTGGCAAGAAGTCAGGGGGAAGTGGTTCTGGTGAAGCCGCTGAAAGGTTAGTCAATCTAAATGCACAGGGAGATGAACCTGGTTTATCAACTGAAGAGACTCTGGTAGACCTTTTGAAAAAGGTAGGTGCAAGTTACGATCCAAAGAAAAGGAGAACATCCACACCAAAAGCCCTCAGTGCTCCTAAACCTTCTAGGAAATGAAAGGCTTCCTCCCCAACACCTACTAAAACTTCCTTGCCAACGGGAAGATCCATAAGAAGCAGGGTGAAACAGAGTGAGAGTGATCTACAAAAGGCTCTAGCTGAGAGTAAGAAGAAAAGGGTGGCTAAAGGAAAGGGTAAGGTTGCAGAGTCCTCAGAAGCTGTTGATGTTGAGGAGATGGAATAGGTCTATCAGGAGAAAGTTACAACAGTGGAGGTTCAGACCCCCAAGCCCAAAAAGTCCAAGACTTTACAAGAAGTCTTCCTCTGTGTTTGAGGCTGCTGAAACTTCATTATCCAAGAGGACAAAGTCTGCAGTGAAAAGTAAACAAGTTAGAGTTTCTGAAGATGAGGAATAGAGTGGAGAAGAATAAGATGAGTATGATGGTGAACAAGACAAGCTTGCCATGTTTGGCAAAAGAAAATTTTGAAGGGAAGATTGCTGAAAGATTTGATGGAACCAGGGATGGTTCATTTGGTTGACACACTGGCTGCTTAGGGCTGGAAGGACATGGTCCTTCAGATGGATGGGAGATTGGCCAGAAATGAAATCATTAAATTCATGGCAAATGCTGAAGTCAAATATGGCAGGGTTACAAGCAAAGTCAAAGGAGTTCAAGTGACATATGATGCAGAGAAACTAGGAGAGATACTAGACATCCCTGCTGAGGGATATGATGATTACACTAGACAGAGATGGCCAAGTCTGGATTCCCTTCCATCTGCACTTACAATCACTAGCAGATTTTGTGATGAACAAGTGAATGAGGCCAAGTTTGTGAACAAGAGTGAAATGAAGCCACAACACAAAGTCACTTTTGAGTTTGTCAACAAGTGCCTACTGCCCAGGCAGGAGAGAAGGCATATTGCAAATTATATGGACTTAGTTCTGATGGAGTGCCTTGAAAGTGGAAGGCAAATTAATTGGCCTGCATTCATCATCAAGCTACTGGACAGGGTTAACAATGGCTCCAAGGCTCATGCTACCCCCTATGGCTTTATTCTGACTACGGTTCTGGATAGGTGCAATGTGCCTCTAAAGAAATGGGAAATGGCCTTAGCAAGGACTACTTTGGCATTAATACTTTTCTTGCTTGTGACTACTTAGTTGAGGCCATCCCAAATATAACTTATCAGAAGTAATATCTCTTGATTTGATCGAACAGGTTGCATATTGCATAAGGAGAGAAAGACTCCTTACATGAAGAGAACACAATTTAGGAAGAAGATAGTGTTAGAGTATGAGATCAACTAGAACTCTTCTACGATAGAAGAGTAATATCTGAATCCCAGTCAATCTCTAATTACTAACCCATTAAATATCAGTGTTCTCTTTTACAGGTAATGTACATAAGCAGAAGTTAAACTTAAATTGAGAGCAAAAGAGCAAGGCGATTTTGCAAGCAATTTATGTGTGATTCAAGTGTGCAATCCTGAAGCTACTTGAACGAGATAGAAGAACCAGTTCCAAGTGTCTATCTTTTATTCTAGTTCAATTGTAGTAGGTGATTTTACATTGTACCTTTCATCTTTTATAGAAGCAATTGTATTAGGTACCTAGAATGTTCAAGTTAGAGTTAACTTGAAGTTGATGCAACAGTTGAGGCTATGTGCCACAACAGGATTAGAGTTAATCCTAGGTTTACAAAGAGTTTTTGTAAATGCAGTTTTTGACTCAGTGATTTTAGTGGAAGTTTGGGAAAATCTTACTGAGTAGTAGGTCGTGATTTTTTCACCTTTTCAGCCAGGTGTTTTTACGTAAAAATCTCCGTGTTGTTTATTTTCTTTACTTATTATTCCGCAAACAGTAGTACTTGGAACACATAGAAGAACAAGGTCCTTCTATAATACAGTTAAGCGAAAATTGGGTACCACACAAATCACCCCCTCTTGTGTGGTATTGAAGTATAAAACATTAAAAATGTTTCCTTAATCTTTCTTTTATGAATAAAAATTTTTCCTTTTTATTTTTTCCAACCATCACCCTTAAGGTGACTTTTACTTGCTCTTATGCTCCCCCACTTAGGCGTAAAACTCCAAATCTAAAGCTCAAACTTGATGCTCGAAGATTTTAATAAATTTGCACCTCGTTCCATCTGATTATACATACACCCATATACTACTACAAATTATTTATTCCCCAACTTGAAACCATAATTCACCATTTCAAATTTCTATGAAGCCTTGACTTCTATTTTTGCAATTACACTTAGTAGCACCTACTATCCTCACAATAGAAGAAAAATGGTTATGCTCATCAAAGATTTATTTACCCCTTATCGTACGCAAGTATCATGGCATTTCTGATCGCAACTCATGTTGCCAAGTAGTATCTCTTCATGTCCTAACAAAAACCATAACGTTAGCATATCCCTTTTCGTGCCCATTTTATCTTTTGAAATCATTTTCTAGCATCTTGCCCTTCAGTCCATGCTCAAATACATTTATAGTAAATACAACTGCCTCAGGCTATACCCGTATAACTTTCATATAACTTTATGTAACATACATTGTTTTCACAATGCTAGATGTAAGAAACGTGCAATCTATCTTCACGTCCTCATCATAACATAATTTTTTGTGACTACAATTAATATCACACCTAGACGTCATCATGACTCATGCAATTAATATTATCTCATTGTTTTTCCATTATTCAATGGATTCTACTCGTGGGTACTCAATCATTCATATGATAATCACCTTCATATCTCGAGGTGTCTTTAATCCCGTTACAGTAGATAACATGCTAGGATTCGTGTGACATCACTATATAGCCTTGGATCATTTGTAACTCATCAACTTTACTCGTGTACCATTATCGCTTGCAAGCTCTTGAGTTTTAAACTACATATGTAATATTTATATTCCACCCAAAGTTCCAATTTATCCCAATAAATCATTTCAAATGTTCATTCCTCTTAACTATTGATGTTCCATCAAAATAACAAGTTAACAGCTCCCCTTGAACATGTAGATGTGCTTTGGAGCTTACCTTTGGAAATTCTTAATTCCCACCATTCAAAAGGACAAGATAAGATCTATCCCGATTAGACAACTCAAAGTTCTCATTCCACATCACTTTACCTTCTTTGGCAACCTATTTGATTTTTGAAATCTTCTAAGATTACATCTTTTGTGCATATCATGCATCAACATTTCTTTTTAAACTTACTAAGTTGACATACCTCAACGTGCATCATTGAAGACTGACTTTCATTTGTATCACATTTGACATCTGGGAGGTATTCAGAGTTCATCTACCCCCTTTTTCTTTTTGCATATGACATGCTTCAAATACCCTCAACTGGTGCCCCCACATGGCACTTTATTTCTTATAAGTTACATCATCACATAAGCCACTGCTATGAGAAGACCTTACCAAGTCGAGAGTTTCCCAATCTCTTGTGAGCCTAAGGGTCATCTCTTACTTTTTTCCTTGTTCACCTTTCTAAAAATCATGAAGGTTTCCTTACATCCTCTTTCCTAAAGGATACTTTTGGTCACTGTTGGTGTTATCCCAGATAGATCCTCATCCTTATGAATTACAAGGTGCTCGGTACAAACTTGATTGATTCACATTCTTTTACTAATTCGATTATTGTCATTCCTCGACACCACATCACGGTAAATTGAGGTATTACCTTCCCATTTATCTTGTAACCATCATGTTTCCTTTTTGTACATTTTTTTGTAAATGGTGATCGTCATAGCAAATGTATGTTTCAATACCTTGATATAAATTTTTTACATTCCTATTTAAGGCATTACCCTTTTTTTACCTTCAGTACAATCTTTCGTGAGTTCTCACACCATTCTAACAGTACCAACAGACATCGTCACCTCATTTTCTTTTCCTTGAATTTTCAGAATTAGACTTATGATTCTTGTTCACCTTAGTGTTGATACCCAATTTTTTCCTATATATTTTCAATATGAAAAATTCCTTCAAAATAGCATATATATGGATATATAAGCAAGTCCAAGGTTTTTATTATTTTTTTTTATAAATTTAAGGTTTTAAATTGATTTATTTTCTCCCTTTTTATCCATAAAATCCCCAATAATTATTTCAAAAATTATTGTTTTGATAATTTATCTATTGGATTTCTATATTTATACAAAAATATAGCTAAGATAAATTTTACATATTTTTATAATTATATTTAGTATTTTTAATGCTAAATTGCATATAATTGCAATATTAGCCCTTTTAAGATTTAATTATGTTTTATATGAATAAAATTAGATAATGTATTTTTAAATTGCTAATTATGTATTATAAATCATTTTAGCATTTCAAATTATTTTTTCAGAAATTATCTACTATATTTTTTAAATTAAATAGGGAAAAACTGGCTATTTAAATTATAGCCAAATTGGCTTTCAATTATAGCCAAATCGGACCCCAATTCCTAGCCCAATTTTACAATTAAAACACCCAACCCATACCCTATTAATCCATACCCAAACCCGGAACCCACCTACCCCATTTAATCTCGACCTTTGGTCTCCCAGATCAACGGGCCACGTTATTTCTTTCCTTTTTTAATCCAACGACCCCCCAAAACCCTACCCCATTCTCTCATTTGCACCGTCCTTGAATCTCTTCCTCTCCAAATTCTCTCTAAGACCTAACCCTAACCCTAAAACATCGTCACCGGCATGAATCCCTCCTACGTTGTTTCTATGTCTTCTCCGACCGGACCTGGTCTTCCACACGCCAGGGCTCTTCGATTTCTTGGTTCCTTGAGATTTTCTCAAGGGAACCCCAACTGGTTCTGGTTTGAAACTTTGTTTATCAGCCTATCTTAGGCCATTTTCCGTTTGTGAGTAAGAACTTCTTCTTGTTTTATTACGGATTTATGGGTTCTTGACCTATTCTATCATCTCTACTACTTTTCTGGAAACCCTAGCTTTAAATCCTCCGATCTTTTTAGATCTGTGATGGATCTATGTGTCTTTTAAGGTTCTCACTTTTTTTCCTCAAAAGATTTCTCTGATTTCAAACGATTCCTCATTTTCCAGACTAGGGTTTCAAAATCCTTTTGCAAAAACAATCTCTTTATGATTTTTAGAAATTACTTTGTGATTTTTAGCATGTTCAAACATCACTTGAGTCTTTCCTTTTGCTAGATTCATTTTTGTTAAGAAACCTTAATACTTCTAGGTTCGATTTGAAGTTTGAGTCTGTTTGCGATGTGTTTGCATGTCTCTCATGAACATTCTAGGTTTCATGTATGTTCTATATGCTCTTGTGCTTCCTGCTCTAATTTGTTCTTAGGGTTTCTCTGATTTTTGTTCAACACGTGTTATTTATCGTTTAATAGGTCCGACTATTTATTTTATTGACTGTTCACATAATTTATATTCATTTTGTGTAATCTCCTTAGACCTGCGATATCTTCCCTGAATCTGTGATTTTGTATATTTTCCTTGTAATTTTGTTCTGATTTTTTGAATTGCTTCCTTACTTTTGTGATACTTTCCTTAGTTAGTGCTGATTCCCTGTGATTTTCAATCTCATGCGTGATTCTTTGAACTAACTTTCAGAATTAAAATTGTACTCTACCTTATTTATGTGCACAAATATGCTGTTAGTTATTTAACGTGTACTTTCCTTACTTGAAAATATTCCGTACTTAGTCCTTATTACATGCTACATGCTTTTACTACTCCTACTTTGGTAAAATCAGTCTTATAAGCAATTCTTTTCCCTATTTGATACAACTTGTACCCGTTTGAACTATGACTCCCTAATTCAAGGGAGTCCGGGTCTTTAATTGATTCTGATTTGTATTATTTCTATAATTGTGGTAAGTCAGTACTTATTACCTTATTTTCCTGCCTATTCTCATACTATAAATGCTCTACCCTCTCTTTAGCATAGGACATGAACAATTACACTGTTCTGAACTCTCTCTTACACACATACATACTCTCTTGTTTCTCTTGCTGTTGACTTGATACTTAGTCGGCTGTAAGCCAAAACTGAGTGATTATATTGTTCTACCGCTCTACTGCTCTACACACTACTGCTCTACTTCCTTTCATTATACTAATTTTTCACTCCTCACTTTGCACTTATTCTCTCATTTTTACTAGTATATTTTCGGTTTAACTTACAACACCCAAAATAATATGTCTCTATTTGTATTGCACTTCCTATATCATTACCCTTATATTCGGAAAGACTTATTTGCGGTAAAACAGTCAATCAGCGGTGCAGTCGACAGTTCCGTGACTTCCCCCTTGAGTTGTCCGCTCAAGGGTACCAGTCTAAAACCCCCTAGAAACCTTACTCTGTTTAAATTGTGCATGCATCATGGTCAAACCTAGTTGGAGCAGTTATGTTGTCCACATAATGATCTTTTAAGATAGCCTTGTCCAAAGTCCACTGGGTTTCTCTAAACCCAAACGAATATCATCACGTTCTGTGCATTTATTTGGAGGACTAAATGCTTCATGGTAATTGTTGATATTAAATAGTTGAGTCTGGTAGGGGTAAGGGCCTAACCTTGTTTGTCTTGCAGAAATATGAGGCACGAAGCCCCTTGATTCGGCATGGTCACCAATATCCACCAAAGATTGCTAAGTTGGTGGGAAGATTTACATTCTAGTGACAAAACCCTCGTCAGAAAATATCTGGGTAATCTACCATTCCTCCTGGAGATCCAGCCAAACAACATGATAATAAAAGCTGCTACCTTATTTTGGGATTGTGAAAGGACCGTGTTCCGCTTTGGGGACATCGAAATGCCACCTTTGCTAGAGTAGATAGGAGGACTGACTGGTCTAGTGTGGGAAACTCCAAGTTTGCTAGCCTGAGAACCGCACATGCAAGGGTTTCCTAAAAATGATGGGTTTGAAGAAGAATGCATAATTGGTATGCCTGAAGGAAACATACATCCCTTTTGACTACCTGTATGAAAGGTCCGGTCACAGTAAATCATACCGTACCTACCATGACGAGTTTTCCATCACGTCCTAGGGACATATCCATCGTAGAGTTTTCGTTTTTATGTTTTTCTTCCTGGGTTTGATCGTGTTTCCAAAGAAAGAGAGAATCCATACCAGGCTGGCTGTCGTAACCAAGACACTAATAGAGGGGATTGGTGGGCATACATTCAGCATTGTACCCATGATCATCACAGACATATACCGAGCCTTAAGGAAGTGTCAACGAGGAGTGAGACACTTCGAAGACTGCAATCTACTACTTCAGCTTTGGCTCATGGAACATCTCCAAAAGGGCAAATACCGACAAGAAATTCAGCGAAGGGCCTGGGATGATCATATCTCTTTCCACCACCCAAAGTGAATGAATTACATCCCCGACATGTTCGCTCAGCCTGAGAATGCCAAAGAATGAGTTGAGCTCTTTGATAATCTGACTGAAGAATAGGTTCAATGGATTTTCGAGTGGTTTCCGACAGAAGAGTTCATTGCCCGATCCAGAGATGCACCTTTCCTGATACTGATTGGTCTAAGAGGAACATACCTTTACATCCCTCTTCGAGTTGTGAGGCAAGCAGGTAGGAAGCAAGTCATACCCAGGGTCAACAAGATGAGCCATCTTCGAGCTGACTTCCGAAATGATGATAGTCCCCACAAGTGCCAAGCCCAGCACATGTGGCACTGCAAGATCATAATGGGGAAAGACACCATTGAGCCAGACAGATATCATATCGGTTATACCCCTTTCTATTTGGGTTGGTTGGAAGACAATTGGGATGGTATGGGCCAACCAGGGTTCATTTGAGGTCACTGAATTATAGATGAAAAGGCCAAGGTGCAAGTCAAGTACAACCAGCTGCGCAAAAGGATCCGTAAATGCGAGAGCGAACAACGCGAGATACAAGAGTCCAACAAGAAGCTGATTTAGGAATGGAAAGACATGGCTATCAGTGCCAACAAAAGGCAAGGATACTTGGAGCAAGGCATAGTAGAACTAGAGGGAAAATTTCTCAAAAGGGTTGAAGACTGTCAAAAGGCTGAAGGGACCAAAGGTGGACATCTAGCCAGAGCATACCTGTTGCTGGGAGTTCGCGAATTGGGGAAGCTGTTCGACGGAGCCAAGGATGTCGAATCTGGGGTAGGTCCTTCTGGGACCAAATAGATAGGAATTTACTTTTTTGCTTTATGAATGTAATAAGGCCAATGGCCATTAGTGACTTTTATTGCTTATTTAGTACCGTTTTGGGATTTGCCTATCTTTATCAATAAAATGAGGCATTTAACATTTGAAGTTCTACAAATCTATTTGTCGCTAGGACTACCTCGGGCACAAAGAGGTTCCCAAATCAGGACACACTTTACATTCCCGCACTATGTGTTTAAATATTGCAATACTTTTTATAATCCTCACTGACTTGATTACCTTTTGTTTTTTTTTATTATTGCCCTCCCCAAAGGTTAGTTCGTGCACTCTGGCATCATCATCTTATTTCACAAGATCCAGGGGCCCTCCACCCGCTCCCCCTCTTAGTCTCATTAAAGGCAAGAACAAAGGCAAAATGAAATATTTAAACAACATTAGGAAGGAGAACACAACTGAACGAGTAGAGGCCACTGATGGCCAAGGTATTCGGGTTCCTAACGAGAATGTGTCACAACTTGAACATAAACTGTTGAAATTCTTGGAAGAGCTCAATCAGGTTCGGAATCTAGCAAACCTGTCATTTTCCCTCAACACCCCAGATATCAAATTCCCCAACGCTCAAAACCCTACCCCTCCTCAAAATATCCCAAAATAGCAGAATCACCCCGTACCTCATCGTCACACTACTCCACCAAAGAACCAATGTAATGCCTGCCATACCCCAAACAACACCGCACTACTCATCCCAGAACCTCAGAACTCCACAAACGACCATTTCCACACCCATACACCAGGACACCATAACAATCCTATCTACGTGGAGACCATGCCACACTCCACCCAACCTATCTCATGCACACCTGAGTTTGATGAAAAGGATCTTCTTATCAGGAACTTGACCGAGGAACTTAAGAAATTGACCAGCCAGATTCAAGGCATTGAGGGAAGCAAAGGAATCGAGGGGCTGAACTACGAAGACCTTTGCATACAGCCTGATGTCGAACTGCCTGAGGGGTACAAACCTCCTAAGTTTGAAATGTTTGATGGTACAGGTGATCCAAGGGTCCATCTGAGGACATATTGTGACAAGCTGGTTAGAGTAGGGAAGGATGAAAGAATCCACATGAAGCTGTTCATGAGGAGTTTGAAAGGAGACACATTATCTTGGTACATCAGCCAAAATCCTAAGAAGTGGTCAAGCTGGGTAGGCATGTCGTCTGACTTCATGGATAGATTTAGGTTTAATACAAAGAACGCGCCAGACGTGTTCTATATCTAGAATTTGAAGAAGAAGACCACAGAGACATTTCACGAATATGCTACTCGCTAGAGGTCCATAGCTGCTAAGTCAGACCCGCCTTAAAAGAGGAGCAAATGAACAAGTTCTTTGTCCGGGCTTAGGACCCGCACTACTATGAATGACTGATGATGATTGAGAACCACAAGTTCTCCAACATTATCAAATTAGGTGAAAGAATTGAAGAAGGTATTAAAAGTGGTATGGTTACAAATTTTGAAGCCTTGCAAGCTACAAATAAGGCTCTACAGTCCGATGGTGTGTCCAAGAAAAAGGACGTCGAGGCCATGATAGTTTCACAAAGGACCAAGTCTACCCTTAAATACCAAGCTTACCCAACACCTCCTCTCACATACCAGCCGACCCCAAATTACCAAGCACCCTCGTACCAAGCTCCGCCACCAACTTATCAGTCATCTCCATCTCCTACATATCAACTTACCTTACCCAGATACTCCCAACCTGCTCATGTCTACCAAACTTATAATGCTCAACCATCCCATTATCAATCACCCCTGCACGCCAAAATTTCCCTAGACCCCGACCTACTTTTGATTGCAGACCTCCAAAACAATATACAGCCATCGTTGAACCCATCGACCAGCTGTATGAGAGACTCAAAGCTGCTGGTTATGTCACTCCCATCCCTGCTGCAACCCCTAAGAATCCTTCTCAGTGGGTTTCGAACAAGTCCTGTGCATACCACTCCAGCATGAAAGGGCACACCATCGATGAGTGCCACTCCTTGAAAGACAAGATACAATCCTTGATTGATAACAAGATCATTGTGGCAAAATAACCTGCTCCAAACATCTGCAACAACCCTTTGCCAGACCATAAGGGTGGAGGTATCCACATGATTGAAGTAGAAGATGACTGGGATCCTGAGGGATCAATCAGGTTGATCACAGAACGTGATGACCCAAAGAAACTGGCAATTACTCTCAATCCAATCATAATCCAGATCCAACCGTCTAAGGACGTTGAGGTGAATATGTGTGTACCTCTTGAGTTTGAATCAGCGCCATCCGCAAAGACACCGGTACCAATTGACGTTGAATTCGAGTCTCCGGCAAATGCACCCGCACCATTTGAGGTTGCAGTCTTGCCACACAAGGCACATGTTCTGTTCAAAGTAAGGATAGCCGCACCGGTCCCAGTGGTGATGTCTACCATGCCACCATTCTATACAAATGTTGTACCCTGGGACTATACAGCCGAGGTAAGAAGGAAGGGCAGGGTCAGGATTGAAGAAGCTGTCGCAGCATAGGGTATGGCAAGAACTGATAGAGTCAATACCCATGAACATCTGGCTGAATCAAGCTAGTAGGCCTCCAACCGACCGTCCCTTATTGAGATAGGTCCGTACGACCTTTGGAGGAAAATATAAGGCAAGGAATATTCAGTCATCGACTAGTTAAACAAGACGCCAGCACAAATATCCATTCTGTCTTTGCTGCAAAATTCTGAGATGCACAAGAATGCTCTGTTAAAGGTGCTAAATAAAGCATACGTACCAAGTAACATCACTAGTGGGGAAGTGGCTAATATGGTAGGACAAGTGCTGGAAAGTCGTAAGATCACCTTTCATGAGGACGAGCTGCCACCTGAAGGGCTGGGGCACAACAAAGCACTGCACATCACCGTGTAATGCGAAGATTATTTCATCACCAGAACCATGATCGATGGAGGTTCCAGTCTTAACATTTGTCCGCTAGTAACACTCAAGAAGTTCAGTAAAGGGCTGCATGAGATAAAGGATGGAGCAATCAATGTGAAAGCTTTCGATGGTTCTCAGAGGTCCACCATTGGTGAGATTAGTCTATGCCTGCAGATGGCACCAACCTGGTTCGAGGTTGATTTCCAGGTGATAGATGTACCAGCGTCTTACAACTTAATGCTAAGACGGCCATGGATTCATGCTGCTGGGGTCGTAGCATCAACGCTGCATCAGGCAGTAAATTTTGAATGGAATCACCAGGAACTGATCATTCATGCGACAGTAGCAAACCTATATACAGTCGCCAGACCATTTCGGTGATCGAGGGAAGAAGGAAGCTGGGTGGAGAAACTTACCACCACATTGAACGGGTCAATGCTATCGACAAAGACAAATGGTGGGATAGCAAAATCGAGAGTATACTGAATTGGAGTGGGTACGAACTTGGCAAAGGGCTCGGCAAGAACCTCCAAGGAATATCTAAACCCATAAAACTCAAGAAACTTGGCACTATCTTCGGTTTGGGATATGAATACACTTGGGAAGAATTCCATAACTGGTCACCACCATGGCGCGGTCCTTACTATCCATTAGAGCAGCCAATATCGCATCTGGAACAGGACTTCCAACAGGCCGATATTATTTATGCGTCAGATGAAGAAGAAGCACTTGCAGCAGTGAAGAACTTATTTCTAGAGGATAGTGATATAGACTATTGCGTTATTCTCGAGGAGGAGGGGTAGGAAGGCCTTTCCATACAGGCTGTGAGCAGAGGGACACATATCAAGAATTGGACCATCAGGACAACCAAAGCCCGACGTGCCTCCGGGTAGCAAGGCTAAAACAAGCATTATTCACTTACTAAATGATTTTCTTTTCGCATTTTTCAATTCCCACAATAAGATCTTCGATGTTCAAAATAGTATTCAGTTTATCAAAAGCATTTTCGATTTTTTTATGAATTAATATTTATTGCTATCATTTTTCTCTCCTTCCTTTATCAATACAACATTACTATTACTTGTCTTGATGAACAAATGACTGTGACATGTAATGAGATAACACAACGAATGGACATTGATTCAGAAGAAGATGACATACCTGACGAGATTGTCAAAGAAGTTGAGAACTTTGAGAACAGACCTAATTCCAACTTGGACGAGACCAAGATTGTCAACCTAGGAGA
This sequence comes from Nicotiana tabacum, assembly GCF_000715075.1. NCBI lineage: Eukaryota > Viridiplantae > Streptophyta > Magnoliopsida > Solanales > Solanaceae > Nicotiana > Nicotiana tabacum. Next base: position 91,852,035 of record NC_134080.1, on the reverse strand, counting down.
TGCAGAAAACATCAAGGAAGCGCGAATCAGCAATCACCTATTTCCATCAGAGAAGGAAAAATATACAGAATTTCTAAAGAAGTATGAGGACATATTCGCCTGGTCATATGATGACATGACTAGTTTGAGTACGTCTATTGTGGCTCACAAACCGCCAACCGATCCAATATGTCCACCGGTAAAACAAAAGCTCAGAAAGTTCAATCCTGATATGAGTTTGAAAATCAAGGAAGAATTCACCAAGCAGATCAACGCTAAGGTTCTCAGGGTAGTAGAATACCTGACATGGTTAGCCAACATCGTGCCAGTGCCAAAGAAGGATGGGAAGGTCAAAGTCTGTGTCGACTACCGGGATCTCAACCGGGCCAGTCCGAAAGACGACTTCCCTTTGCCAAATATACATACTCTAATCGACAATTGCGCCAAGCATGAACTACAATCATTCGTGGATTGCTTCGCTGGTTATCATCAGATCTGGATGGATGAGGAAGATGCTGAGAAAACGGCTTTCATTACGCCGTGGGAAGTGTATTGTTACAAGATGATGCCATTCGTCCTAAAGAATGTAGGGGCCACCTACATGAGGGCCATGACTACCATCGTCCATGATATGATACACAAGGAGATAAAGGTATATGTGGATGATGTTATTATAAAATCCAAGAAGGACACTGACCACATAGAAGATCTGAGGAAGTTCTTTGATAGACTGCAGAGATACAACCTGAAATTAAACCCCGCAAAGTGCGCATTTAGGGTTCCTGCTAGTAAATTGCTTGGCTTTATTGTGAGCCGCCGAGGAATAGAATTGGATCCATCGAAAGTCAAAGCCATTCAAGAGCTACCACCACCAAAAAACAAGAAGGATATGATGAGTTTCTTGGGAAGGCTTAACTACATAAGCCAAATCATAGCACAGTCTACAGTTATCTATGAGCCAATCTTTAAGATGTCAAAGAAGGACGCCACCACCAAATAGACCGATGACTTCCAAAAGGCGTTCGACAAAATCAAGGAGTACATGTCAACACCACCAGTCTTAGTCCCGCTCGAGCCAGGTAGACCCTTATTACTCTACCTTGTAGTGTTAGATGGAGCTTTCAACTGCATTCTGGGGAAGCATGATGAAACAGGGAGGAAGGAGCAAGCCATTTATTATCTCAGTAAGAAGTTCACCCCGTACGAGGCTCGGTATTCTCTATTGGAATGCACCTGTTGTGCTTTGACATGGGTAGCTCAGAAGTTGAGACATTACTTCTGCGCCTATACCACATATCTCATATCGAGGATGGATCCTTTGAAGTACATATTTCAGAAGCCCATGCCCACTGGCAAGCTAGCCAAGTGGCAAATCCTGTTGAGTGAGTTCGACATTATTTACGTAACTCAGAAAGCGGTCAAGGGACCGACACTGGCAGACCACCTTGCTGAAAACCCCATGGATGGAGGATACGAACCCCTGAAAATGTATTTTCCTGATGAAGAGGTATCATTCATAAGAGAGAGGACATTGCAGAATCTTATGATGGTTGGAGAATGTTCTTCGATGGAGCAGCAAACTTCAAAGGAGTTGGCATAGGAGCAGTCCTAATATCAGAAACCGTCAGCATTATCCGGTGTCTTCCAAACTCAGGTTCCCCTGCACCAACAATATGGCCGAGTATGAAGCCTGCATCTTAGGACTCAAAATGGCCATTGACAAGAACGTTTAAGAGCTGATAGTGATTGGAGATTTGGACTTGCTTGTACATCAGGTACGAGGAGAATGGACAACCGATAACTCCAAGATACTCTCGTATCTACATCACGTACAAGATTTGAGAAAGAGGTTCACAAAGACAGAATTCCAGCATGTTCCCAGAATCCAGAATGAGTTTGCCGATGCATTGGCTACCCTATCATATTTGATATAACATCCTGACAAGAATTTCATTGATCCCATTCTAGTGAAAATCCATAATCAGCCAGCTTACTGTGCCCATGTCAAAGAGGAAGCAGACAGAAGGCCTTGGTTTCATGACATCAAGGAATATTTGGCAAAATGGGAGTACCCGGAGCTTGCGAATCCTACTCAGAAGCGTACATTTTGAAGATTGTCCAATAATTTCTTTCATAGTAGAGGAATCTTGTATAGGAGGACTCCCGATTTAGGATTATTAAGATGTGTTGACGCAAAGGAAGCATCTAGGCTACTAGAGGAAATTCATGCTGGGACCTGCGGTCTACATATGAACGGTTTTATCTTAGCATAGAAGATACTCCAGCCTGGTTACTTTTGAATGACTATGGAAACAAACTGCATCCAGTATGTCCAGAAATGCCACTGCTGTTAGATACATGCTGACATGATAAAGGTACCCTCAAGCGAGCTTAACATAACAAGCTCACCGTGGCCATTCAGGGGATAGATGTTATTGGACCAATCGAGCTTGCTGCTTCCAATGGACACAGGTTTATCCTAGTAGCCATCGACTATTTCACCAAATGGGTCGAAGCAGCATCTTACAAAGCAGTGACTAAGAAAGTCATGGTAGACTTTGTCCGCGACCGCATTGTTTGTCGATTCGGAATTCTAGAGTCAATCATTACTGATAATGGCTCCAACCTCAACAGCAACTTGATGAAAGCTATGTGCGAAACCTTCAAGATCAAACACAAAAATTCCATAGCCAACATACCTTAGATGAATGGAACTGTACAAGCCACCAACAAGAATATCAAGAAGATATTGAGGAAAATGATAGAGAAGCACAGACAGTGGCACGAGAAGTTATCATTTGCTCTACTGGGGTATCACACCACAATTCGCACATCAACCGGGGTAACCCCCTATATGCTGGTTTACGGTACGATGGCTGTCATTCCCGCTGAGGTGGAAATTCCTTCCCTAAGGATCATACAAGAAGCTGAGCTCGATGACGCAGAGTGGGTAAAAAGTCGTTATGAGCAACTAACCCTTATAGATGGAAAGAGAATGAATGCAGTATGCCATGGTCAACTCTATCAGAACAGAATGTCCAGAGCCTTCAACAAAGAGTAAAGCCAAGACAGTTCACACCGGGGCAGCTGGTGTTGAAGAAAATTTTTCCGCATCAAGATGAAGCCAAAGGGAAGTTCTCTCCCAACTAGCAGGGTCCGTACATGGTTTACCGGATTTTGAAAGAAGGAGCCTTCATACTTGCAGAAATGGACGGAGAAGTCTGGCCAAAGCCGATCAATTCAGATGCAGTCAAGCGTTACTATGTGTAATCTTTATACTTTCCTTATATGATGTAAATTGAACTATGTCTGACCTGATTCTTGTTTAAGAGGGAATACGTAGGAAGCCCTATGGGTTCGGTCACAATTCAATAAAAAATTCATTTCCCCCGCAATTGGAGATTGGGGCAGAATTTTGAGGAGGACCCTTAAAATTCCAAAGTAATTTTAGCCAATCGCCGCAGGAGCAACAGTCAGAAACGTCAACCCATCAAACTGGGGCAGAATTTTGAGGAGGATCCTCAAAATTCCGTACTGGGAAAGGTTGCAATGTCCCGAGCTATGTCACAATCGTCGATTCATCTAAAAGCTATTTTTAATTTATGTCATACTTTTACGAGATCATGCATGATTATTATTGAAACTGCTTTGTTTAGCAACGCTACCCCAATGATACAAACGGTATCACCCGATCAAAGCCGAACGAGTCAAGCAAAGCCAGCGGGGATACGAACTAACCTTCCCCTTGCAATACTTATGATTTTTCTTTGGATGCAGGCACTAGGATTGCAAAATCATTAAACATACTGTACGCCCATGGAACAAACATTATTCAAGAATACAACTCTCCTAACCGTTGCACTTGAAAACATTTGCTATCAGCACACACCAGTGATGTCCCGTATGTCATAATTCTCCCAGTAATCACAATGCCGCAATCTACTATCAACTAAGAAAACTTTACTGTCATTTGTTATATTATTTCTTACATAAGACTACTATTCTGCCTTCCGAGACTAAACGCTATCTCCATCTGCATCTGCATCGCATAAGGCTACCATTCTACCTTCCAATTTGCATAAGGCTACCATTCTACCTTCCAATTTGCATAAGGCTACTATTCTGCCTTCCGAGACTAAACACTATCTCCATCTGTATTCGTAACGACCCGACCGGTCGTTTTGAGCTTTTGTACTTTTCTCGCCAGTTCTCAGGCATGACTTGCCCCATGTAGTGTATTATGACTTATGTAAATCGTTGGTGTTGGGTTTCAGGTTAATCAGAATGAATTTGGAAGAACAGTCTCAGTTGAAAGCTTAAAATTTGAAAGGTTTGACCAAGATTTGACTTGTGTGTATTTGATCTCAGATTGGAATTTTTATGGTTTGGTTAGCTCTGTTAGGTGATTTGGGACTTAGGAGCATGATCAGAATGAATGTTGTAAGTCCATAGAAGGTTTAGGCTTGAATTGGCGAAATTGAGATTTCGGCGTTTTCGGGTTGATAGGCGAGATTTTGATATAGGGGTCGGAATGGAATTCCGAGAGTTGCAGTAGCTTCATTGTGTCATTTGGGATGTGTGTGCAAAATTTCAGGTCATTCACACAAGAATTGGTAGGCTTTTTGATCGAAAGCATAATTTAAGAGTTCTTGGAGTTCTTAGGCTTGAATCCTATGTTAAATTGGTGAGTTGATGTTGTTGTGAGCGTTCCGAAGTTTTTAACAAGTTTGAACAATGTCATGCGATGTGTTGGTACAATTGGTTTGAAGTTCCGGGTAGGTTTCAGGATGTTTTAGGCCGAAAATCATAGCTGTAGCAAGTCCAGAAGGGTTACAGGCCTCAGAACCCACCCGCGCGGTCCGCACAAAAATAAGTGTGGCCACGGTATGTGCTTTGCGGACCGTACAAAATGAAGTGCGGCCGCAATAGGTGCTGTACGGACCGCACAAAATGCAGTGCGGCCGCGGTGGGGGACATTTCACTAGTCCTACTTCGAAAGCTCATATCTTATGATCTACAAGGAATTTTGAGATGATTCAAAAACGAAAGTTGTAGCACTTTGTGTCTAGTTTGCAGAAAGGTAATGATATTGCAACTTAGACATCTGTAGAGAAAGTTATGGCCAAAATACTAAATCCTGTCACTGCAGAGGAGAGCCTGTGCGGCCGCGATCGTTTTTGTGCGGATCGTACTGGTTTTGTGCGGACCGCGGTCGATTTTGTGCGGTCCGCGGAGGTGGAAATCTGTGGGGTACTCTATAAATATGAGGTTTTGGATTTTGTTTGATATTTTGACCTACAGAGCTCGGATTTTGGCGATTTTTTGAAGGTTTTTCAAGAAATTCATCGGGTTAAGTGATTCTAACTTAGATTTGGCTAGAGTACATGAATCCATCATTGAATTCATCATTTAATTCATGATTTGGGATGGAATTTGGGAAGAAAATTGTGAAATCTTTCAAAAATGTAAAATGATGAATTGAAGGACCAAATGGTATCAGAATTGGATAATTTTCATATGGTTAGACTCGTGAGGGTATAAGGGTTATAGTTTTGTGAATTTTGTCAAATTCCGAGATATGGGCCCGGGGTCTGGGTTTGACCAATTTATGGAATTTTGTGGTAATTCGATTGTTTTCGCTTGGGCTTTGTTCCCTTAGTATATTGTGATGAATTCGTTCTGATTTTGGATAGATTCGACGCACGTGGAGGCCAAATCGAGGGGCAAAGGTGTCACAAGCTAGAGAATTAGCTGGTTCGAGGTGAGTAATGATTGTAAATGATGCTCTGAGGGTTTGAAACCCCGGATTGCACATCGTAGTGCTATATTGAGGTGAGGCACATGCTTGTTAACGAGCGTGGGGTCGTGCACTATTGGGGATTATGACTTGGTCCGTCCCGATTGATGATTTTACCGTGTATTTGACTGAAACTTATTTGTTATCACCATGATTTGGGTTGATTGCCATATTTGGGCTTCGTGCCAACTATTTGAACCATTCGGGGATTTTTATCACTATTTCCTCACTGCTTTGACTTATTATTTGAACTCAGTCCTATTGATATCTACTGTTTTACAAACTTAGCCATTTTTACTCTGTTTTGATACTTAAATGATATTCTAAATGATGTTTGGATGAGAAATACTATTTTACTAATGCCCGAGGGGCTTGTGAGTATTTTTGACTGAGTAAGGCCGAGGGCCTAGTTGTGAGGAAACACTGATACTGATTGAGGCCGAGGGCCTGAGATATGTACGCCACGAAGTGGCTTATTGATATTGTTCTTGAGGCCGAGGGCCTGAGATATATACGCCACGAGGTGGCTTGACTGATATGAGTCTGAGGGCCTAGATTTGATGCCACGAGATGACTTGATATTGCGCTTGGGCCGTAAAGGGCCCCTCTAGGAGTCTGTACACCCCCAGTGAGCGCGGGTACCCATTGTGATGTGAGAGATAGCCCGAGGGGCTGGTATTGTTCTATGTGATTGCCCGAGGGGCTAGTATAGTTATATGTGATTGCCCGAGGGGCTAGTATTGTTCTGAGATATTGCCCGAGGGGTGGAGTTGTTGACATTGTGCCCGAGGGGAGAACCTTTATTTGTTTATCTTTCATATTTACTTGTCATTTTACCTATTAAACTATGGTATTTGTGCCAGAGGGGCAAATTTCTGTGCTTCTTTGCACTAACTATTTGCATTTATTTGCGTAACCGTTGAAAAAGCCATTTTCAAAGAAGTTTAAACTGAGGTAAGATATTTTAAGAGATTTTTACAACTTCACTACTTTCTTACTGGTTTTGGACTACTTCTATACAACATATTGATATGTTATACGTGATTTCTTGCCTTCAGTCTTTATTTATTAATATTACTCACTGAGTCAGAGTACTCACATTACTCCCTGCACCTTGTGTGCAGATTCAGGTATGTTTTGGTTGATCGGATGTAGAGTCATCAGAGTTTAGCAAGGTAGCTGCCGGCGTTCGCAACACTACTTTTCTCTCTCTTCATTTCATTAGACTGCATTTGTACACTCCAAGCTTTCAGTTGTATTTATACCCTAGTAGATGCTCATGACTTGTGACACCCCATTTAGGGCTGTGTCGGGTTGTATTTCCGCTACTTATTATCATTAAATCATGTTTAGACTGCTTTTATATTGTTTAACAGTTTTAAAAAGTGAATTGGGTTTAATTGGCTGGCCTTGTCTTCACGAGAGGCGCCATCATGACCGGGTTTGGGGTTAGGGTCGTGACAAGTTGGTATCAGAGCCTAGGTTACATAGGTCTCACGAGTCATGAGCAGGTTTAGTAGAGTCTCGCAGATCGATATGGAGATGTATGTATTTATCCTCGAGAGGTTGCAGAACCTTTAGGAAAACTTCACATTCTTGAATTCTTATCGTGCATCCTTTGATTCAGCTTGAAATGTAACTCTTTGATTCCTTCCACGCATTCGTGTGCGCGCATGAGCGCTCAGTATCATATGTGCATCGATGGTTTGTGATTCCCCGATCGAGGGGCGAGACATGATCTCTTTGAGTTGATGTTGGGCCAGTCTGGAGGACTTAAGGCCGGATCTTTGCCTATAGCTTGAGCACTCAGGTGTTGATTGTGTGAGCAAGTGTCTTCGAACTGATATGTTCGGTAGTGTCCCTATTAGTGGAAGTGACGACTGCATAACTATGTAATGAGTATGTTAGTACTGTGAGATGTATCCATATGATTTGGAAGAGATGAGAAGGGCATGCTGGAGGATAGAAGAACTATTAGGTGCTTGATTTTCATTTTTGATTTGAGGTATAGCCCCAAGTTATGGGTGTGCGAAGAGTCTTTTCATGTGTCCTAGTTGGGAGTGAAGTAAATTTCATGTTGTGGTATGAGTTCACACTCAGGAAGGCTAAGTGACTGCATAATATTGTGATGGTGGAAGGTATACAGAAATGTTTGTTGAAGACAAGGCAGGTGGGTTATCTCCTGCGAAGTGTTTCGAGGTTGTGTGATCCTTCTGTGTCTTTTAGAAGGTCTCATTTACAAGTGAAATATAAGTGTTGAAATTTGAATTTTGAGTCGCTTAAGAGAGTGGGCTTGACTGTTGCAAGGATGAATGCGAGATTTGCTGAAGATTTAAAGTACTAGATGGTCTGTGTTTTCACAAGCTTACAAATGGATTTGAGTTTAATCTCACTATGGTATTATGGCAGCAAGAGAGTATATACGTTATGGGTTATTGGGTGTGTGATGATCTATGGCTTCGAGCTAAGTCGGGGAGTCTGCTGTTGATTAGTTGATTGCACGGTTATGTGCTTTGTTGATTCCAGTTTGAGGTGTGCTGGTGAATCAGTCATGGCTTGCAGAAATTGAGATCGAGGATGGCTCGAGTAAAGGAAAATTTTTAACGAACGTAATAAGATGCTTCACAGGTGTGTGAGAATCACGGAATATCTTGAGTTGTTGTTGGTAAAGGATGCTTGGTGCATAGAGCAGGAAGTTGCTTAGTTGTAATGGAATGATGTCATATTCTGCGGTGTCAGAGTTCCAATGAGGCACAGGTTGTTCGGTTCGCTTGATCAGGCTAATTGTAGTTTGAATAGAGTGAATGACTCTCGAGAATGGTTCCAATGTGTTCAAGATTCTACATGTAACAATGGGGTATTTTAAAGTCATATATGTGGTTAAGAATTGAGTTTTCATTTGGAAGATGTCAAGACTTGTGGTACTTTCTACATTAACTATGGGATTCTATATTTCAGTATCAGGAAGGTAAAGATAACAGATTTAGATTCGCAGAAAGTTTTCTCAAAGTAAAGTATTTTAAATGTGGTGCTTTTGGGAATATTTGAGAGAGTACTCAGCGGCTTGTGAGCCTTAGACAATGTATTTTATGCTTGGGTCTCGTGTGGTAAGTCTGGGTTGAGGAAGTGTGGTGCTACAACTAGAGGGGATATCAAGTTGAAGATAAATCAGAAGGAAACTCGGATAGATGGGATAGCTGGGTAGTAGGCCGGATCGGTATGGTAAGGATATGATTAGTTCCTTGGGTGTGTACGGGGTAATGAGTTCCTACAGGTATTTCGCGGCAATGCTCTTAGGTTTTGATGGCTTGCGTAGCTTGGTCGAGTTAGAAGGATTCGGTCCTGGTAGGTCTGGCTTGTGCAAGGGAAATTTAAAGAGTTCTTGATGGTTTCTACTTTGATTGGAGATGTATAATTTCTATGGGCATGAGGAGCATGGGATGTATAGTGATTTTCTTCTAGATGGGATCAATGGAAAGTTCTTGCTAGTTGAGTACGTAGATGTTTGTGGCTCGGAAGGGAGATGAAGTTCTCATGTTATCCTAGGATGGTATGGTATATGCGGTATATTGTGGAGGATTGAGACTTGAGTGTGTAAGGTTACGGTTCAGTTTTGAACGGAAAGTCATAAAATTCTTAGGCAGCACGGGTAGTTTCAGATGATTAGAGAAATGAACTTCAGATGATTAGGGGGATGATCTCTAGGTGATTAAGGAAATGGTATTGCTAAATGGGAGTGATTTGACGAGGGTATTTGTTTTAGAAAAGGCAATGTGATTAAGTTGATGGTAATTTGGTGGAATTGCAGTGCTTTCTTGTTAGATAGACTACTAATATTAGAGTTTGCTTGGTGACCCAAGGGAATTTTAGAGTATCTTTCATGGAATGATTGGGTATTTGAGGTGCGGTATGCATTCAGACGGCGAAATTGGGATCAGGTGTGTTGAATCATGTGCCATATAGACTTAGAGTCAGGGAAGTTCTCACATTTAGGCTATATTGTAATTGTGATTCGTGTGTATCGACACTGTTTAGTGATTATTGGGGGTTTGGTTACCCGAGCGGATATTTCATTGCTTGGTATGTAAGATTTTGGATGTGATATTGGGTTCAGACTGGTTGTTTCTGTGTTGTGTCATTTTGGACTATTGCACTAAGGCGACGCAATTGGCTATGACGGAAATGCCCCGGATTGAGTGGCGAGGTTCGGCGGATTATATCATATTGAAGTGGTTTTATATTTTGAAGACACAATGGACGGCTGGAAAGAATTGTTTTTGTTATGTGGGTTTTCTTGATAAATGTCAGTGCAGAGGCTCCTACCTTTGATTTGGTTCCGATTGTGATAGACTTTTTAGATGTGTTTCTTGTGGCCGGGCATGTCGCCGGGTAGGGTGGTTGATTTCGGTATTGATTTGATGTCGGGCACCGTATCGTAGGGCACCAACAGAGTTAGGGGAGTTGAAGGAACAACCTTAGGATTTCCTGGATGAGAAGTTCATTGGCAGGTCAATGTGGATGCGTGTTCTAACTTGAGTCATCTTGGGTGGCTCCGAATTGTATTGCTAAGAGAGGTGTTGTGATTCGTCGGTTATAGGCACCTAGGGTGCAGTTCTATTGGGGTTTCATAGTGGAAGTCGAGCGGGAAGAGAAATTGGGTGTTTCAGTGAATGGTGTATGGGTTATGTCCTTTCGGGTTTGTGTGTTGTAGGTTATTTGCTCTACCATGAGTATGATGACTTGCTTTGGTTCCAGACATCAAATTGCGCATGGTTGTCGATTTCGAGCATAGTGACTTGAGGTGGTTCATATAGAGCAATGCTGGATAGTATCGCGCATCGTAGCGAAGTTATGTAGAGGTATGACCTTGCGGGTTAGATTCGTGTGTTCTGTTCCTACGATGCGAGACGGGTTCTCAGCCTTGTGCTGTGGTGGTACTGGTGAGCTTGCGGTACAGTTCTTTCATTTGAGTCATTTTCAAAATTTGAGTATGTTCGGACCGTAGCTTATTGGTGTGCGTATTATGCAAGTTTTGGCTTAGGCCTGTATTGCTGTGTCATGTCACCAGAGTGGTGTGTTGGATTAGAGGAAATTGTTGGGAATATTAATGAATACGAACAGATTCGATTTCAGCATATTGGAAGGATTATATCGAGGTTCGCCTCAAGGATTTGCTATGGTATTTGCCAAAGGAGAAGTGGCTTCATGAATGGTTGATCTGAGAAATGGTTATGGTTTATTGCATGTCTCATTTATCGTTGACAGTATATGAAAGTGTTGGAATGAGACTTTAGTTGATAGGAGGTTTCCTATCGGTATTCGGTTGTTGTGGGCAGCTGCTGTGAATAGAAGTTATCGCTACGAGCGTTTGAGTTACGTGGTTTATCATGTAATTTCACCTGAGGTTGCAGGTATGGTTTATTACTGCTGGTTCGGGCTTATTCTAAATATAGATGTGAGATTATGATTGTATTGAGGATTTTAGAAGTGGAAATGTAGTTCTATGGTTTATGGGCTAGATTGGGTTGTGAAATTTCAGTTACAATGTGTTATTGGACCTATATGAGATAGGGTGATGTGGCATCACCCCCGGATATATGCATGGTAAGGTTATTCAGCGATTGGTTGGCTTTTGGAACAACTCTAAGCACGTTCGAGGACGAACATATGTTTAAGTGGGGGAGGATGTAATGACCCGACCGGTCGTTTTGAGCTTTTGCACTTCGCTCGCCAGTTCTCGGGCATGACTTGCTCCGTGTGGTGTATTATGACATATGTAAATCATTGGTATTGGGTTTTAGGTTAATCAGAATGAATTTGGAAGAACAGTCTTAGTTAAAAGCTTAAAATTTGAAAGGTTTGACCAAGATTTGACTTGTGTGTATTTGATCAAAGATTGGAATTTTTATGGTTTGGTTAGCTCCGTTAGGTGATTTGAGACTTAGGAGCGTGATCGAAATGTATTTTGGAAGTCCGTAGAAGGTTTAGGCTTGAATTGGCAAAATTGAGATTTCGGCGTTTTCCGGTTGATAGGCGAGATTTTGATATAGGGGTCGGAATGAAATTCCGAGAGTTGAAGTAGCTTCGTTGTGTCATTTGGGATGTGTGTGCAAAATTTCAGGTCATTCGCACAAGATTTGGTAGGCTTTTTGATCGAAAGCATAATTTAAGAGTTCTTAGGCTTGAATCCTATGTTAAATTGGTGATTTGATGTTGTTGTGAGCGTTCCGAAGTTTTGAACAAGTTTGAACAATGTCATGGGATGTGTTGGAACAAATGGTTTGAAGTTCCGGGAGTTCCG